>NW_027596098.1:815000-881875 GCF_964194155.1 Cetorhinus maximus | reverse complement strand
GAATAGTGGAAAACTGGACCAGCTCCTTCCAAACAAGATCCCAACCCCTCCCAACTTACCGCCAATTAAAATATTGACAAATCACATTGATGTTCCTTTTTTATATTTATAACAGCATTAAAAATGGGGTGGGGGGGGGGGGGGGGGGTGGGGGGAGGTGGGGGCGTTGTGTGTTTGTGGGGAACTGAGTAGATAGAGAGTGAGTTAGAGGTAGAGATAAATCAGGAGGCACAGACACACGAGAAGTGTGAGCGCAGCAAGTTCCCACAAGCAGCAATTATTTCCTATTAATGTACGACACGTGAAGCCTGCCCATCCTTCTGCTTCAGCCTGCGAAAAATCCCTCCCCATCCCCACTGTGAATGTGTTCAGAGCTTTGGGTTACTCCTACCACAATCCGCTCGCCAGAACCCCCTCTGACCGAAGAATGGTTAACTTCCCTCTTTAAAATGGTAAAAATAAACTGTGCCCTTTGGGAAACCTTTCTTTTACAAATAGCTATTTTTGGAAAGGTGTAACTGCTGCTGGGCAGTGACTACACACGAGAGATCCCAAATTCCTATTTCTCTTCAATGACAATCACCCAATCGACCCCCTCGTCAATTTCCCTCTAACTTTCTCTTTTCCACCCTCATATTTTCTTTCTCTTCCGTCCTCTTTGCCCCTCAAATTCACAATTATGTTTCCCTCACTCTCCTCGCTTTTCGCTTCTTGCTCTCTTTTCTCCATTGTCATATCCTTTTGCGCTCCCTTACCAGCAGATGGAGAGGCAGACAGAGATACACAGGGAAACCCACAATCTGGACCACAGCAAATTACATTCAAATGGGCCTTCGGCATTTGAATTTAACCTCAAATCTCTAACTCCAACTACTGAATGCTGAAAAATATTTGTGCACTGCAGACGCCCTGCAATGACCGCACGTTCTGCAGTTGACTGAGAAGTGTAGCCTCTGCTGCTGACAGTCATGTGTCACCTGACATTGTGAAGCCACTGACCAATGAATACTTAGCGCGGCCTATGGTGGAGGCTGGGCTTCACTCCTCTTGTCACGATTCATGCATTTAGCACCTCACGTGTTCCCTTTAAATTAAGTTTATTTTTTATACACAGAAAATGTTAGCAATAAGAAGTTACTGTCCCTACAAAATTCTGTTATCTTTGCCTCTGATTGTGCAATTTTTTCCCTTCTCCCTCTTTCTCCCATCTCTCTCCTCGCGCTATTTCCATGTCTCATTCTCTTTCTGTGTCATTCTCTCTCGCTTTCTCTCGCCATCTCTATCTTATTTTTTCTGGCACTCTCTGACTTTCTCTCTCTCTCTCTCTCTCTCTCTGTATCTCTGTCTGGCTGAATACATTTTTCATCATTCCCTCACTCTCGCTTTCCCCTTCCTTTTCACTTATTTATGCCCATTTCACTCCCGTCCTCTCTTTCTCTCTCCCTCTGTTTTTGACTTACTTTCGCTGTCGTTTCCCCTACCATTTCCCTTTCTAATTCGCTCTTTCTTTCCCTCTGCCTCTCTCTCTTTCTCTCTCACTGTCTCTCTCTTTTTCTCTCGCCCTCCCCTTTTCCCCGTCGGTCTCTATCACCCTGCCCCACTCTCTAGCGTACGGACATATAACAGAGAGTCAGACAGAATTGAAATGGCGACCGCAACTTCAAATATAACTTTAAAATCCACCCCATCCTAAAACAAAATTCAAAATTCCGTATGTGCTTTTCATTGTACAGCTGTGAGATCCCCTTTTCTCTTGTTTAAACGTTCCGATCTCCATTCTCGATGGCAGGCAATATTTCGCATACTGTTTCACTAAACGTGAAACACTTTGATAAATCTCTAAACAATAGTACATTCTTTCAATGGCACAGGTTGTTTAGGAATCCCTCGTGCTGCGACCCGAATCAGGTGTTAGTTCATTTAAAACATCTCACTGCACAACGTCACATTTGCTGCCCAAACCACTCTACTAACTGCAATAACAATGTCCAAAAGGGCATTTTTTTATTCATCGTTCTGAACCTGGCCCTTGTTATTTAAACTGATACCTTACACACGGAAGTCCAACTGAATTATTAACCACAACCTTACCGTCCAATTCCAAAACTACATGGGCATACACTGCCCTAAGCATTGTCTTAATCTTCATGCCAGCAGCTCTCTCTGTCTCTCTCTCTCTCTCTCTTTCTTTCTCTGTCAGCTATAATCTTTTACCTTGTCCATCTCCCTCGTTTTCCACGCCCCCTTTCTCTTTATTTATGCTACTCTAACTCTCTTCATGCCTTAAGCATTGCCTTCACTTGCATGTTAATAATGGGTGCAATCACAGTGCCTTGGGGCTGAAAGAGGAAAATTCACATATTACCGAATGGTTACTGTCACATTCAATTTCTGTAGACGAAGTGTCTGTGGCAAAACATACAGCGTGGTTAAGCCCTCTAATGGCTGTCGATGTGTTTTATTTTCGATGTGTGTGTGTTTACGTGTGTGTGTCTGTTAAGTTAAAACTCTATTTATTCTTAAACGTTCAGGGTGATCCTCATTGATGTCTTCAGGAAAAAAATCCCTCCTCCACAGCTCCACCTTCTCATCAGCATAACACAGACGTTACCCACAGCACTCTACCACAGACAGTTTTCACTCATAATTATTAAAGAATTAAATGCAATCATTAAAATCGATTAGTAATGTACAATTTAAATAACGCACTACCCCAGAGCATCCACCCTTTATGTGTTTAGTTTCGATTTCTGAGAAATTAACTACACTCACGTCAACTTTCCTTCATCGGCAGTGTGCTCTTAGTGCATTGCTCCAGCTCTCTATGTTAGCGAAGTAAATCATACAACAGATATATGACAAAAATCAAATGCAGAACAACTAACAGATGAGAGCTGATTCGATCCTAAGAGTGAACTTCAATTTTACTTCACCAGTCGCGTCACATATCTGAATAAGACAGCTTTGTAATGGTCAATTATTCAATTGCCTCTCACCCAACTGATGCGGTTCTCCCAGGAGTAAAACAGAATGCACGTATGGTAACTGGACATTTCAAATTTAACCAATATTGATACCATTTACTGTTGGTAACAGATTAAACTCCGTCCCCTATATAAGCTATTAGAATAAGCTTAAACGTTGTCTTCACTATCTTCATGGTGCAATTTGCTTCTGCAATATTAAAACCTCAGGGCAACTGACCCGGCCTTTGCATCCTATAGGGACACATTGTGTTATCCCTTCGAGCGTGACAACCCGCCTGGAGGGATCTTATTATATCTTTCCGGAGATTGGCTGCATGCGGCAATATATCATTATACTGTACATGTTATGGTCCTCAGACACCACGATATTGTCCACCCGATTTATCGGACGTTGTGTCAGCCAATGTCCTATTACCGAAAAGTCAAGTGCCAACGCCAACTACGTCACACTTTCTTTTTTTACAATCGATTTGCGCAGGATTTACTTAGAACAAACTTCTCAGCTCACACAGAATGATGTTGTTTTCGTATTTTGATATTGTTAGGCTAAGATCAACGGTAGTGTCTGTTTTCATCAGTTTTTTCTGCATGTGCAGGCTTCAGTGCCTAACAATGGGAACTTACAAATGTGATGGCCGCTACCAGTCGAGCCACAAACCAGAGGGTATCTAACAAACTGAGCGTTGCTGTGATGGGCCGCGAAGTAGCCACAACTGTATTGATTTTGATAAGCTTCTTCTAGTTTTGTGGATTTGAAGCTGCGGAGAAATACATTTCACCGGGTTTGCCCATGGCTCGATAATTGCAACCGACCTTTCAGAATGTTGCTGCCTGCGTCATGTTCCTGAATATGCTCAAGGCGAACACAGACCATCCGCAGATAAGAATCCTCACTTTGAAGCCAAACTTTTCTCTGCCGTAACATCGGGACAGTGTGGGGGACTGTTCGCTTCTGCAATAACCATTCTTCCCATCGCCGATGTGCTCAACTTCCTCAAATTCCAGGTCTGTTGACAAATTTGAGAACTGCAGCAACGTAACATACTCTTCAGGATTTTGGACCCACAAATGGGTCTTCAAGGTGGAAGGGACGGAACCAATCCTTCACCTCCATCCAGCATCCCTATCTGGGAAGCCGCTGCTGCCTAATATTCTCCGGCCAGCCCAACTTTTGTCAAAAATGCGGCAACTGCAGGACATTCTCTGCAAAAATTGCAAAGAGGAAGATGACAAATAAAGGAATGCAGACAGAATAAGTGCTGCAAACTGTGTGGGGATGCATGTCACTTCAACAAGGCCTGACCCTAACTTTGCCTCACTTATAGACAGGCGGCCCAAAATAAAGATGTGCAAACAGGCCAGAAGCTGTGTCACTACCGCCAAGGAGGTTTGCAAACCGCTAGCAACAAGGCCTACAGTGAGCGCAATTGGACAATGGGAGGCACAGAGAAATATAGGATGAAGGGAAACATTGAGGCAGCAGACGGCCAAACATTTGCACCACCCACTTAACCTCCTACAGCTCAAGAGACCGAATCAATAGAAGAGGTACCAGCAGGCGCTCAACTGGGGGAGTGGCAGCTTCTGTAGAAGGCCAAAAAGAAGAAAAGGCTAAAACGGGATAATGCAACTTCCTGGGCAAATTCCAAGACGCGTCTCTCATTTGACACATTTGACAAGGTGTGCTGCTCTTCAGACGGATAAGGGCAAGTGTGGCATCTACAGAAGTTGCGGCATTACTCTAGGAGCCGAAGGAGGAGGGACCCGAGCTCCAGAGTATTGGATAGAACAGCGCACTCCAAATTCAACGACAACCAAAAGAAGCCAGTGCGCCCCAGCTCCAGGATGTTGGTAGCAGAAACAACGTTGAGAGTCAATGAATTGCAGAGACTTCTCCAACAGAGAACAATTCCAACTTTGCCCCTTCCAAATGACGCTCCACTCAATTGTGACCTGAGCAGAAAATCTCCAGTGGGGCGTATGAGAACTGTTTCCTGAGCCCGTTCAATGTGAGATGATTTGCAAACACTATGGGTGTGCGGGAGGCTTCGAAAGGACTGGAATGTGCAATGAAAACAAGTTTGGTAAAGGAGAAAATGCTTTGAAAATGGGGATAAATATTGTTCTCATTAAATCTACTGCACAACGTAAAGCGACCCCAGATTTTATTGCCAAGCTCAACGCTCAACTGAAGTTTCTGCAGCACTGTATGACACCTCAGCTCAGCTCCTACAGGCAAAGTTCAAGGTGGTGGTCCCATGGGCCATCGTTCTTGTCGTGCGGGAACGACTCACATCCACCCCGCTTGGTATCCTGCTGCGGGTGGCAACTTCACCATTTCAGAGTTTAAGCAGGTGGTTCAAAAAGAAAAATAGCTGGAAAACCTCAGCAGGTCTTATAGCATTTGCCGAGACGAATACAGTTTATGTTTGGACTCTGTATGCTCTACATCAGAACAGACTCGAAACGTTAACTGTATTCCTCTCCGCAGATGCTGACAGACCTGTCGAGTTTTTCCAGCTTTATCTGTTTTTCTTTCAGATTTCCAGAACCCGCAATAGTTTGATTTATCTTAAGAAGGTGTTTGACTGGCAACTCCTCGTGGCCGTTATGCTTTACAAGAATGCTGCGCTCGGTTTAAGATTATATATGCCCCGGATTATTTCAGCGAGTGGCTGGTGGCCCTTCAAAAGCACCCACTGCTGCTGGCGACTTCCAGTCTGGTCATTCTGGTTTGTGGCTGCAACTGCAACATCGGCTGCAGCTGGACGATCCGGCAGGGGCGATAGCAGACTAGACGCCACATCCAGGCTCCTGATCGAAAGAGAAATGCATGCCAAGCTGCGTAATGTTTTCTGCAGTGCTGCAGGTGGAGCTCAGCATAGATACACATGGTTATGGCCTGACGGATGCATGCATTCCAGGATACACTTCATTTTTTTGTCCCGAGCTTTCAGTCAGATGGACCGACGTCACACCGGTGTTCCTCTCTGACCACTTTCTCCTACTCGTTGAAAGAGGAATACAAGAGGGTTGGCAGTTGGGCGTGGAATCTGAAAGTACAACAGCTAATTCCAAAGATTTTTGAGGATCTCAAGAGGGTAAGGAATGTCAGGGATTTGGAAAGCCACTCTTTTAGTACTTGACACACCAGTGGAAATAGTTCAAGCAGGACAGCAACATGATTTTCATCCTCAAAGGTGTTCAGAAAGTTGGAAAGGAACAGAGGGGAAGGCCCCAACTCAAGAAAATAACACGCAGAATCTACTCTGGCTGCAGTTGAAGTGGATCAAAGTCACGAGGTCCTGCAAGAGGTGACGAGCCAGCAATTGCCAGTCTTTTACTCGGAGGTCTCTAACGTCTTATTCCGGTCCAGTGCCCATTCCGTTTAGAATGATGAGACGTGTTCAGGTTTATTTTTGCAAAAGGAACAGAGAGAGAGCTCTGTGATCAATAGCATTAAGGAAGAAAACTGCTCAGTAAAGTCATCGCAGCCTGCCAGCTTGGGGATCAGCAAATCGTTCTGTGCCACATGGTGTGTCGTAAAGCCCACAGACAGCACAGCCTCCCACGACTTTCCGTACTCTTCCACCGAGGTCTTAGACAACAGTACATGGGAGACTCTGGACAAGATGCTAACGCGGGGTGGATTGACTAAGCCTCTTGAGCTTTTTGAGAAGATTAAACTTCCCGGAAGTGACGGGTTACCGGCTGAGTGGTATTCGGCTCCGTGGAACTGGATCACTGCAGACTTGGTGAAAGTCTAGGAGTTTTTGATTCTAGCAGCTACCAAATCAGAATCTATGAGAATAGGAATCATGTACCTCATCTACTAACACGAGGGGGAAAAGGGGGTAATTTGAAATCAGAGCGCCATTCCACTGTTGATAGTGGAACAGAACATTATGTACAAGGTCATCGACAAACGTATCATGTCGACTCTGGAGTTCGTCAACCACCCTGAACAGACCTACCCTGTAGCCAGCATCAAAATCTCCGATAGTCTAATGCTGCTCGGCTGTACACTTGCCTATGTACGGTGCAGCGGTTTACACACTTCCCTCATCAGCCTGGAAAAGGGGAAGGCCTTTAACAGAATGCTGCACACCTGCATGGTGGATGTGTTCTCTAAAATAGTGCTTGAGGAGTGAATCCACAACTGTATCCAACTGCTCTAAACAAACGTCTGTCGCACAGTTACAATCAATGGGTGGAAATCAGAAATCTTTCCATGTAAACTTGAAGTCAGCAGGGCTGCCTTCCCTCCCCTGTCCTTTTCGTGTATTGCATAGAACCGTTTGTTGAGCTCATCAGGATGGATTCCGGCCAACGAGCGTTAAGGATACCAGTCGGCTGAGATTGCCTGAAGCTAATGGGGATATGTTTCGGAGGGACCAGGGCATATGTTCAATACAGGAAGGAGCGAGTAAACATTTTGAAATGAAAACGGTGCATGTGGGAGTGATGCTCCATCTCTATTTCGTGGAATAACCTCGTCATTGGTGTGAGACAATATTGATGTGGAACTATGTGGTGTAGAACTGACCCATTCCTCTCTCCTGCGCTGTAACGATCACTGAGGCATCTCCCAATTTATCTGGAGGTAGAAGTTGGACCATGTTCGCAGGGAGCCCACACGTCTAGATAAATGGGGGACCACCTTCACGAAATCGGACTCACCTTAATGGGTTCCGCTCTGTATGTTTGTTTCAAGTTGTGCAAGGGTACTCGTTACACAAGCAACAAGTGCCACTCCGTGCTGTGTTTCTACCTATGTAAGTTATTGTGAAGAATGGACGCATGCTGCCGCAGAACACTCCAAGATGTTGGACGTGCCCGACGACCTGACCCTCGTGAATAATTTTATAAAAGGAAACACATGTGAATTAATGTCCGTCAGTCTGTGGGCTATACAGAGCGCCGTCGAGGCCCTGTTGAAAAACAAGATGGTGGATCGTGTCGGTTGGTTCCCTGGGAAGACTGTCAGAGTCATTTGTCCGAGTGCCTCGTTGACAGAACTTTCTAACATGCACCAGGATGTGGCTTGGCGGGTTTTGAGAAAGACCCTTCCATTGCACACTTCCAAAAAACCCAATGCCTCACCCATGCGAGGTGTTTTTGGGGTGCCTATTCTGCTGAAGGGACCACTGCACAGCTCCTTCTGGAATGTGCCTTTGCAAATATGCTCAGTGGAGAAATACACAGTTCTTTTGTTGAGGTTCAAAATGAGCTGCTTCCTGACACAGGACTCTGTGCTCTACGGGCTGTTCACAGGAACAGACAATGAAATAAATATCAACAAGTGCTGGAGGCTCATCAACTCGATGGCATACGCTATTTGGACTGTCTAGGACCTATTGGTTTTCTGGTGCAGAGCTTCGTCTATGTCCAATTATTGCAAAATGGCACATTCCAAGGTAAGGGCCACGAGCAGAGGGACACACGAACGTTTGAGGTAGCTGTCAGAGAGGCACAATGTTTAATGGTCAGTGTCCAGGACATTACATTTTGAGTACACTGAAGAGCTGGGTGTTGAATTGCGCTCACGAGCTGTCTGATCCTTCAACAGCCGTTAATATTTATTTCAGCGTGTGTCCCTGTGAGAAGCCCGTAGAGCACAGAATCATGTAAGCAAGCAGCTCTTGGTGAACCTCAACAAAAAAAAAACAGTCCATAGGTCTCCAGAACTGTCTGACCGACGTTGATGTTACATGTATCAGAATTGTAAGGAATAACCTCAGGCTGCCTAATGATGCGTATAGATAATTTAAATAGCATTGCAATTTCTACAATAACCATTTTATTATTAATGTTAATCATTCAAGGGATGTGGTCTTCGTCTGCTGGTTCAGCGCCTATTGAACATTACCAGTTGCCAATGAGAAGTTGGTGGTGAGTTCATTTCTTGAACCCCTGTACACCATGAGGTGAAGGTACACACATAGGAAGTTGTTAGGAAGCGAGCCCCTCGGTTTTGAGCCAGCGATAGTGCAGGCATTTCGATATATATTCAAGTCAAGACGGTGAGTGGCTTGGAGGAGCACTTCCAGGTGATGGTGTTCGCATCTATCTGCTCCTTCCAGATTGTTCTGTTCGTGGGATTGGCAGAAGCAGCCTAAGGAACCTTGGTCAATTCTGGTAGTGCATGAGGCAGATGGAACACGCTCCTGCTACTTTGCTTTGATGGTCAAGGAAGTGAAGTTTGGTTGATGTGGTGTCAATCAAGCGGGCTGCTTTTAACTAGATTGTGTCCAGCTTCTTGATTGTTGCGGGAGCTGCAGTCATACAGACAAGTTGGGAGTATTCCACCAAATTTCGGACTTCGGATTATTAGATGGTGCAAAGTTATTGGTGAGTAAGGAGGTGGGTTGCGCATTGCACGACTTCTAACCTCTGACCTGCTCTTGTAGGCAAATTAGTTATATGGCCAGATCAGTGCAGTTTCTGTTAAATTGTAACAAAATGGATATTGATAGTGGTAATTCAATGATGTTAAGGCCATTGAAAATGTGGTTATTCAATGATGTTAAGGCCATTGAAAATCAAGGGGCAATGGTGGGATTCTCTCTTCTTTGAGATGTTTATTGACTGGCACTTCTGTGGCGCGAATGTTACATGGCAATTGTCAGCCCAAGCCTGCATATTGTCCAGATGTTGTTGCATTTGGGCATGAACTGTTTCAGTATCTGAGGAGTCGCGAATGGCGCTGGAAACTGCGAAATATTGAACCAATATCCACCATTCTGAACATATGTTGTGAGGAATGTTATTCATGAAGCATCTGAAGATGGTTGTGTAAGGCCACTACCCTGAGAAACTTCTGTGGCGATGTCCTGGAGGTGAGATGATGGACCTCAAACAATCACGTACATCTTCCTTAGTCCTAGGTATGAGCCCAATCAATGGAGAATTATGCTCCTTATTCCTTTTGACTGCTGTTTTCCTAGGGCACCATTATGCCACACTCGATCAAATGCGGCATTGATATCAAAGGCGGCGGCTGTCACCTCACCTCGGGATTTCGTGTTCTTTATGTCCATGTTTGTTCAATTGCATTATTGATGACAACAGCTGTGTTCCCCTGGCAGAATCCAATCTGGGCGTGGGTGAGCAGGTTATTGCTAAGCAACTGCCGATTGATAGCCTTGCTGATGACACCTGCCATTAATATCCTGGTGATGCAGGATAGAACGATTGGGGCGTAATTGACCCGATAGGGTTATTCTGCCCTTTTTCTATAAAGGGCTTATCTGGGCAATCGTCCAAATAGCCGGGTAGATGCCAGTCTTGTGCTGCACAGGAACAAATTTTGTAGGGATGCGCTTGTTCAGGAGTGAGGCTTCCAGTACTATTGCAGGAATTTTGTCAGGGCCCATTTCCTTTGCAGTACCGAATGCCGTCAGCCATTTCTAGATATCACGTGTAGTGCTTCGAATTGGTTGAAGCCTGGCATCGGCATTGGTGACGACCTCCAATGGCGGCCAATAAGGATCATCCACTTGGAATTCTGAATGAAGATTGCAGCAATTGCTTTGTCTTTAAATTTTGTACTGCTGTGTTGGACTTCTCCATCATTTAGGGTGGGGACAATTGTGGAGTCTTCTCCTCCAATGAGCTATGTAAATGCCCAACAACATTCACGATTGGATTTGGCAGGGCTTCGGATCTTAGATCTGATCAAATTTCTGTGGCATCGCTTATACCTGTCTATCAGGTGCTGTTTAAGTTACTTGCTAAGCAATTAGTCATATTTTGCAGCTCCTCCAGTTCTACACCTCATTTAAGTTTTAAGTAGTGCTGCTCCTGGCATGCCCTTCTGCACTCTACATGGGGCCAGGGTTTAACCCCTGGTTTGATGGTAATGGTTGAGTGCGGGATATGCCGGCTCATGAGATTACGGATTGTGCATGAGTACCGTTCTGCATCTACAGATGGCCCACATCACCTTGCACATGTCCAGAATTGAGTTACAGTATCTGTGCGAAATCTATCCCAATGCACAATTTCTGTGTGTTGGTCACTATTACAGTCACTGCCATGGACAGATGAATCTTGGCCAGGTAGATTGGTGAGGATAAGGTCAAGTATGTTTATCCTTATTTTTGCATACCTCACACTCTGCCATGGGCCCAGAATGGCAGCTTAGTCCACTAAGTCTCGCTCATTTCCCTCTGTACTAATATAACAGAGACACTATTGGTGGTGGAGCTTGATGATCCCTGCCCAAAGAAAATTCTGCATTCTTGCCACTCTAAGCAATTCCTCCAAGCGATTTTCAACATGCAGGAGCACGGATTCAGAACCTGAGAGACGGGTGTATGTGCTAATCAGCAAGACGTTTCCTTGCCACTATTTGATCCGATGACGTAAGATTTCTTGGGGTATGGAGTCGATGCTGAGGACTCCCAGGGCAACTCTGTCCCAACTGTATATAACAGGGTCGGCACTTCTGCTGGGTCTGTCCTGCCGATAAGACAGGACATACAAAGGGATATAGATGGTGACGTCTGGGCCATTTTAATGTGAGATATGGTTGCGTGAGAAAGGTTATGTCAGTCAGTTGCTTGGCTATTCTGTGTGACAGCTCTCCCAATTTTGGCATTAGCACCCAAAGGTTTGACAGGAGGAATGTGCATGATCGTCAGGGCAGAGTTTGCCATAATCTGTTCCAGTGTCTGGGCCCATTCCGCTTTCATTCCTATTTTTTGTGAATGCCTGTCCAGAACCACGTGTTCCTTCTTTGTGCTTTTGTTTGTAAATATGTTTATTGTTTGCGTTCATTTGTGTGCAAACTCACAACTGATGAACAAGGTGTCGTGTGCACACATATACACAAACAATGATCCAGTTTAGCTGTATACTTACGCAGAAGTTATAAGCAAGTGGGTACATATACAAATGCTCACAAACAATAAGCAAGTTGTTGAATGAGTACGTAAACTCTTGTTTTATACTTGTTCATATATGTGTTCACCTTAAAGTTTGTTTATTTCTTATATGTTTCATAACCTTTCATTATTGATGGTGCAGATTTGTACACAACCATGTATTCCTTGTGTGTATTTAAGCTATAACATAACAACTTATATATTACTTTTATGCAGGCGCATGCATAATGATTTGTTTAATGTGTGTGCGATCGCGTGTGTTAGGTTGTGTGGCTTAATGGAATTAAGCTAGCCTGACGGTTTTGATGTTAAAATATGCTAGTTTTGAAACGCTTAATAAGAAACAACAGCTCAACTTTTAGAGTGGAAGTTCGAAGGATAATTTGCATTTTAATTAAGTCAGATAAGTTTCAATTTAAAAAGATAGGATGAGATGTAACATCTAGGCAAAGGAACGTACATCAAATAGTGTGCCTAATTTTATTCCCAAAATATTACATATAAAACTAGGGCTATCAATGATTTTTTTTTAAGCAGGAGGTTAAATTCCAGTGACATATGGAAAGTTTGGAATTTTCATTCAAAGGGAAAAAGATGTATAAAGGTGATAAGGATATGCATAAGTACATGAAGGCTTCTAATATCGAAAAAAATGTGTATAGCCTCCAGCTTCTATGCATCAGGTTTATTACTGCAAGAACCAAAGCTTTGAAAACTAACTTGGAATATTCCTGTCGAGGGTGCTCTGTGTGCTTATCCAAGGTCTTTTGAAATCTATTTTTGTTTTTACTGTTGAATTAATGGAGGTGTAACAGGGAGTCACATTACTCAGAGGATTTTAAATCTATTATAGTGGTAATATACAGGCATATCTTTGAGCTTACCATTTTTTAATTTCATTAATCAATGTTTAATATAGTTTTGTAAATAAATACCGAAGGTTCAGTGGACATTTTATTATTGAATTCAACACACGCGTCAAACAATAAAAAACAAATTGCTAAGCAGTTTTTGCAGCAGCTTCAGGTTTCCATCTTGGATTTGCTGAAAACGATCGGCCTTGCCATAACAAAATTCCGGGCTCTTTCCAGGATACAGTTGCAATTCTTTCATTCTTTCATTTGTTTGGATTTATCGAACTTAAGTTTTAATGTACGAAAAGCAATTTGAATTCTCGACTTGGTGTGAGGATTTTGTTTTAGGTGTGAGACTGATATATGAATTGGGCATTTGCTAAGAATTGTCTTGGAGTTGAAGCTGTACCTTTGGTTTGTTTACAATCAGTAAGTAAATCTAACTTAATATTATTGGTAGATAAATTATTGTTTGAATGCCCTGCAGGGGTAAGGAAAATAACACATATTGAAGTTGTTGGGTAGCATTTCAAATTGGACAGAATACCCGAGGGACAGAATTCTCCAAGGGGCGGTGGGGCAGTTGATTGGAAAATCCTCAAATACTGTTGCAGAAGGGAAAAAAAATAGGAAAGGCATTGGTCATTTTAAAGGGATGAGGCAGAAAGGCAGAACATCGGAAATTAAGAGAGAATGAGAATTGCAGTTTAAAAGGCTGGCAGGTAAAAAACGTAAACCGAGAGGTGAGACTTGACCTACGTCCAAATCAGAACCCAATGGAGAGGTATCCAAAGTTACACAAACCTTTCGAAAGTTTGAAACATTCTTTGTTCCATTTGAGATCATAGCTAAAAAGAGGAAATGGCCACAGAAAATGGGCATGTTTCTTACAAATTGAGTTGTTGTTAGAGCACATGAGTTTAATGCGCCATTGTCATATGAACTGTTGATGAAGGATGATGTGCAAAAATATGATTAAGTCCAGCGCATACAAGTTTGTTCCTGAGGAATAGAGACTGGAGCTAGGGACATGAAAAAGTAGTTTGGGCAAAGTTATATCGAGTTTCAGAGATACAATTAGACGATACCTGGATATGACAATTAACGATAGAGGCAACACATACAGCTTTTAGAGAAGCAATTCGTTTGATTGAATTAAAGGATTCAATTCCTTCAGTAGTGAGAACTCAAGTTGGGGAACACAAGGCTGCAACAGTAAATCAAGAAGCAGAAATAGCACATGATTATGAGCTAATTCAAGTAGTTGAACCTACTGTCGTCACTCTTTGAAATCAGGGGAGGATAGAAAGTTGGAAGGTACAGGGAAGGTGGGTATTCAGGGAATGCAAGGACTAGGTGCTAATTCCAAGGAAGTATTTTGTTTTTGCCTCAAACTAAAAAGGAAGGTTCTGGCAGTCGAAATGACATATTGACATTGATATTCTTCTATTTGTTTCATAAAGTCGGACACAAAATTGCAGTGTGTTTGAAATTACATCGGAAATCTTTTGCGAGTATTGTTGTGCATATAATTTATGGAAGGAAAAGGGCTGTGGGTTCTGAGGTTCAGGCACAGGAAAGCCCAATGCTTTGCGTATAGGTATGAATGAACCATGTGTAAAAGATAAAGAAGTGAAAATGTGTTCTCAATTTACCCAAAGGAGTTATTGGCAGCAGATGTTCGACATGATTAATGATATTGCATTTGAATGGGGAGGCATATTTTGAGAAAAGCGTGGAGTAGGTAAATATGTTAAAATATTAAGAGACACAGTGGCTAGTCAATCCTTCATATTATGGGACAGTGATGTATGATGTTCAGAAGCCATAGAGCAGGGGCCCGTGATAGTACGTCAGATTCATGGAGATGCTAAACATATTCCCTTGTGGAAGATAAATTTATAGACTGAGTGGAAATAGTTAAGGGGATTGTTGGGTTCATGGAAAAAATTCCCATTGCAGGGTTTCAATTCATTTTGAGTAAATATATAGCTGGGTCACATATGCGGGTCTTGATTATGGAAGTGAGCACACTGTGAATGTGTTTTCAACATAGGTACTGCAGAAGGAGCACCAGGATTTTTACCAGAATGTCATAACATGATCACAGGCTCAGAGGTTGTAACACGGAGAACAGGAAATTGAAAGACAGGGATCTAATATTTAAGTCCTTTAAGCTGATACAGTTTTGATGAGAAATTTCAAGGAGGCATTTTGAAGCAAACTGCATTCAGGGTGTTTAGCTTAAGACTAGTGGTCGAGTTAAGAAAAATGACTCACAACTTAAACAGTTATACCAGACAGCATACAGAGAAACAGAGGCAGAAAGTATTCCGAAATGTTGTTACCTGTATGGTAATGTTTTAATCAAAAAATGGTGGCTGTGTCGTTGTTCTGCAAATGAAAGCAGCAAGGAAGAGCATCGGGTTTTATCACCATTTGTAAATCGAAATATTATCCGGGGAATAACGCAGGTAATTACGATGTGGAGACATTTAGGAATCAGAAAGTGCACAAATATTTCTATTGGCCTGGTCTGCATATATATGTATTCCAATTCGGTAGAACCTGTCACACATTTCGGGCGATAGGGAAACCACAGGATCTGATTATGCCGGCACATTTAATTCCAATTCCTGTATTTGAGGAACTTTTACTAGTTCACGCTTGATTGTGTATGAAAAGAGCAATCTCTGCCAGATGAGCTGGACTCAGCTACGAACGTGGGGGTCTTCAACAACCATCACATTATTGAGGTTCTTGAGCCCCAAACATTGATGGTGAACAGTTCCCTCAACGGGCCTGCAGACATGGCATGATCTTGATAGGCGATCTGAATCAGGAAGAGACTTTCCAGTCAGCTAGATGAGGCCTGGAATACTCACCTGGCCTCTGCTGGCCATTTTCCATTGATGGTCACAGTTAACCAACACACAACACAATCCTGGATGATTTCTCACTTAGTCAACACAGGCCATCGCTCACCGACATTGGACTTTGTTTCCCAACCATCCGCAGTGCAAGAAAGATGCAATGGTACTTCTGTAAAATGAGAAAAACAGTGCGAGTCCTTGGACCGCATTACTGTAACTATACCCATCCAATCCATTACTCTGGAAGATATATATAAGTGCTATTGTGGCACCATTTTCAAAGCTGCTTGCAAAACAACATCTAGTGGCTAATGGCCCAACTACGTCACATGCCTTGACACAAAGAGCTCAGCACTCCTCAGGGAAAATGAATCATCTGGTCGCCCTGACATAGCAGACCATCTAATCTAGTCTCTAAATGTTGCTCGCCGCGCCAGATGGGAGGAAATAAGTTCAGGGCTCAATTTCACTCGTTACAGTCGGAAGTGTGCTTTAAGATCTTTGAGCATTTACTTTGCAACACATGTTTCCAGATATAGAGAACATGTTTTATATCTACCAAGCTGGTTTCCGCTAGGGATGCAGCACATCTGATCAAGTTATGGCACACTTACATCGAACATCGGAAATATCTTCCAAAAAAAAGTGCAACCAGGTGTGATGCTGCTGGAACTGACAAATGCCAAGCATACAGTGTGGCACGCTAGACGGCTTCCAAAACTGTCCAGAGTGCTTCCTAACTGGATCAAGGCAGTTTTTGACATGCTCCTTCGCAAAACATGAATTCGAGTCCAGTTAATCAATGCTGATGACACCTGTTGACAACTCAAGCACCGTCCATCTGCAACCTGCACCACATCCTTTACAAATATTTAATAAAGTTGCGGACAACTGCAGCATATGGCGACTTGAATTATTCTCAAATATGTACAGTGTATTCATCTTCATAATAGAATTGCCAACATAGAATTGCATGTTTGCATGTAGAGTCAAAGACTAAAGCATCAGCCCAATACAACATACTTGGGTTTGACTGTAGGTCAGATTCGGCCCTTTCTGGAAAATTTAAAGAAAGTTCAAAATCAGAAAAAGAACTGTGTTACAATAAAACTTGCTGAATATAGGTTGGGCTCTGCTGCAAAATCAATCTCGGTCTCAGCATTTGACCTATGATACACCGCAGCAGAGTAATGTGCAACTGTCTGGCATCTTGATGAATTTCACATGAATTTAATAATGAAGACCATAACTGCAATTCCCTATTCAACACCTCTCAAATTGCTTCCTGCCCTCGCAAGCTTCAATCTCCCATCATCTGCCGACTGACACAAACCCCTAAGCTAGTTGAATACATCTGTGCTGCACCTCACTTTCAAGTCAACAATGATATTTTTATTCCACCTCCTGCACACCTTGCCTCTCGGCGCCCCGCATGGATTAATCTCTCTGAGGATGTTCTACCAGCAGGCATAAATTGGGACAAGGACTGGGATATTTCAGAAGTGTCTTTTAAGCTACTTCTGTCTAACACCCGACTATCGAACTTCAGGCATTTATCTACCACGGCGGGAGTGGCCATTGATAATTATGTTCAGTACACAGGTCCCTGTGCAGACAACGCCAATGGCTGGGGCCTCAGTGCCATCCTCTTACGCGCTTGAGAAGCGAAACAAACATTGCTGCACACTACTAAGGGATGTCCCCTCCACAGGCATACTTGCGACTCAATGCTCCAAATTCGCCTAATGGGAAATGATTATTTCGCTCCATGGCTTTGTATTCGCTAAAAAAAATAAAAGTATCCACGTGCCTATTGTTTGTGTCTATGTGTGTAGCCACACCTTTCTAACAGAAACGGAAAACACTGGGTGAAAAAAAAGAAAATCATATCTGACAGCATCTGTGAGGAGTAACAGAATTACCGTCCCGAGTGTCTATGACTCTACTTCTGAGACTATTTAATTTTAATGTTTGTTTAAACATATTTGCGTAATAACTGCTTGTTTATTATTTTTGATCATTTCTAAATAACGAGCTGCTAAATGAATAAGTGCATCTTATCTTATCTTAACACTTATTTGTTATTCCAAAGTCAAAGCAGTGATGTTTAGGATCAATTGTCAGGACCATAAAAATCATTTGTGTAGCTCCATCAGGGAGAGAAAGCAATGGTATCCTCTTTGCCTTATCAGTTTCCCCGATTCCAGTCCTGCTCAATATTAGCGGAAAACAATAATAATGGCAAACACCATTACGTGGTTATCACCCTCTTGTTGCTGAGTACCAGCTCTCTCATTACGGGCATGTTATCTGTTAATCGACTTGGATTTTGTGATTGAATTATTAGTTCACACTTGGATATTGCTGAGGTTTTGCTGCATTTAGGCATGGACGTCTTCAGTATCTGTTGAGACTTGAATGGTGCTGGACATTGTCCAAACATCAGCGAAAATCACTTCGGACCTTATGATGGGAGGAAGGTCATTGATTAAGCAGCTGAAGATGGTTGGGCCGAGCAAAATCCCCGGAGGCACTCCTGCAGTGATATTCTGTAGCTGAGATGCCTTATGTCCAACAGCCACAACCATCTTCCTTTAAGCTAGGAATGACACCAACCAATGGATAGTTTTCACCCTCATTCAAATTCAATCGAATTTTGTTGGGATCCCTTGAAGCCACACTCAGTCAAATGCGGTCATTACTTCAAGGCCATTTTCTCTCACCTGACCTCGAGTGCTCAGCTATTATGCCCATGCTTGCAACCAGAGGTTCAGAGTTAAGTGATAAAGGCGGAACACGAAATGAGCGTCAATGCGAATGTATTGTCTTGTTTAGTGGGCATTTAAGTTTCAGGCACATTGCTGAGAATCTGCAACCACATGCAGGACATAGTAAGTGGTAATGACTGATTTTCTGCCCAAAAAAGGAATCATTAGTGAACCAAAATTCCTTAAAAAAACAATAAAGAACAGTGGTGGTCATTATCATCAGGTAAATGTCCTGACGGTGGATTTGAATCCTGCGACCCCACCCCCCCCCCACCCCCCCACCCCCCCCCCCCCCCCCCCCCCCACCACGCCACACAGCATTACAGACTGCTTCCGAAGTACCACAATGCCATCGTCTCACGGTTTTACAATAGGCTGATAGAGTGGTAATTGGTGGGTTTGGATTTCTCCTATTTTACTGTGTACAGGAAAAAATTGGTTAGTTTCCCATATCGCTGGTAAATGCCGGTATTGACGATGTACTGGAACAACTTGTCTGGGGAAAGAAAGTTCTGGAGCACAAATCATCAGTGCTAATGCTGAATGTTTTCAGAACCCAAAATGTTTGCATCGTCTAGCCCATTTAGCAGTTTCTTGATATCACGTGGGGCCCATCGATTTGGCTGAAAACAAGCACCTGCAAAGCTATGGAAAATCTGGAGGTTTTGGAGATCTATCATCCACTCGGCAATTCCAGCATAAGATGGCTGCAATTGCTTCTGCCTTGTTTATGCACTAATGTCATGGCACCTCATCATTGAGGGTGGGATATTGGTGGAACCACAGACGCCAAGGAGCTGTTAAATTTTCCCCCATTCGGCACTGGATGCGATAGGATTGCCGAGCTTAGATCTGATCCAATGATTCAGGATACGCAGAGCTCTGCGTACTGCTTGTTGCATGTACAGTTCTTCACGCACATAGACCTGTGATGTAGATTCGTCACGTTGAATTCTTATTTTTAAGTATGGCTGGTGCTGCTCCTGAAATGCCCTCCTGCTCTTTAGAAGATTCCATGGCAGATTTCCCCATGGTACTTTACTGGGGAGTAGGGGAGGAATTCACAGATTGCAGATTAAGTAATTCTGCTGCTGCTGGTGGCCCACCGCGCCGAATCGATGCTCAGTTGTGTGTGGCTGCATCTGCTCACAATCCCACCCATTTAGCACACGAGTTGGGGTGAGGTGGTGGGATTTCCTTAACATGTAGTCATTGCAATGATATAATGTTAAATGTACTTACATTATCTAATAATGCAATCACATCATCGACCTCATCATCATCAGTTCCTCGAAAAAAGGATGATGTCTGCCAGGCTTCAATGATTTGTCTGTCCACAGGCGCCTCAACAGGTCAACCTGGAGCCACACGTCTCCATGCAAAGAGGACATGAATTCCCTTGAACAAGAGAATGTTTTGAGTAACGGGTGTTGTTCTTTCGCCTTCCTCTGTTGTCACTTCTCAACAGCAGACTTTATGTGCTCAGTCCCCCATTATGTCCCAGATAGCCAAATGAGGCAACGCCCTCCTACACACATAAATCATTTTGAAACGTTTTAAATGTGGCCGTCGGGGTGTCCTTAAAACGTTCGTTTTCACTACCCCACTTGAGATTGTGTTTCCTCGTGAAGTTGTGAAAAGATCAGCTTCGATGCTGATTGTTTAACGCCTGGATGCAGTGTCCAGACAAGTGGAGCTGGTTTCGTATGGTCAGCGTTGTGATACTGGAGGAATTGCTTTCAGGGAATAAGCAGGAGTTTTTTTTTTAAACCTGTTTTTACCACTTGACTTTGAGTATCCTGCAGTGAAACTGCTGGCGGAAATTCTCGAGCATCGGGAGTTCTCTTTGGAAGGTGACACTTGGCTCACTGGCTCACTGAAGGATGGAGACAAAGGCAGCGTTCCTGGCCTTGCTCAAGGTCTCTGACATTAGTAACAAAATTCTGGGAAGATATGGTCCCATCCTCAGATTTCTGAAATGTCATCATTGTTTTACTGTATGAGAAAGGTGACGATTCACTTTGTGGGGAGAGAGACACCTTCCTTCAGTCCATTGTGGGGAAGATTCTCACACAAATCCTCCTAATGTGACCATTATCCGTCAGTAAATACATGTCACCAGAGACTCAATGTAGATTCTGATCATTTGCGGTAACCAGAAACATGTTCTTTGTCATTCGAGTGGGCTCTTTACGAAATATAAGCTGATTTGTTGTAGTGTTGATGGGGAGATAAACATTGACCAATGTACGGGGGATACCTCCCCTGCACTTCTTTGTGATAGTGTGATGTTATATTTATCATCAGCCCGAGAAGTTATTTTTCCAGTAGAAACAGCTTGTCCTTACTGTCTCAATAAATAATTAACACCATATTAATTTGGAGATTTCTATTCAGTTCCCCTTCTCCCTTCACTAACCGAAGGAGAACAATTCCAGCTTCCCTAATCTCCACATGGAAAGCAAATCCCTCATCGCTGACACAAATCCAGTAAATCCCCTCTGTAATCTCTCGAAGATCCTCAGATACTTTCTACTTTGTACTGAACAGAATTAGACACAATTTCAAGGCTGAGGACTAACCAGTGATGTATCAAACTTGAAATAACGTTTTGCTTTTGTACGCTCTGCCATTCTTTATAAGGTAACAAATCCTCCCTGTGTTTTAAACTAACCAATTAACATCTTATTCCCGTTATAAACAGGTGTGTACATGCATCCGCTCTGTTCCTGCACCCTGTTTAAAATTGTCCCTGTTAGTTTATTTTCTCTCTCCTCATTCCTCCTCCAAATGTTTCCTTCACACGTTCCTGAAAAAAATGTCCATTTCCAGTTTCTCTCAATTTCAGCAATTTCTGTATATTCTCCTGAAGCTTACTACTGTAACCTCACTGCTTACATTTCCAGCTACCTGTCTTCTGCAAATATGAAGATATGACATGGGAGAAAAAAAAAGGCTATTCAGCCCCTCAAACCTGTTCCGCTATTCAATAAATTATGTGTTATGTGTTTGTGTTTCGAATTCTACATTTCCATTTACTTCCAATAACCTTTCAAACGCTTGCTAACAAGAATATACCTACCGCTGCCTGAAACATATTCAGTGACGCCGCCTGCACTGACTTCTGAGGCAGAGTTCAAATGTGGTACAACACTGAGGGACTAACACATCTAGAAAGGCCTGTCATACAAGGGCAATCTAAATTTAGAACCGTTACCTCTTGTTGTAGGAATTACGACATTTGCTTTTAATCCGATGTCCTTTATTTGCATCATAAAGAACAGTGCACATGACATCGATCCCTGGGGAGCATCACTTTCAACTTCCCTACATTTCTCTCTGCGACCTGTCTCTTCATCAATGTCACATCCACACTGCCGCTGTCCCTTGTATCTATGTATTTTGTATTTTCTGTAACAACTCCATTAAATGCCCTGATCCTAATTTGATAATAGGCATAACATTACGATCACTACCCTCATCAAAACTCTCGTTACTTCGACATAGTTCTACATTATGTTAATCAGATATTACTTCGCATTGACGAGCCTGTGCTTCTGATGACTTATAAACCTAATTTTCCTACAAAGAAACACGTTTTTCTGCCCACAACTTTTTCCAACTGAAAGATTCCCATTACCGACATTATTCTGGCTGCTGTGCAGTTGCAGAATTTATCCCTCTTTCCTGCCATAAAAATGGGTTACTTGGAAACCTCCAGCCCTTTAGCTGCACGCCCATACCGAAGGAGGAGAGACATATAAGGTCAGAGCTTTCACCATTTCCACCATTCCATCGCTCAGCTACCCTCATATATGCCAACCTTACCACTTAAATTCGCTACTATATTGAAATATAATAATATTGGCTTGAAAGGCATTTAGCAAACCTGTTTGTTCAGTGGGTCTATAAAGTTTCGAGTCCATATGACTCTTCTTCAGTTGTTCTGATGAAGATTCATACGACTTGAAACGTTAACTGTGTTCCTCTCCTCGGATGCTGTCAGACCTGCCGAGTTATTCCAGCTATTTTTGTTTTTGTAGCAGATTTCCAGCAGCCACAGTACTTTGTTTTTATCTGTTTCTTCAGTGACTGTAATTAATGCAACTCTTCATGGATCCTAATTTTGTCATTGAACAGTTACCCTCTACTATTAACAAGGGAGTCATTTTAATGTGTTATCAAATAATGTTAGCAGACGCATCACCATCCATACCTCCTTAGCAGATCACCTCCAAACCCGTTTACAGACCACAGACCACACCCCGTTTACACATTGCCTTACACACCCATCGTCACATACCATAACCCACACACCCAGACCCAATTACAGACAACATTGCAGATCCACTTCAAATATTAAAGTAATCACAACCCGTTATATGCCATCCCCATACACAAATCTACAGACCCCTTTGCACAGACCCAATTTAGAAACAACAATTTAGAGCCCCCCGAACTTTACAGACCACCTTCTTCAATTAGAATTTAGAGTCCATTTTCAAAAAGCATTACTTTTTAAACAATTTTCCTGACCCCAATTTACAGACAAACTTCCATACCGCAAATTGCAGGTCCATGTTCCACAACCCGAAAATCGAGACCACTTAACTGACTACGTTCCACAGCGCCATGTTACAGTCCAGCTTCTACACAACCGTCAAATACTTTCTTCCTCACCCTCGCTTTAAATACCACCATTTGCGGCCCATTTTACAGACGATCCTCCACAGTCCTCTTTGGAGTCCATCTTCCACAACCTGAAATTACAGACCGTCTTCCACACCCTCACTTTACAGCCAATCTCCTAAAACCACTTACATACCAAATTGCACACATCACCCATTAAAGGAACATAGAAAACAGGAGCAGGTATACACAATTTGGCCCTTCTAGACTGCTGCACCATTCATTATGATCATGGCTGATCATCCAAATCAATAGCCTAATCCCGCATTCTCCCTCCTATGATACCTTTCACTCCAACATCAATATCCATGTCATTCTTGAAAACATGCAATATTTTGCTCTCAAATTCATTCTGTGGCAGCGAATTCCATAGGCTCGTTTCTCTCTGGGTGATGAAATTTCACCTTATCTAAGTCCGAAATTGTTTACCTCGTATATTAAGACTGTGCACCCTGCATCTGGACTCCCCCACCATCAGGAACATCCTTCCAGAATCTACACTTAGTCTCTACCCCCTCCTCTCCCTCTCCACTCCCTCTCCTCTCCACCCCTCTCCCTCTCCTCTCCCACTCCTCTCCCTATCCTCTCCTCTCCTCTCCATCTCCTTCCCCTCTCCCTCTCCCTAGTCCCTCCTCTCCCTGTCCTCTCCTCTCCCTCACCCTCTACTCTCCCTCTCCGCTCCTCTCCTCTCCTCTTTCACGTCAACTCTCCCTCTCCCTCTCCCTGTCATCTCCTCTCCTCTCCTCTCCCCTCCTCTCCTCTCCCTCTCCTATATTCTCCTCTCCCTCCTCCTCTTCTCTCCCTCTCCTCTCCTCTCCATCTCCCACTCCTCTCCCTCACTCTCTCCCTCTCCCTCTCCTAACCTCTCCTCTCCTCTCCACTCCTCTCCCTCTCCTCTCCCTCTGCTCTCCTCTCCTCTCCCTCCATCCCCTCCATCTCCTCGACCTCTTCTCTCCTCTGCTCTACTCTCCCTCTCCCTCTCGCTCCCCCTCCCGTCTTCGAAAAATACCCATTTATTCCTACTCTTTGTGATATACCACATTCCTAGCATCACATTGCAAACCACCTTCCACACCCTCCTTTAAAAACCGCTTCCACTCACCCACTTAACGGTCCATCACCCAAAGACCCTTGCAAGCCCCCAGATTATAGACAACATTCCACACCCTCACTTTACAGATCAACTTCCACATGCTACATTAAAGGCCACATTCTACAGAGCCCTTTAAATCCACCTTCCTCATCCGACTTTACAGAACACCTCTTCACACCTCTTTACATTCTACCTTTCACACCCCTAATTAAAAACCATCTTCTTCACCCCAATTAACAGACCACCTTTAAACCTCCACTTTAGAGAAGCTCTTCCACACTCCCACTTTACAGACCAACTTCCTCATACCTCCTTTAAAGGCCACCTTCTACACGCCCACTTTGCAGAACACTTTCCACACCCTCATTATCAACCAACTTGCACACCCTCGCATCACATAACACGTTCCACATCGGCACTTTACAGACACGCCCAATTAATGGCTATATTTGGCACCCCTCTTTGCAGTCCACCTTCCAAACCCGCCGTTTAAGAGAATCTTCCCACTCTCAATTTACAGAACACCTTTCAAACATCGACTTTACAGATGATCTTCCACACCCAACTTTTAATTCCAGATTCCTCACCTCCATTTCAAGAACACCTTTCACATGCCCTATTTACATTTCACCTATCGCACACCCCTTTACAGCACACCATGCACAAAACACTTAACAGATCATCTTCTAAACGTCCTTTACAGAGCAACCTGCACACTCCGACATTTTGGAACACTTTCTGCACCCCCACATTGTAGACCACATTCCACAACCCCACTTTACAGAACAGCTTCCACTTCTCCCTTCACACAACATTCCGCAAATCCACACTTTACAGACCACCTTCCATATCCATCTTTTCAGCCAACTTCCATAGCCCCTTTACAGCTTCCACATACCTTTCACATTGGAACATTCACATCCTCTTTAAAGACAAACTTCCAAACCCCATTTAAAGACCACCAACTACAGCCCAACTTAAAGAGCGCATTCTACATTCCCATATAAGGATCAGATTACAATGCCAGCTTTACTGTCCGAATTTCACAAGCACCCACAATTAAAAAACACCTTCCAAACTTACCTTTACAGACCAGCTACCACATCCCTTTCCCGCCCCCCCCCCCCCCCCCCCCCATCCCTCCTTTTATGGACCACAATGTACACTGTCCATTATTCTCCGCCATCCGCACCCCACTTAAAAGAATACCTCCCACACTGCACTTTCCGGGCCACAACTGCAGTTGCTGACCACCTTGCAGGCCCCCACGTTATAGACCACTTTCCACATCCTCGCATTATGCAAGACCATCCACACCTGGCTTTCCAGATCACCTTCCCCACATCCACGTTACAGAACACCATACACACCCCAAATTTACAGTGAGCCTTCCAGACCGATCCTTTAAATAACATCACCCTTAACCCCATTTTACAGAATAACTTGCACAACCCAACTTTACATAATACCTTCCACATTCCATTTCATAAAACATCACCCTGAACCGCATTTTACAGACCACTTTCCACACCCCTAATTTGCGTACCACCATCCACCAACAGCGCCCCCCTCCCCCCTCACCCACATTTCTAGACACATGCCACATCCCGTTTTACAGACCACTTTCCACGCCCCCTTTGAAGGCCACCAAACACAGCCCACTTTACAGACCACATTCCGCAATCCCCTATGAGGGTGATTTTGCATACTGCCTTTACGGACCCAATTGCACACCCATTCCAGTTTAAAAACCACCTTCCAATATTCAAAATTACAGGCCGAATTCCACGCCCCCCACACTTTTCAGACGACCTTCCTCATTCGGCCCTCTGCAGATTATCAACCACACCACCCTTCGCTGGCCAGCTTCCACGGCCCCAATTTAGAGTACACCTTGAACACCCTCTTGGCAGAACACATTCCACAGCACTCTTGCAATCAAATTCCACATCCAGCCCTTTACAGAGGATTATTCACCCCCCTTTCAGACCGAAGTCAATGCCCCCAATATACAGACCACATTATCCAATCCATTTACAGGCCACATTCCACACCACCTTGCAGATGACCTTCCACAACCCACTGCTGACAGACCACCGTACACATCCCAGTTTGCAGACCACATTCCACAACCCGCTTCGCAGACCACCTTATACAACCCTTTACAGACAAGCTTCCACAGCGACCTTTGCAGATCACATTTCATACATCCCTTTAAAGACCACCATACACACCCCAACTTTATGGACCATCCTGCTTGCCAGTTTTTTTCAGACCACATCAACACCGACTATACAGATCACAATCTACAACCATCTTTTCAGGTCACCTTCAGCACCCACCTTGCAGCCCACCATTCACACCCCCCTTTAGAGTCCACCATCCATATATTCTATACCGATTATCTTGCATTCTCCCTTTAACTATCATATTCCAAACCCTACCTCCACAGGTAATCTTCAACAACCAAATTTACGTTCCAACTTCCTATCTCCCACTTTAAAGACCAACATCAAGTAACCTCTTTAAAGTCCACCTTCCATACACCCATTTTTCAGACCACATTCCTCACACCCACTTTACAGGCCACCATGCATACCCGAAATTTACAGAGTATTTTCCAATTTTCCTCACCCCCACTTTACAGACCATCTTCCACACCCTCAATTTACAGGTCATCTTTTACACCCACACTTAACAGAAAAAATTCGAAATACCCACCTAACAGACCACCTTCCACACCCTCACATTACAGCTCACCTTCCACACTCTCTTGACATACCACATTTCAAAACCCATTGGCAGGTAGCATTCCATAGAGACCTTGCTGATCAAACTTTACCGACCACCGCATAAATGCCACCGTCCACACCCCACTTTTCAGCTCATATTCGACACCCCCAATTTACTGTACACCTGCAACACTCTCACATAACTGACCACCTTCCACGCCCCCAATTTACAGACCACCTTCAACAGCCCCACTTTACAGACCAGCTTCGATGCCCCTGCTTTACAAAAGCATTTCCACACCGAAACTTTTCAGGCTAACTTCCACACCTCCACTTCACAGAGTAACTTCCACACTCGCACCTTACAGTCCATGCTGCACACCCCCGCTTAACAGCCTTTCTTCCATTCCTTCATTTTAATGGCGCGGCTTCAATACCCACTTTTAAGATCGCTTTTCTCAGCACCTTACAGACCACATTCCGCACACACCTTGCTGATCACCTTCTACATCCTACCTCGTACAGGCCCTCTTCCACACCACAAGTTGCCCACCGCCTTACGAGCCCCCTTTAAATATCATCTTACACATGGACTTTACAGGCCATCTTCCACAACTCCCTTGCTAATCACCTTCTACACCCTACCTATTACAGACCACCTTTCATACCACAGGTTACACACCACATTCTACATTCAGTTTACAGACAACCTACAAGAGCTCCCTTTAGAGACCACCTTCCACACCACGTTGATAGAGCTCCTTCCACACCAATTTACAGATCACCTTGTAAACCCAGATTTACAGGTCACCTTTCAGACTACACATTAAAGAGCACATTAGAAACGCCCCTTTACATGACAACTTCGAACCTCCCTTTTGCAGACCACCTTTCACATTCCCCTTTACAGACAACCTTCCACACTTCCCTTTGGAGACATTCCACCCTTTACAAAACACCTCCCTCTCCCTTCCATGGCTTTCCCTCTTGCACATCACCCACACCCAGTTTTAGATTCGCCTTTCTCACCACCAACTCCCCCACTTTTCTGAGCTGTTTCTACACCCCTGCTGCCTTTTAAGCCCCCACGGCATTCCTTAATTCATGCCTTTCTCCCGCTCCTCGCCTTCGCACCTCAGATCCCGGCACCCAGAAAATTGGACTGAATGGGCAGTGCAGACTTCAGTTCCAGCCAAGTTAGTTCACCCTTATCCGGTGCATGCCAGGTTTGCGAGGCACGGAATCCGAATGGTGACAATTCCTGATGGATAGGGTGTGGTGCTTTGACCGGCTAGAAGAGGTGGGTCTGATTGCCCGTTCATGAGCATTCTTTCGATGCAAAATAGGTTCCCGAATTTCACCCGTCGGAATGGGGAGCTGTCCTTATCTCGCCTTGATTGTGGTTCAGGAAGATCCCAAACAGGCCTCCCAACGTCACGGTAATGGTCTTTATCTTCACTCCATACCATCCGCCCTCTGCCACCGCAATTCCTGCTGCCGGAGTGTGGGGTCGATACAGACAAGGATCCATGTATAAACGTTGTCACCCTTGTAATTGTACGGGTCACAACAGTAAACGTTCGGCCAGTATTGTACCTGCATTGAGGTCACTAAAATGCATTTGGTTGGAAGCTGAAATTTACAGTTTTCCTAAGGAAAATTAGATCATGCTTTCCCAGCACGGACTGTAAATAATGTGAGTTTCCATGGGAACTGACTGTTTCTGTTACAAATTAGTCGCATTGTATTGAACACAGCAAGTTCACAAGGTTTTCCTACCAATGTTTAATATCATGGAAGAGGCTTTAATGATTTTACAGGTCTCGATCCATTAACAATAATATTTCAACTGATTTGAATTGATTATCAAACATCCTGAACATAAGTTAGAGATGTCCATCCATCTACGTGAATTTTAATTTTGGGCATATATAAAATAAACCTAAGAAATATAAATCAAAATATAACGTCAGAAGCAGAAATTCAATTTTAACATTAAGCTGAAAGTTGATTGGTGAATGTCTAAATAATATATTCTGTGGCCTTAAAGTAGAATGTGACTCGTTAATTGGAAATTTGCGTAAAGCTGCAGCCAATTCGGTTGAATCCACGTGTATCCAGGAATGGCTAATAGCACAGTGTACCGCAAAGTCTATGGGCCCTGACAATCTTTCATCAATAGTATTGAAGACTTCTGCTCCAGCATTTGTGACGCCTCTATCCAAGCTCTTCCAGTATAGTTACAACTGTGGAATCTTAACCCCTATGTTTTCCTGGCATGTCCTGTACACAAACATGACAAATCCACATTGGCAACTGGTGGCTCCATCATTCTGAACTCGATCATCAGTAAAGTATTGCAAAGCCTGATCGAAACTTTCACATTTCAACTCAGCAATAATCTGCTCGCCAACGCTCAGTTTGGGCTGCACAAGCATCATTCAGCTAATGACCTATTTACATTGTTTAATCCAAACATGGACACAGAGCTGACTCTAGACGTGAGGGTTAGTGTTACTGCCCATGACATCAATGTAGCACTTGACTAAGTGTGGCATCAATTAGCCGTGGTAAAATGAGGTTAATGGGAATCACGAAGAAAAAACGCTCCTCTAGTTGGACTTACACCTCGGACAAAGGAAAATGTTTGAGGTTGTTGTCCGTCAATAATCACAGTTCCACGACATCACTACATAATTTTATCAGGGTACTTTCCAAGGCCTATAATCTTAAGCCTCTTCAGAGCTCACCTTCCATCCATCAGAATGTCAGAAGTGGGCGTGTTCACTGATGAGTGCACAGTGTTCATTGCCATTTGTTTCTCCTCAGATGCTGAAGCAGACTGAGCCGAAATGCAGCAAGACTTGGACAACATTCAGTTGTGGGCTGATAAGTGACATGTAACATTCGTGTCATACAAGTGCTAGGCAATTAACGTCTCCAGGAAGAAAGAGTAAATATTACCCATTCAACTTGATTGACAAATCTTTCACTGAATCCCTCTCTAGCAGCAGTCTTTGGTTACCGTTGACCAGAAACTGATTTGGAGTAGCCATATAAATAATGTGGCTTCAAGAGCATGTCAGAGGTAACGAATCATTTGTGGAATTACACACCACCTAACTCCCCATACATATTCACAATCTACAAGGCAGAGGTTGACCGTTTGGTTCAATGTGCTCCACTCGCCTGGATGAGTGTAGCAACCAGAACACTCAGGTTGGTCCAGAACATCTAGGTCAAAGTATCTCGCTTGATTGGCACACCATCCACCTCATTCATCACCTAGCCGCTGCGCCACCGTGTCACAGTGGAATTTGTGTGTACCATCTGCTAGATGCACTGCAGTAACTCACCAAGGCGCCTTCTCCACCAACTTCAAAACCAATGACCACTGACATCCAGCAGGACAAGGCCACCATACACATAGGGAGTCTACCAGACAGAAGCTCCCCTTCAAGCTACTCACAAATCTGAGTTGTAACTATGTCACCGTTGCTTCATTGTTGCTGGTCAGAAAACTGAGTGTGAATCGACGAGGGTAATGCTGATACCCGTCATTGTAGATAAAAAACAGACATGGATTTAACTGGTAAAAACTGAATGAAGATTAATTTCAGAAAGCACTGTACACAGATAGTGATCACCGTGCGGAACAGAATTACATTTAGGGTAGGGATGGGGGTGTGGGGTGGGGGTGGGAAGGGGGTGGGGCGGGGGGGGATGTTGCGGAAAGCTAGAGATTGTTCAACAAACATTTGGACGATGGGGGAGAAAAAGATACAATGATCCTGAACACGTCAGATGGATTTCCTCAGAAAACATTTGTTTCTAATCGTTAATGCTGAATTGAGAAAAATCTGGAGATCGGTTACAAAGCAAACCGTTATCCTGTCAGGATTGTATCCCATGGAGAGTGTAACCCCTGGAACAAAGCTCTAACTACAGGGGCCGCTCTCAGCAAATAAACTGCTGTTTATATGGAATTCAGTTTGCAAATGAACTTTGAGTCAAATATCGCTTCTTTCATCCATTTCGCGTTCAGGATCCAGTTGGAACTGCTTTTCACACAGCAACTCTAAGAGTAATTAATTAATTTTTAAATATATGTTGATGGAATGTGTGCATGTCCGGATGGACCAGCATGAGTTTCGCATCGCAAAATGCTCTTGTAAAGGTGGTGGTGAATTTCCTTCTTTAACTACTGCACTCCTGGTGACGTGCGGAAACTCAGCGCTGTTCGGAAGGGAGTTGTAGCATTTTCAATCATCGACAATGAAGCAATGGCAATAACATTTCAATTCACGATGGTGCGTGGTGTGGAGCATAACACCCTAGTGGTTGTGTTTCCATGTGTTTGCTTTCCTTGAGCTATTGATATAGTGGCCGGGGACATGAATAATTCAGTGTGAAGAGCATTGGTAAGTTCCTGCAGTGCACCTTGAGTGCCTTACAAAGAGCTGCCACTGTGTGTCGGTGTTGGAGACAGTGAATTTTTGTGGATGTGAGTTCAGTGATGTACCATAATGGAGAGAGGCATTAAGCTTGCATTTAATGTTCTATGTAATGTTATTTCTTCATACATTGAGATCAGTGCTTTGTCTGCATGGGAAATGACAATTAAAGTATGCGTAATTCTCCATGGCGTTTTCAAATTTTATCAAATTGAGGTCAGTAATCTAACTGAATGGACAGTGAAAATGAGAGTAATGTAAATGATCTAACTGGTTGTATCGTGGCCATACAAGAGAAGTCAATAATCTATATGGAGGGATAGTGACAATAAGAGTCAGGCACGATGATATAACTGGATGTAAAGTTACAATAAGAGTGAGTTAAGCGATGTAACTGGATGAAAAATGATTATATGAGAGAGGTCAGTGATTCAAATTGATGGACAGTGCAATGAGAGTGAGCACAGTGATCTACCTATTTTTGGAATGACAATAAGTGTGTTATCACTTCATCAGGCTCGAGGGATAGTGACAATAAAAGTGAACTCGGTTATCCAACTGAATGGAAAGAGGGCATATGAACAGAAAGCATAGGAGCAGGAGTATGAAATTCGTCCCTGCAGAGTTTTCTGGGGTTCATTGTGTGTCCACGGTGACAGAGTAGGGATTTGCTGTGGGTCCATGGAGAGAGCGCCTGGATATTCTGCGCATCCCAGGGGAATGTGCCAGGACTGCTGCTGGCCCCTGGTGCTTATGCCAGGATTTGCTGCGTGACCATGTGGAGTTTCTATGAATTTCCTGGGGGACCCTGGCGAGTGGTTTCATATTTCCTGGTGCCCCTTGTGATTGCGTAGGTAATTCCTGTGTACCCGGTGGACACGTTTATATATATTTTGGGTCCCTGGATAGTGGTTTGGAATTTCTTCGGCATCCCAGTTGAGAATATCCAACTTTCCTGGGGGGTCCCTTTGTACTGTGGCCATTTTTGCAGCGTGTTACTGGGAAATGCTCTGGGGTTTACGACATATTCACCAGTGACCAGCAGCAAATCCGGACAAGCTCCCCAGGGACACAAAGCAAATCCCATCTCAACCCAGAGGGACAGAAAGCAAATTCCGACACATGTATCAGGGACCATCAGTAAATGCTGACACACTCCGCATACCCCAAATATATGGAAACACTGTCCATTTTCCCCAGGAAATACAGGCACAATCTCCAGGGGCCCACAGCAAATCAAGAAAAAACTCCTCAGGGACCAAATGTTAATCCGGACACACTCCCTGGGGGCAGCCAGGAAATAGCAAGTAACTCACCATCAGGGGCCACCAGGTCGTTGGAATTCTCTCCCCAGGGACCCCCATGAAATATCAAAAAACTTACTATTGACTACCATGAAATACACATATATTACCACGGCATCTCCAGGAGATAAAGACGAACTTCATAGGGACACCCATGAAATCCCAAAACAATCCCCGGGGATACATAGCATATACGTCCCCAGGGCCCCATTGAAATACTGACACCCTCCCCAGGGCCCCAAGGAACGACAGGAAATAGTGACACATTCCACAGAGATACCCATGAAATATTGACACTCCTCTCACAGACCAACAGTGTGTACGGACACAATGTCTGTTACTTTCCATGCAATGAATGCTCACTCACTCCCCCAGTTGAAAACGTAAACACTTACTTATTACTCGTTTAACCCCTGCACCTTCCGGCACACTCAATAAAGACACTAACTAAATACAGACGAACTGCACGGTGAGCCCCCTAAAAACCGACATACTTCCTGGTGTTCAGTCAAATTGGTCAGACATACTCCTTGACACCCTTCAAATACTCTCTCACACTCCTGGGAAATCTCGCAAATGCTTACTGACGAGCAGTAACAACCCTCTACCTATTTGCACTTTAATGAAGAACACACTTTAAATTCAGACACAGTCCCCTGCAACCCCAATAAATACAGATAAACATCGCGGGGATCCAGTAAAAATACTGAGAAACACCGCGGGGATCCCTTATAAATAATGAGACACAACCTGTGTGTCCCGTATTAATAGCGACACACTGCCCGGAGACCCTCGATAAATACATGACTGAAGCGAGAGGAACCCTCAAAAGCAGTGGAATGTTCCCCGAGGCCCCTGCACAGCCAATATACACCCTATTGATCCCCAATTATACGGATACACTTACAGGACCTATTTTAATACTATTTTTAAAAAAATCATTCATGGGCTCTGAGCTTCGCTGGCTGGACAGCATTTATTGCCCACAACTAGTTGTCCTTCAGGAAGTGATGGTGAGCTGCATTCTTTAACCGCTGCAGTCCATGTGGCGCAGGGAAATCCACAGTGCTGTTACGGTGGGAGTTCCAATATTGTGAAGCAACGACAGCGAAGAAAGATCGATACATTTCCAAGTCACGATGGTGAGTGAATTGTGCGGGTGGGGGTGGGCGGGGGGCGGATGCCGGGGAGCTTTCGGGTGTTGTTGTTCATTTTTAACTGCTGCAGGGGTTCTTCTAGATAGTTGTGGTCGTTTTTGTCCGAAGGCTCTTTCGAAGGAGCCATGGCAAATTCTTGTAGTGCATGTTCAAGATAGTACACACTTCTGCTGCTGTGTTTTTCAGTGGTGGAGGGAGTGAATATTTGTGGATGTGGTGCCACTGAACCAGAATGTTTATTTCCTGCGTGTTGTCAAGCTTCTTAAGTGTTGTGAGAGCAGCATTCTTCCAGGCGGTGGGGAGTATCCCATCACACTCCTGACTTGTGCCTTAGATGTAGGGCAGGCTTTGGGAAGCCAGGGGGTGAGTTGCTCGTCGCAGGGTTGTTAGCCGATGGCCAACTCTTATAGCTACATCACTTATATGGCTAGTCCAGTACAGTTTCTGTCAATATAAACGCTAGGATGTTGATAGTGGGGAATTCAGTTATACTAATGTCACTGAATGTCAATGGGTGATGTTTGCATTCTTTCTTGATGGAGGTGGTCATTGCCAGACAATTGTGTGGCGCAAATGTCACTTGTCAGCCCAAGCCTGGTATTCACCAGGTCAAGCTGCTTTTGCACAGGATCGGGTTCATCATCTGAGGAGTCGAATGTTGATGAACATTGCGGAATCATGAGCAAACATCCCCATTTCTGACCTTACGGTGGAATAAATGTTATTAATGAAGCAGCTGAAGATGGTTGGATACTGGGCAATATTTTAGCACCTTCTGCGGTGATGTCCTGCAGATAAGACGACTGAGCCCCAACAACCACAACCATCTTCCATTGTGCCAAGTTGATTCATTGTGCTATTGACTCCAGTCTTGTTATGACGCTTTGATGACGCACCCGGTATTGATTTCAAGGGTAGTTACTTTCACGTAACCTCGGAAGTTCAGCTCATTTATCTATGTTACAACTAAGGTTGAAATGAAGTCAGGAACAGAGTGATACTAGTGGACACCAAACAGGACGTCGGTGATCAGGTTAATGCGAAGCAAGTGTCAAATGCTAGCACTGGTGAAGACCCATTCAATCACTTCAGTAATGATGCAGTGTAGACTGATGGAGCAGTAATGATCCCATTTTTAGCTACACCTGGTGCTGCTCCGCTACAAGAGCTATTTGTGCTGAAGAGAGAGAAAAACTTGGAGAGAGAAAGCGAGAAAATGGGGGTAGCCAGAAAGGCGTTAATAACCACTGACAGGCAGTAGCAAGGGAAATGTGAGCTTCTGTCAGTTTGATTGTCCCTAAAGGTAGAGCCTTCAAGATCCCTTTATTTCCAGCACTGTTATTTGAATTTTCCCTTAGAATATGAGAGCTTTAAGTCGTTAAAAATATTTAGAAGAAATAACATTTGGACCACACCCTTGCAGACTAGTGTCACCAGCTTCCCAGCTGATTGGAATTGATACATAAGAGTTGCATTATCTCATACGAGTTATTATTCTAAAATTCTGAGGGGAAAAATTACCTGAAGTTCAAGGGATTCCAGGACAATCAAATGGAATAAACATTTGTTCTAGGTGGCTCCAATGGGTTAAAAGGGGTTTCTTTTGAAGAGATGAATTAAATATGAAAGGAAATCTGCATCTCAACAGCACTTTTACTTCAATTTGGTCTAAGGCTTGAGGTGTTAAGTGCAGTGTAGTTTAGAAGATTAATCTTCATTCACTAAGATGCTATCTGAGATAAAGAATATTTCGATGAGCAGACGGGAATTATAATTTCGATACAAATCAATCCACATAAGAAAGACGTAGTTTGAACATTGATAGTTTAAAATACATTTCTTACAAAGTTTAAAATTTGAAGTTTGGTTCCTCAAAATTTCTCAAAAGGGAATTATCAGTTTAAAAGATTTGACAATAATGGACCTTAATTTAAATGCTGCAAGATTTTGCATTTGTAAAGTCTGTTCCCAAAATATGAAGCTGAGCTCAAGGTCTTGACAAATTTTGGCAGAAATCCAATTTTTGGGCAATTAAATGATTCTGGGATAATTCTAAATGAAACGGGTCAGACACATTTTAGTGAGTTAATTTTGAGACAATAAAATGTTGTTTGAGAAGAAGATAAGGAACATGTCAAAACCTGATTTCGGTTTTTAAAACTGTTCTGAGAATATTTCATATATTTTAAAGCCTTTCCAGACAACCTGAACAAGATAAGGTGGTAGTTCTTGCATTTGCAAAATAGTATGAGGCAAGTAGGAGAAAGAGTTAGGGGAAAATGACACAATATTCAAACGTTTTTTCAGATAAGTGTATTTGATAATCTGCGCATCAACTGAGACATTTGAAACGCACAGGGCGAGGTAAGCAAAGATCTAGAGAGAGAGATCCTCATTGCCACAGAATAGTTATTACGGCCTAAAGAGCAAGGAAACATTATAAACTTTCAAGACATTAGAAAAGTGAAATAAAGAGAATCTAAGCATTATTATGGTGATGGGAAAATAAATTGCTTTAAAAATATGTGGAATCTGTGGTTCAGGAATTGAAATCTAAGGAGAATTAATACTTAACAACAATTTACCACAAGATGGATACAGGTAAAGGGAGAGCTTGAAAAAAGGCTAAATCGATGTATTACTGATTGTATTCATGTGCCTGCGAGCTAAAAAATGTAAGACCACAGGATTAACATTATGATGACAGACAGTTAAGCAGCTCCTTGAGAGAACCGTCACTGTAAGTGAAGATACAGTGTCTTTGAAAAATAGGATAAAAAGGTGCATTTTATAATTGTGTCGGCAGTTTAAGAGAATTGAGGTCCGACGTCGGACAGCAGCACGAGAGAGTAAACTGGAAGTATTTGGGGTGCCTACCCAGCTGGATTTAGATCAGGGAACTCATTTCACATTATGCGCCACTAAATAAATGTATAAACTTAAATATAAAAATAAATTCCACATTCCCTACCAGCCACAGAGCTCGGGGACGGGTGAAAGGATGAACTGAAGTTAATGAAAAAACGTCAAACACAAAAGTAATTCAAGAGACAGGGAACAGCCCAATATTCTAATGCGCATTCCGGCTACCCCATGCAGGACCGGCGTGTTCACCACATTTGAAATAATTACAAGGAGAGCAATGCAGTTACCCGCGGGGATCATAGCATGAGTGGGAGATGTAGGGCCACTAAAAGGAAGGATGCGAGTCTATGTGAGGGAAATAAGTAAGCAATTGCATGAGTTAAGGAAAGAAGTAAGAGACCGACAACTGATTAAGGATATGGAAACAAGCAAATGCAGAGAACAATAATAGACCAAGTTGGTAATACGGTGACAGTCAAGGTGAGCCCAGAGACAACAATCATGGACCATACGTGTTAATTATACCATGAGAGACATGCACACTTGTAGATTTGAAAACGGGAAGTAAATGGGGGCATTACGCACAGTTAAAGATGCATGACAATGGACCAAGCGGTAACTCGGAGAACGGGAGCCGATGTTAAATTCTCCACAGATCTACGATCCTGGTCGTGGACGTATCAATACTGTCAACAAGGTCGGGGAACATTATTGCTCATACCGCAACACTTGAAGAACTTTGGTATAGCGTGCTGAATGCAACACAAAGCAGGAAATGATAAATGTACCAGTAGGAGATCAACTGCTTTCGAATTATAGTTAGGGCTTGCTTCAGATCAGATGTGGGAGGTCCGGCACTCTCCAGCCACCTTGCACGTTTACTTCCACAGTCTGAGTCGAGATAAATCAAAACTCTCATACCACAATGACTAATCAACTTTGTCCGACTAGTCATCTAGGACTGACTAATGGTTTGGTACTGGTTAATCAGAAGTTTTGTATAATAATGTACACCAAGAGCGGGTACCCGTAGCCTTGAACATATCCAGAATTGACACGCCCCAGTGGTGCTGAACCCATATTCGAGAAATATATATGGCTCCATTGGGCCATCTGATGACTGATGCATCTCAGTTCAAAGGCGAGATGCAATTAGGCTTGGGAGGGAACCCCCTTAAGGAAAGCCTGATAAATGATGCCGCTACGATATTCAATATAGGGACATTAGTGGTTAATTCAGAAACTGGCAACTGATGACCACATGGTCCGTACCCTGAGCTGTAAGCTTCAAGAGATTCTGGATCGGGGACAGTGAATCCATAAGACCCAAATAAATACAGACCAGGACATGACACTTTTAATCTAAAGACTGGCTACCGTGCTCGCAAGTGATGCCTGGACTACCAATAAAATAATTGAAACAGGGAAAATAGTTCAGATGAAGCAAGCAGACATGATGTTTGCAGCACCTATGGATCGTGGGCACTGGAATAGGCCCGAGAGAATTTTAGACAGATTAATGAAGGTGTAGTTCCTTTATGGGTAACTAATGAGCGTATATTGAACCTTTCATGACACAATAAACAGGACTTCACCTGTTCCCAGCTCAAAGGTTTAACACACATATTTAGAATGAATATTGAATGTATAGTGAATAGTAATATGCTAATAGACATTGTACTAGCGATACATGAGACACCCAGCAGGACCTTATATAGAGTAGAAAGTATTGGGGTTATATGGGGGCATTAGTCTGCCATATGCAGTGGACATAGAAGTGAATATAGTTAGCTCCACATTGAAACAGTGTAGGATAGAGGCCACCGCAGTACTATGTGCACAACTAATCCATGAGACGGAGGAAGTGATTTTTGGATATAAAGCTGCTGCAAACTGTACAATGGAAACTATATGAACTGCAAAAGTACCGACACATGTTGCATATACATGGAATGGCAGATATTGTTTCACCACGTAGCAGCAGAATTTCCAATAGGGTAAGAATCAGATATGTCCCATTCACAATTATTTAGTTTGCCTATACCCACAAGCGCCAGGAATTGTTGGGAAAGTGGAAGTGGTCGAATTACACAAGATAGGATAACCTGTCACAGTATTTGAATCAGTTGCCCTATGAAATTACCTTATTACCCTAGCCCCTAACCGCGATTCGGATACAGACTCAGTAGATATACAGAACATATTATGCACTACAGCAATTGGTTTGAGCCTTAAAGGAGGATATCGAGCGAATAGGTTCCTCCACATGGTGGTGGTGGAATTGGGGCTCAAATGTAGAGAAAAACCATTGGATTCGGTTTATATCCTATTCCTACTTATACTTCAATTGATATTGATTATATACTTGATTCATTGCACACAGGAGTAAAAAAAAAAGTGGTGTTGGGGGAGTTTTAACAGGCGGAGAAGTAATTTGGTAAACCTGAGGCCTGAATTGAACGGCCAAATGATACAGATTGTCTGACGGTACCCCTCACAACCCAAAGCTGGTTGAATGTCCGGCATGAAACGTAGCGGTGCGTAAAGGGACAGACAGTACCATTATAGTTGGCTACCTTGGGCTAGGCCAAGGGTCAAAAGGGGGGACTGTTAGGTGGAAGAAACTAAATTAGAATTTATGTTAAGGGATAATTCATTATAAGGGAATTAATTACTTAAATTAAAATTTATAGGCAGGCCACCACAAATCAGTAAATCAACAATTAAACAGTTAAACTAGATGAACCATATACACTCTCAAACTTTGTATACCTTCAGGGTTTGCAATCACCAGCTAGGTCCTGGGAGTTAGACTGGAGTTATAGGATGGCAATAACATATATTAAGTGTGCAGTTCAACAGATATGGGAACCCACATGGTCCCAACTTAGATAGGAAAGCAGGCTTCTGCCTGGATGAAAGATAGGGTCATACGATGCATGTAACTGTTACCAGAGATACCTGGTTAATATGCATCTATAATTTGACGATGTCGGACTCTGTAAACTGTTCTTGTACGTGAGCAACGATGTACAAACATGTTGAACACTTGTAATTTAGCAGAGTCATGTCTCAAGCTGTATTGAAATGGTGGCTTCTTTGCAATTGGGCTAATAAACTATCGTAACCCCTACCTGAGTCTCCTGTGGTCCGTTCATCAAATGTACCACATGTAGTCATGGAGGCATTTGATATCTGTGAGGAGATTGGGACGTGACAATATTAGAGAGAGATGGAGGGACAAGGCCCTGGTGGAATTGGCATCATGGAAGGTTGAGGGACTGCAGATATTTATAGGCAGTGGTTCGGACAGAGCTATGGAGGTTTGGTAATCAAGGAAGCGATTTTTTGAAATTTCGTTTGAGCTAGTCACAATGTTGGTTGGCTAACAATGGGAGTGATGTGTGAGCAGGAGTTGTTGAGTACAAGGGCACATGCAGAAGAGTTGTGGATGGCCTTTGGAATGGCCAGCTCAGATTTTTCGAATAGTCACAGCGCGATTTAAACAATGGCGAAAGGACATTTCCAGAAGCAGAAGATTTGAGGTTTGGGCGACACACTGGAAAATAAGCAAGCGGCAATCATCTACAACGCCAGGAAAACCGATGAGTCAGCCAGAAACTATCCTATGTTCTGGTACTTAATCCAATATGGGGTAATTGCAACAATTTACTTAACAATTAACTGAAACATAGGGTTTTTTTTTTTACCCTGAAAATGCAGCTACTGCTCAGTCTGAGTCAAAATCCTTAAACGTTCCACGAATACATTCCTGATACTGTAGTGTATCTGAACCTGAGTAAAGTGATCCCATGGAATCAATAGGCAAAGGAGAAACTTAAGCAACTCACAAGAATGGGACTGAACACTCTGCAGACTCCAAAGGAACACAATTATCCCCGAGATGTAAACTAATAGAGTTATGACGAGTTCAGATACACTTACAAAACACAATAGTTGGGACGTTCTGTTAGAAATAATTATCGGTGAAAAACTATCTTTACAGCCACTTTTCCGAGAGAAAAAAATACTTTCTTCTCCTTTGAAATGCAGGCGTTCGATTCACCTGGCGCCTAATTGCAGACAAAGTAAAACCGTTGCAATGGCTTTCACGTACATAATCCTATTAGAGCCTGTCTGCGGATCAGAATGAATGAGAATCTCATTCAGGTCACAAATTCTGCTTCGACAAGTGCAGAAATAAAACAGGAACGTTTGCTCAACCATGGATTACAAAATGAATTAGGGATAGTATTACATCTAAAGAGGAGTCACATAAACTTGCCAGGAAAAAAGAAAAAACCACAAATCCTCAGGTTTGCAATGTATAACTGAGCAAAGGTGGTCAAAACATTGATCAAGAGGAAAACGGATTATGAGAGTAAATTTCCAGGGAACATAAAAACTGACTTTGAAATTTTCTGTAAATATGTGAGGGGAAAAAGATTACCAATGACAAATGTAAGCCTCTTACCGCCAGAAACGGGGGGGTGGGGTGGGTGGGGGGGGGGGGGGGTGGTTAATGGGGAACAAAGCAAAGGGAGGTGAATTGAGCACATGTTTTATTTCTGTCTTCACAAAGGATGATACAGATAATTTCCCATAAATATTAGGGAAACTATTGTCAAATGAAAGGGATGAATTGAATGAAATCAGTTTTAGAGAAAAAAATAATAATTGTGCTAGAAAAATTAATGGGATTAAAGGTTGCGAAATCCACAAGCCCTGATAATTTACATCCCAGAGTGTTAATGGAAGCTCCCCTTGAAACATTCGAAACATTGGTGGTCATCTTCCATAATTATCTAGACTCTGCAGCAGTTCCTGTTGGTTGCAGGGTGGCAAAAAAACAAAACTCTTTAAAAAAGGAGGGGGGAGAAAGCGGGAAGTACAGGGCAATTCATGTACATTTTGAAAAGGGGGAAAATGCTGCACTCTATTATAAAATAAACGTGGTACCAGAAAAATTCGACAGCAGTAACGGCTATGGACTAATTAATTATGGATTTATGAAAATGAAATCATGCTTAAGCAATCTGCTGGAGCTTTTTTGAGGAAGTACCTAGCAGAACACTGAAGGGGGAACAGGGGGATGTTCTGCATTTTGATTTCAAAAAAGCTTTCCTTAAGGACCCACCTACTTGGCTATTGAGCAATTTTGAAACATATGGGATTGGGGGTATGGATTGAGAATTAGTTTGCAGTCCAGAAGCTGAGAGTGGGAATAAATGGGTCTTTTTCCGGAAGGCAGGCGATGCTAAGTGGTGCACCACAGGGATCAGTGCTTATGTTTCATTGTCAGAAGAAATATTCCTGCACTACGATCTGTTAAGAAGACTATTTTGAGTGCATACGAGTTTGTTGCTGAGGCATACACGTAGACATTATGAATATGAGAAAACAGCTTGGTAAAACGTGTATTGAGTTTGAGAGAACGGAAAAAAAAATGACCGGTGGATAGTGCCATTAAAGGTAGAGACAACATTTTCGGCCTTCAGAGAACTAATTGCTTTGGACGAAGTGAAACGTTCAGCTCCTTCGCTAATGAGGACTAATGTGGGGGAAAAGAGGGTTGGAACATTAAGGCAAGCAGCAGAGATGACTGATGGTTACCATCTAGTTCATACAGTTAAGCATATTTTGTCATCCTTTAAATTAGAGATAGACAGAAGGTGGGAAGGTGAATGAAAGATGTACAATCGGAGAAGAGAAAGAGTACGTAGAAATTCCCAGGAAGATGTTTTTCTTCTTTAATGAAAAAGGAATGCGCTGATGATAGAGTGACATACGAAAATTGAGAATTTTTCATTTTAATAATTTTGGGCACACACAGTCAGTCTGTTGAAAATTACAGGGAACATCTGTTGGGATTATTTTGGTGCGGAAAGGTTCAGGAAATGAAAGTACTGTGGGTCCTGAGTTTCAATCACTGGAAGATCGCTACGTTTGTGTATAGATAAAGCATATAGAATCAGTGATATTTAAAGATGTGGGAATGTGTTCACAATTCATCCAACTGAGTTCTGGGTTGCAGGTTGTGGTAATGACTATATATTTTGAATGTGAAGGGGAAATCTTTATGGTGCACAGATTGGAGTCGGTAAAGTTGTTAATATTTTAAGAGACACAGGGGCAAGCCAATTACAAATTTTATGGAATAGTGAAATTTGTTTTTTCAGAGGGGTTATTGCAGGGATATGTGTTAATAAATTTGTGTATTGTTGGTGCTAAACCTATTCACTTCTGGAAGGTGAATTTAATGGATAATTCGAAAATAGTTGAGGTGATTGTTGGAGCCGATGAAAAAATGTCCAATGCAGGTACTCAATTTATTTCAGATAGTGATATAGCTGCGTCACAGATGAGGGTGATGCCTATGGAATTGGTGTAGCCGATAGATGTCTTTCAAGAGACATGCTTCAGAAGGAGCAACCTGGAATTATTTCCAGATTGTGAGATAAAAATATCACAGGCTCACAGTTTGAAACAGCAACATTAGGATGCTAAATGGCAGGCAGAAGACTTTGAAGTCCAATTAGCTGACATAAGATTGTATATGATTATTAAGGAAGAGAGAATAGAGGGAACGCAGTCGGGGAGTTTAGCTCAAGGTTATTAGTCGAGACTAGTGGTCGTATTTAAAATAGTAATATCAGGCGGCATACTCACAAACAGAAGCAAATTTATTACAAAATTTTATTACCTGAAGTGTAATATTTTAATGAGAAAATGGCACCTGTGCCATGCTTCAGGAAATGACAGCTGGAAGGAAGTGCATCCGATTGTATTAACATGCGAGGATAGAAATGTTATCCGTTGAATAACTCATGAATCTACAATGGGGTGGTGGTATGGGGGTTGGTGGTGGGGGGGGGGGGGGGGGGGGGAGGGGTTTGGGACGGTGTGTGTGCTACATTTAGCAATTAGAAAGTGCCAAATCTTTTATATCAGCCGGGATTGCAAGTAGATGTAGTTCAATTCTATATAACATAACGCATATGTCAAGTGATAGGGAAAATCCAAAACATTACTCAACCAGCACATTTAGTTACAATTCAAGCATTACTAGGGTCATGATTGCTTGTGTAAATCAGTGCTTACAGTCAATATTGAAGTGTCTTTAAGGTTCCCTGAAGCGACACATTTGAGAAACATACCAACAAAGAAAATTGTGGAGGAGTTTACTTTTTTTAACAATAAATGGTTCGCCAAAATAATGCCCGTGGTGAAGCAAGTTATCATGTCAGCAAACTGAAATTGAAGAGAACGTTAGAGGAATCCGAAAGCGCCAGGAATCCCAATCCCCCCAGAGCCAACCGCCCCTGCAGTGAACAGCATCCCGGACTTGTTTTAATAGTGCATGTTATCCATGTCTTACAACAGCCAACCAACGCTCCATCGACGGAATATATTTATGGCACGTCGCTATTAGATCGAAGATTGAGACCTTATTAGCAACTCCCGCCACAAATGAAACGACGACTCCAAGCATGTCTGATCCGACATTGGGGTAGCAGCTGCTTTTTCATCGTTCTGTGACACAATTCGGGTCGGCAGTTTTGATATCGTAAAAGAATTAAAGCATCCAAGTGGTTGCTGGGAAAAACAGGTTATGACAGCTCTGCCTCACTCAGACACAATCATGGGTGTCTTCAACAGCCACCATACTGACTGGGGTTACTCAGCCAAAAAGAGTGATGGTGAGTTGCTCCTACAGTGGACCTCTAGAAATGGCCGCACCTTGTTACAGGCAAGGATCGTTTCAGTTTGCTTGATGGAGCCAAAAATAATCGCCTGACATGTTCTGGCTCCGTTCCCTTGAAGGTCGCCCAACACCAGCAAAGTGCCCAGTCCTGGATGATTTCTCACATTGTTAACACGGGCCCCCATTCATCCACAGTGGCCTTTGCTTTCCACCCATCAGCAGTGCAACCAGATTCAATGGAACTTGTGTAAACTGTCAAAAATACAACGAGAAATGGGCAACGTTAATGTAACTCTATCCCCGTGCTGCTGCCTGGCTGCCTCCGCTCTGCATAAGAATCATAATCACAATCTCAGTCCCAAAAATGACTTTCATACCAAAACCTGGTAAATATCTCCCCCTGGCAGCCATCCTACGACTGATGTCACTACTTTGTTTGCTTCAAAATGTTTGAACATGTTCCTGCAACACATATCTTCAGAAGTAGAAATACGCTTAATATCAACTAATTATCTGGAAGGTGTGCAGCACAACTGATCAAGTTCTAACGCTTACGTCTTCCGTCGGAAATGTCTTCCAAAAATAACTTGAGAACAGTTGTGGTGCTGTCATCATCACAGCTGCCTAGGATGCAGTGTGGCACACTGTACCGCTCCGAAAACTGCCCAGATTGCTTCCAACCTTGATCAAGACAGTTGTTGAAAGCTCTTTTGCAACAGACGATTTGGAGCCCAGCTCTACTATGCTAATGGCAGCTGTCGTTCGACCTAATCCCCATGCTTCTGCGTAGATAAAAACAAAAAGCTAAAAGCTACCGCGGATGCTGGAAATCCAAAACAAAAACAGAATTACCTGGAAAAACTCAGCAGGTCTGGCAGCATCGGTGGAGAAGCAATCAGTTAACGTTTCGAGTATTCATGACCCTTCGGCAGAACTGAGTATAGTTAGGAGAAAGGTGAAATATAAGCTGGTCTAAGGTGGGGGGGGGGAGGGGGGGCGGGGGGAGAGAGAAGTTGAGGGTGGGATGATTGTGGAGATAAGCAAGGAGTGATAGAAGCAGATAATCAAAAGATGTCACAGACGAAAGGATCAAAGAGGTGTTGAAGGTGGTGATATTCTCTAAGAAAAGTGCTATTTAAGAATGGAAGACAGTATACTCAAGGTACAGCTCTAGTGTGGGTGGGGTGGAAAGACTAACAAAGTTTTAGTTTTAGATTTAAAAATAATGGAAATAGGTGTGAAAGAAGGATCTATATAAATTATTGAAGAAAAAGGGAGGGGGGAGAAACGGGGTGGGGATGGGGGGAGGGGGAGTTAAAGATCTAAAGTTGTTGAATTCAATATTCAGCTCGGAAGGCTGTAAAGTGCCTAGTCGGAAGATGAGTTGCTGTTCCTCCAGTTTGCGTTGGGCTTCACTGGAACAATGCAGCAAGCCAAGGACAGACATGTGGGTAAGAGAACAGGGTGGAGTGTTAAAATGGTAAGCGACAGGGAGGTTTGCGTCTTTCTTGCGGACATACCGCAGGTGTTCTGCAAAGCGGTCGCCCAGTTTGCGTTTGGTCTCTCCAATGTAGAGGAGACCGCATTGGGAGCAACGAATGCAGTAGACTAAGTTAGGGGAAATGCAAGTGAAATGCTGCTTCACTTGAAAGGAGTGTTTGGGCCCTTGGACGGTGAGGAGAGAGGAAGTGAAGGGGCAGGTGTTGCATCTTCTGCGTCGGCATGGGGAGGTGCCATAGGTGGGGGTTGAAGAGTAGGGGGTGATGGAGGAGTGGACCAGGGTGTCCCGGAGGGAACGATCCCTACGGAATGCCGTCAGGGGGGATGAAGGGAATCCTTCTCCACCCTGGACCAGATCCTTGACAAATGCCTTGATAATTTGAGGGCTACTGCAGCACATGGCAACTTGAATTATTCCTTCAATTTATCGAGTGCATTCCATGTCCATCATGGCAATGCCAAATTGGAAAAACATGTTTAAATGGATTGTCAGAGGCAAAAGTACGATCCCAAAACAACACAAACGGCTGTGACTATAAATAGGATTGTGGACTTTTGGTATCACCTGATGGAAACAGTTGCAAAGTTGAAAACCAGAAACATCGTATAAATGACAGTAGTTAAATCTTGGTTAGGTCCTGCTGCCGCAATACTCTGGGCCTCAGCACTTGTCCTCATATATTCCGCAGCACAGTACTGTGTAACTGCCTTGCACAGCTCATCAGACACACACACGCACCTTGTTGAACTTACTTGAATGCATCAATGTGCCTCCTAACTGCATTTCCCCATGCATCGGCCCTCCCCTGGCTTCATGCCCTCCCAAGTATCAATATTCCACGCATCTGCCGACTGATGGAAACCCACAGCTGGCTGAAAACTTTTGTGATGAACCTCACTTTCCTCTCCACAATTATATATTCAATCCACCTACTGCCCACCGTCCATCTCGGTGCCTCCAATGGAGTGATCTCCCGCAGGATGTTTTACCAGCTGACATCCTTTGGGTCACGGAGTGGGAAATACGAGAGGTCACTAATAAATCCGGGGTCTCTGTATAGCGAATCTCCAAAGGTGTGGGCCCACAGTAGTAACCCATTGTGCAATTGTGGAGAGAAATAAACAGTCCTGCACATGAGTGAGGGTTGGCCCATTTATAGGCAAAGTTTGTGAATAATAACTTTACATTCAGGCAATGGAGAGGTGATCGTTTGTCTCCAGGGATTTTTATTAGGAAAATGATAAAAATATCCGCGTGTTGATTGTGTGTATGCATATTTGTAGACACATTTTGCTAACAGAGACAGAAAACGCATGAAAAAAGAAAAACTCTGCATATGTGGCAGCATTAGTGAAGAGAAGCAGATTTATAGTGTCGAGTCTGTTTGACTCTTCTTCACAGCTTTTTTATTGTTAATGTTTGTTTACAAATATTTGTGTTAATGAACGCTTGTTTATTGTTTTTGCGCATTTGTACAAAATGAGTTGATTATTATTTTTTTTTTGCATGTTTTAACTTAAGCACTTAGTTTTTATTATACTGGCATAGCAGTGAAACTTGGCATGATCATTGCAAGCATTTCTGTAGCTCCTTCAGAATGAAATAAACAATGATATCTTCTTTGCCTTTTCCCGATTCTAGTCCTGTTCATTAGTCCCGGAAAATAACAAGTATGGCTGATGGCATTACGTGGTTATCGCTCTCGTTTTGTTGAGTCCCTGCTCACTCATTGCCAGCACTTTGTGTATTCATAGATCAAGATTTTGTCTTTGCATGGTTACCTGCCACTAGGATATTCTACAAGACTTGCTGTATTTGCATGGACTGCTTCAGTATCCGAGGAGTCATGAAGGTTACTGAACATTGTCCAATCCTTAACGAGAATTGCCACTTCTGACTTTAAGATGGAAGGAAGGTCATTGATGAAGCAGCTGAAGATGTTTCGGCCCAGTAAAATACCCCGACGAACTGCTGCACTGGAGCTGACATGACTGAACTCCAAGAATAAAGACCATCTTCCTTTCTTCTGGGTATGAATGCAAACAGCGGAGGTTGTTCCCGTGATTCCCATTGAATCCAATTTTGTTCGGGCTCCTTGGTGCCACACTCGGCCAAATGTGCCCTTGATGTCCACTACATTCGTGGTCTCAGCTATTTTGTCCATCTTTTAACCCAGGCCGCAATAAGGTCCTACTGACACTGACGGAACCAAAATCGATTGTCAGTGAGCAATTATTGTCATCTGCGCTGTTCCGAGGGGAAGTAAGAGGGAGGCCAATTTCTGTGGATCTGTAGTCACCTGTAGGGAAGAATAGGTAAAGACAGCCGATTTTGTTATAATGAATCACTATTAACCAAGTTGGCTTATTTAAAAATAAATGAGTGGTAATGATGGGCATCATGAGCATTAAAAAGCCCTGTTTTGTTTTTAATATACCAACTGCTGCAGAGGGGTTCGAAACGGACTCCCCAAGAACATTATGCTGGGTTTCCACAATACTAGTCTAATGAAAATGCTTCTATGCCATGACGCCCTACCGTTTGAGGTTAGACTGATGGAGCGCTAATTGGCTGGGCTGTATTTGTCCCTAGTTTTGTGGACAGGAAATTCTAGGTTTATTTACCATATTACTGGGCAATTGCCAGTGTTATATAGGTTTATTGCTACAGCATGGCTAGGATCGGCAAGCTCTAGATCACAAGTCTTCAGTTCTATTGCTGGAATATTGTTAGTGCCCAATACCTTTGATGCTTTCAGTGCCTTCCACCATTTCTTGTTATCACGTTGAACGAAAGGATAGTATTAAAACTACACCTTCACTGCTGGGGCCATCTGGAGCAGGCCGATGTGGATCATTCACTTGGCAAATTCCAGCTAACGTTGGTTGCAATTGCTCCAGGCTTTTTTATTTTAATTGACTGATGTGCAGAGCTGCACATCATACTTGTCGAAACACCCGCTCCATGGAGTTCATAAATTTTCCACCATTCACCACTGGTGTGGCAGGACTGCAGAGCACAGACCTGATCCGGTGATTATGGGATCGCTTAGCTCTGTCTACTGCTTGCTGCATGTTCAGTTTCTCATGCGCATAGTCCAGTGATGTTACTTTCCCACGTTGAAACCTAATTTTTAAGTAAGGCTGGTTAGTAGAAATAATTCAAATGTTTGAAATTTAATTGCGTTCACATAGTCAAATGCTGTGATCACACCATCAACCTCCTCCTCATCAACATCATTAGTTCCTCGCAACAAGGGTGCTGTTTTGCAGGGTTCAGGTTGTGTATCACCACAGGTGCCTGAGAAGACAATCTTGGAGCCACAGACCTTTATGCAGAGAGTACAAGAATTTCCCTGAGGAAGGGGTTTCTTGAATCAGAGAGCAGCTCCCTCTCCTTTCCGTTTTGTTACTTCGCCAAAGCAAAGATTGTGTGGTCACTGTGGACTGTGTTGCAGTTTGTTGGAAGAGGCAATTTCATCTCATACACGGATATCAGCTTGGCCGCTTTTCACTATGGCCGTCAGCCTCTCCTTGATTTTTTTTTAATCTGCTGACACTTTGAGACCAGGTGTCATTCTCAAGTTGTGAAAAAAGGAACTGCTTCAGAAACTGCTTGATTGACACATGGGTGCAGTATCCAAACCAGTGGTGCTGAGTCACATGGTCAGGTTGTGATACTGGAGGATTTGCTTTTAGGGAGGATGCTGGTGTTTGTTAACCTGTCTTCCCACTTGACATTGAGAGTCCTGTGGATACTTCACTGCTAGAAATTCTCCAGCACACGGAGTTTGGTCGGTGACCAATGCCTCACTGGCATAGAGAAGGGTGGCGACAACTACCATGTTGTTGGTCTTCCTGAAGACCTCTAATATTTTTTCACATACATCTCGAAAGGCGTGTTCCCACTCTCAGACTTCTGAATTGTCATCAGTTTTTCACTGTTTAGGGAGGGTTATGAATCAATCAGTGTGACGAATAGAGACACACCCCTTTTGTCCACTCTGAGGAACGTTCTCACACGAATCCTCATGAACCTCTCCCAACCCATTAGTTAAAACATCCCTCTGGAGACACAATGGGGGTTCTGACCATCCGGGCGAACCATACAGATGATTTTTCTCCCTCGACTGAGCTCTTTAAAGAAGCTAACCTGTTTTGTTGTGATGTTGTTGGAGGGATAAATATTCACGAGGACACTGGGGAGAGCTCCTTGCTCTTCTTCGAGATAGTGTAATGGTATTTTTTTCATCAGCCCGATAAGACGGCTTCCACCAGGCCTACAGACAGTTTGTTCCAGATTCTAACACTGTATTACAGTGAATGTTATCTTTATGTCCCCTCAGGCTCTTTCACCATTTCCTGTAAATCTTGTTCCTGTTCCTTTTTCCAGTGGAAACAGTTTATCCTCACTCTCTCTAATCTTTACGTTAATGTGGAGATATCTATTCAATTCTTCTTTATATTTACTGATCTCAGTAGATGAATTCCAGCTTGTCCAGTCTCTCCATGGCACTTAAAAAAACTTCATCCGTGACAACTTTACACTAATTCCCCTTTGTAAGCTCCCCAAGACCCACACGTTTTTCTAATATATAGTGGCCAGAATTAGACACAATTTCACTGCTGAGCACGAATAAGTGATGTTTGAAAATTTAACATAACTTCTTACTCCATTACTCTCTGCCTCTAATGTATAAAGTCACACATCATCTGCGTATTAAGAACAAATCTATAAACATGTCCTTCCAGTTATAAACAAGTGTGCACATCTATCCACTCTGTTTATGCATCCTGTTTAAAATGGTCTCATTTAGTTAATTTTCTCTCTCCTCGATCCTTCTACCAAATGTGTCCTTCACATGTCCCTAATTTAAATTTCCATTTCCCGTTTCCCTAGATTTTTCTAAGCTCCTCACTGCGTACATTTCCGGCTGCCTGTCATCTGCAAAGATATTACATGGGAGAAAAAGTCGGCCTTTCAGCCCCTCGATCCTGCACCGCTATTCAACAAGATCATCGGTGATCTGTTGGAGTTTCAAATTCTATATTTCCATTTACCCCCGATTGCCTTTGCTTCCGTTGATAACAGTAATTCATGTACCCCTGCCTGAAAAAAATATTCAGTGACCCAGCGTGCACAGCCTCCTGAGGCAGAGAGTTCCAAATTCACAAAGCAGTAAGAAAGAAAAAAATACAAGTTCGTCAGATCTGTCATAAAAGGGCAAACGCTAATTTTAAAACCGGTCCCTCAAGTTCTAGAAGTTATGTAATTTGTAGATGTTCCTTTGTCTTTTATTTGTAACATAAAGACCAATGCACCTCAAATCGATCCCTGGTTCACATCACTTCAAAACGCCCTACATTCGGAATAGATATTGGCCATAAACTCTCTTTTCGATCTGTCTCTTCATCATTGGTACATCCACACTGTCGCTACACCTTTACTCCATGGGGCTCAATTTATGTTTCAACTCCATTACATGACACTTGATCAGACTTTCTTCAAAGACATAACATCAAGTTCAGTTCCCTCTTTTGCACTATCGTTACTTAGACAAAGTTTTACATTACGTTTATCATATATGACTTAGAAGTGAGATTACCGTCCTTCTGATCATTTGTAAACTTGATGTTGATGGAAGAAAACATGTAATTCTGTCCACGATTATGTGCTCCAGAACAGTTTCCATTTTCGACATTAACTCCTCTGCTCTGTAGCTCCAAAGATGATCCCTTTCTCCTCTAATTTAAAAAGGGGGGCGGGACATCTAGTAACCTCCAGTTCTCTGGCACCACTCCTATATCCACGAAGGGATGAAATATTATGTCCAGAGCTTTCACTATTTCCCCCATTTATTCCCTCAGCTGCCCTCAGAAATCCCACCCGGACGGGCAAATTTTCCACGTTATGGTCATATAAGGACATTAGATTGAAAGGTATTAACAGAACATGTATGCTCAGTGACTGGAATTAATGTCACCCTTCATGGATCTTAATTGTGCCAATGGAGGCTTTGCCTCTTCCATAAATAAGGTACTCAGGACAATGTGTTATCAGATTGTGGCCGTGGGAGCATCAGCTCCAACGCTGATAGTGATCAGTGCCTCCAGTGGGAGGGAGAGAAGTGGTCAGAATATGAAAACAATAGATTGGAATGTTACAATAATGGATCAGAAACAGAGAACAGTAGACTGGAAGGTTAAAAGTATAGACAGGAGTTTATCCTGTTGTATTGACTTTCTAAATATTATGACCGGTTGTCATTAGTCGAGCGCATCTATTTCACGGTTTTGCTTATTCAATCAGGTTATTATCCTAGCCTGACTACTGATGGTGTACCTGGTAAGTTTTTCTGCCCAGTTATTTATATTATAAACCACACTTAACTTGATATTTTTCTTGTCGGTTGAACTTTGGGAAGATGGAATCTCTTGTTTTCACTTTTTCCAAGACTTTCCATTCCTGATCCACTGAACCCACGAGCCTCCCTGGCCAATATCTGAGGTAGAACCATGCTGTTCACACCATGTGCGATTCGTTTGATCCTGTTCTGACTGCTGACACCCTTTTCTCTCCATTCCAGATCTTGCCCCTTTCCACCACCAGAAATTCACTCATCAACTCCCTGCCCCGGCTGCTGACTGAACCCTCACCTGGTTCTCAACCAAGACTCAACTATTCCAATGTTATCGGGGCCACGCTCTCAGTTACCAACCATCATAGTCCCCAGATCACCCCACACTATCCTGCCCATATTCCAACTCACAACAAATCCCGTTGAGCCATCATCTCAGTGCTCACTCACCTGCATTTATTTATGTTCTGGTAACACATCAATTTTAATACTATCATCCATATTATGTGCTTCCTCCACGGACTCACTCCTACGATTCATCCAAACCCCTCTGTCATTCCCCCATATTTCAGCATTTTTTCCCTTTACGTTGTATGCAGTTTAATTTAAAATTTAAAATAATTCTCTCAATATCTCCCTCCAATTATTCATCTGATTTTTTTGTGGAGTGTTATGGTCACTAATGCTGGAGGTATGATACTCACACCATGAATTGGTGCTGGCCTGGTTGTCATTCTTTTCTCAGCGTCTCCCACCTCGTTCTCCATGTTAGACAGGCAGTTTCAGCAGCTTTGGCACAACTATCTGTAACTTGGTTTCCATTGGACGCCTGTGTCAGTTCGTCTCAACTGAATATATGTTTAGCAACACGAGGAAGCCCCCTCTTTAGCTTTATTTAATAGAACCAGGCATATAGCTTGTAGCTGAGGGGCTGTGACTGATTTCTCTAATTGAAAATTTAGCGGCAGTGCTGCGGATGTTTTCTTGGAACTGTGTTGTGAACTGTTGCATACATTCAGGGTGGAGAGATGATTTGGTTGCACAGCTCTGCAAAAGCTATGGGATCAATAGGTAGAAAGCAACTGTGACATAAACATGATCAACAATTGGCTCAGAGGCTGCAGAGAGGAGAATCTGTGTAAAGAGGGAAGGCGAGGGGGTCTCTGCACTCAGTAGCCTGGTTTTCTAAGAACACATTACCAAACTAGGCATAACCCAGGACACGAACGTGAGGCGTCTCTGATTTAAAAACGTGTGGCCACAGATCTGTGTCGCCTCCTTCAGCAGGACTTGCAGCATCACAACAATTTGAGGACGGTGATGTCAGCTGCAGTTTAGTTCAGATTTCTATTGAATTTTATGGATGTGGAACTTTGCAGGATGGTACAGGTGACATATCCATCACATCTAGGCATGTCATCCGTCGACCTATCCAGTAGCTGATGGAGACCATATATACCGGATGAGGAGAATTTATCTGATTGTTCCTCAGCAGAGAGAAACATGATGGGAGGTCCAATTTTTTTCGCAGGACCGAGGGATTCCAGAAGGTGTAGGTGTCCCCGGTGGTCTGCCGTGTCAAAGGTCCGGTAAATGACTTAAATTTTAATCCATTTTTTTTTTCCAATTGTAATTATTTCATGAACGTGGGCGTCACTGTATAGTTGCCCTTGAGAAATTCGTGGCGAGCTGCCACAATATACAGCAGCTATGTGACGATGCACGCTACACCACTTTGGTGAATTTTCCCCATCCAGGCAACGGCCACGATACCATCATTCTGAAGTAGGCAGCCATTCCCACCATCTTAGAACCTCCTTCAGAGCCAAAGGTTGGCTTCTTGGAGGTCCAGGTTGCTCCCTCAACATATTGATCTAAACACACACAGACTCCCTAACTGCCAAACGACCACGCAAACATAACACCAACATAGCGAGAGCAATGGAGCCACCAGGAACATCGTGCATCCGACCATTGATGCAATGAAGCCACGTTTCTGATTCCTGAGCCGCTCAGAGAGATCCATCGGGCATACGCTGAAGCAGGTGTTCAAGTTCATGGTGTTCTCCTGCACCCGTCATACTGGTAACAAATCGAAAAAAGTAAGGAAGCCGTGAATTGATTTATGCAGCGATGCAGTGCAGACTGTTTGTTGTCGCTGATGTCTACACTGGCCAACTGGCGGGAGCCTGAGCAAAGGAGTTGGTGTGACTGTAACATTAATTTCTACTAGTAACGCCATTCCACCTCGGGTATTGAGTTGCACGTACTCCAGCACCATGATCTATGCCTTCTCGGCGTTAGGACTGAGTTTTAGCTGTAATGTTTAAGTTTGATTTCTATTTCTTCATCTGCGTTAAGAAAATGTTAAGTTGAGTTTTAGTTTCTCTGTAAAAAAAAACTGTTTGCATTTCTGATGCGTTAACGATCCTGAGAATTTAAAGCAAACACGAGAATACAAAAACGGTGGTGTTGCGTAGCAACACGGTTTCAGAGAGGCAGACAAAGTCGCCGCCCGCCCCTACATCCCCCCCCCCCACCCCCCCCCCACCACCACCACCCCCCCTCCCCCCCCCCCCCACCCCCCACCCCCCCAACCCCCACTCCGCCCCCCGCCTCCCTCAACGACAAAACCCAGAAATTTGAGTTCATTTTTAAGACAGCTGCAAAGAGAGACTGCTGTCAGGGCAGAGGGAACTACAGAGCGAATAATTTCCACAAAAGCACCAATAGTCTCCAAAACGAAAAAGCGCCTGTCAGAATGCGGATACTGACCCAAGAGGACCTTCTGGTCAAAGAATAAGAAACATGAAAAATGTGTGTTAAATGAATTTAAAAATAAGGAGCAGAGTGGATTGCTCCAAGCTTCAATACTAAATATATTTTTAAAAAAATCTGCAGCAATCAGATTGAATGTGATAAAAAGGCTTTTTAAGAAGTCACAAGTTCCAAGTAAACAACTGAATGCTGTAGAGATTGGCTATGGGAATATGAAGCAGCGGTATTATTGATAACTGAGTCAGTGAGGAAGAATGCACAAAACACAGATTAAATGAATGTGATGATCCAGGGTAGAGGGGCATTGAAAGGAGAGCTCAAAACTCTCGTGGAAGGCACCAGAGAGAATGCATCAGTGCTGGAGACGATTCCAAAGAGGGCTCTTGGAGATGGAAAACCTCGTGTAAAAGATGGAATTCAGTGAGAACGGTTGTCTCACGGTGGGGAAAGCGACTGGGAGGATTTGAAAACAAATCCATTGCATTTCTTCGACTTTCATTTGTCACTTGGAATCAGTGTGGTGTGTTTGAATACAGGCCCTCTCTATTACCTATCAACTTATCTATCTATCTGTATGTCTGTTGTGTATCTATCTATCTATCTGTCTATCTATCTGTCTATCTATCTATCTATCTATCTATCTATCTATCTATCTATCTATCTATCTATCTATCTATCTATCTATCTATCTATCTATCTATCTATCTATCTATCTATCTATCTATCTATCTATCTATCTATCTATCTATCTATCTATCTATCTATCTATCTATCTATCTATCTATCTATCTATCTATCTATCTATCTATCTATCTATCTATCTATCTATCTATCTATCTATCTATCTATCTATCTATCTATCTATCTATCTATCTATCTATCTATCTATCTATCTATCTATCTATCTATCTATCTATCTATCTATCTATCTATCTATCTATCTATCTATCTATCTATCTATCTATCTATCTATCTATCTATCTATCTATCTATCTATCTATCTATCTATCTATCTATCTATCTATCTATCTATCTATCTATCTATCTATCTATCTATCTATCTATCTATCTATCTATCTATCTATCTATCTATCTATCTATCTATCTATCTATCTATCTATCTACCTATCTGTCTATCTACCTATCTGTCTATCTACCTACCTGTCTATCTGTCTGTCTATCTATCTATCTATCTATCTATCTATCTATCTATCTATCTATCTATCTATCTATCTATCTATCTATCTATCTATCTATCTATCTATCTATCTATCTATCTATCTATCTATCTATCTATCTATCTATCTATCTATCTATCTATCTATCTATCTATCTATCTATCTATCTATCTATCTATCTATCTATCTATCTATCTATCTATCTATCTATCTATCTATCTATCTATCTATCTATCTATCTATCTATCTATCTATCTATCTATCTATCTATCTATCTATCCATCTATCTATCTTTCTATCTCTCTATCTATCTATCTACATCCCTATCTGTCTATCTGCCTATCTATATATGTATATATATATATATATATATATATATAATATATGTATCTACATACATTATATGTGTGAGAGAGAGAGAAAAAGGAGAGAGAGAGAGAGAGAAAGAGAGAGACCGTTATGTGGATGAAAGATCATTGTAATTTACTTAATCTTTTTTATGTTTATTTATTGTTTTATCTTCATTCTTAAAACTTAATTTGCTGCCTCCGGTGATTTTGTTCAGTGGCCCCACCCAACGTATCTAAACAAAGAATGTAAGCTTTAGGATCTTTCCCGCTGCGTTTCAATCTGGAATCCGCCTTGTCCAGTTGCAAAATCAGCTGGGATAATAACATTATCTTCACTATCATGAGCGCATAAGGAATGTCACCCGGAATCCAGAGAACACCTCAGCAGGAGGGGGAAGGGAGGATATTTTTGAGCGCCTTAGACCCAGAAAGGCTGTCGGACGGTGCTTACTAACACTTTGATTCCTGTTGAACAGTTTCCCTTTCCCACCATTCTCCACTTTTACATGTTTCTGAGATACCCCAACACAGCTTCCTCTTGGAATAGATTCTGTAATAGAAATCAGTAAATCAGACTTTTTTTTATTATCTTTACCCAGCAACACATTCAATTATACAGACAAAACTGACATATTCACATTTCTGAGTTTGATTACTTAATTTCCTGTATGTTCCATCAACTTACCAATTGCTCCTACATCGTGCTTCTCCAGTGAGTGCAGCCTGGCTGGTGGATGGCTGCTGACTTTCACTAAATGACGCAGCATATAGTCTTGCTGGGCAGCCTCGATCAGCACTCGTGCTTGAAGGCTCATATTGCGACTGCACCACCTCGACATGGGCAGCAACAGCCTGGCTGATGGGCGCAACAGCAAGGACACTGGTGCAGTGGCATTGAAGGGAGAACAATTGATGTCAGCCTGAGAATGAACAGCAGGCCCCTGCTCCGTTGTGACACTGTCACTTCCACTGGGTGGAACCTCAGAAATCTAGGTAGCTGCTGGAGCAGAAAGTGCTGCACTGCTGAGTGATACTGCATGTCACATTGAGCACTGATATCCACAGTCATGATGGCAGCAGTCTGAGTCTGCTTGGCAGCAAGCATGGATCTTATGAGCGTAGTCTGATCTCCCACTGCGGCGATGGTATTTAGGGTAGACTCAGCTTGCACTGCAGCAGGAATTAAGTCAATATCCATCAGATACAGTATCACAACTGGTTCCGCTAGCGCTGCCATGAAGTTAGTTTCCACTTAAACAGGGCCCAGCAAAGTTCGCTTCTGAGTCCCTTGTACCAGAACCCGTTTGTGATCGCACACTGCGTTGAGCTGCTACAGGCATTATCCTTTCTACCTGGCCTATCTTCAGCCCATTGGTGCTCAATGATTCAAAACATGCATATTCCGACTCTGCACTAGTCTCTGTTTTACATAGAGAGCAAATAGTAGAGCTGTGGGCTGTGAGTGTCAGATCAAGTGATGGGGCTTCCTCGCCAGTGCTGAATGTCTCCGTTTCCCCCTCCACCTACGCCGCCGCCGCCGCCCCCCCCCAACACCCATTCCCCCATTCTATCTCTTTCCCGCCCAACCTCTCTCTCCCCCTCTGTCTTACTGGGCACCTGTCCGTTTTTGCCTGTCATTGCCAAGGTTCAAATCAGAAGTGCGGGATTGGGATGGGGGACTGGGTTTGGGTTGGAAATCATTATGCCAATTTTCCCATATTTAGCAGCTTTTTCATCATTCTAGACAGCAGGATCAGGGTGAGCTAGGATTTCAGAAAGGGCATAAGGCAGGAACAGGGCATGATCACCATACTATTGATGATATCAAATTGTACAGGCTCTGTCAAAACCGCTCCCATATTTCTGAGAGCCATCTCCTCCCCCAAGCACAGGGGAGAATGATGGGCCTGGTGCCCTCTGGTTCACAGCCACAGTCTGTTTTTATGGGTTCACGTTTTCCTTTCAGCGAGAGAGAGCAGATGTCACTGATGGTGTTCTACTTTTCTGGGTGATGTAGCTGCCGCAATTGAATAGTAGGAATTACGTTGCGACAGTGATTGGTGTATATGAGGCTGGTACCATCGGAAGGCGTGCGAGAGTGAAGTCGTGATTGTGATCATTGAACATTAGCCCTGATTGTTAGTTAATGCTTAAGGTTGAGTGATGGGTGTGCGTTACATTAAGCTTCGTGAGAGGTTGGTGCTATTGTGGACGCAAGTTGCCATTTGGATATGAATTCAATCACATAACACACCCTTGTGAGCTTATTGAATTTCTTCTGGCACTGCTGCCAGGTCCTCGGGTCCAGACGTCTTACGGATTCCCCCTTTCCATCTCTTCCCATCCCCTTCAGAGGGTGTTCCTTCTGGGTCCGTATCCCCCTTCCCCGAAGGGTACATGGGCTTTCGCACCCTATAAAACTTTCTCCCCAATATATTCAATGGACATTCGTCAAATCCCCTAAATCTGTGAGTGATTGTTTAGTCCTGAAATTTCAGTCACTTGAACCAGATTCACCTTAATCACTCTTATCAAAACGTTCATGAATTGGAAATCTACATTTAATCTCTCCTTACACTTAACTGCTGTATGGTGGCAGTCCCAGCATTTCCCAGCTCTCCAGATACCGGTTTCTTTTTTAATCAACACTGCGTCTTCATAACGCCTTTCCATTCCTCCCAAAGTCTTATGGTAATAATTGGACAAAAACCTCCTACCGGGGTCTAACTAAGCCATTGTATATAATTAAGAATTCTTCCTGGCATTTTTTTTTTTCATGTATGCCTGCTTTGGAAGCCTAGAACGCTGTATTATTATATATTGCAATTGTTTTTTTAACTGTCTTCTCACGTTCAAATATATTGTGTGTGCTCCCAAGGCGGCGTTTACGTGTCCTGCTCGAGAAAAGAATTTGAAGCGGAGTCACCACAGCTTAGATATTGTCGGATGTTTTATTTTTGTTTCTCCTGAAATTTAAAATGTGCAATAAATAATTTAGTCAGAGGACATTCAGAGCTTGCCGCAAGAACACTAATTCTCTGCTGGATGACGTTATTTGGACACCGAGGAGTCCTCTGAGGCCAGGCCCTGCCCGTTATCTGCAAGCAAAAGAGGTCACTTCTGCCTTAAACGGTACGGCAGTCAGCTGATGCTTTACAATTGCCTCTTTGATCCTGGGTCTTGCACCAGGTCACCTCCCAGTCAGAGAGGCTAAGAAGCTGCAGCAGCATGAAGAAAGGCATGTACCAGTTGGAACGGTCCATGCGTCAGAGGGTGCTCAAAGCCGAGTGACTGCAAAAATGAGACATCGGAGATTCTCGCAGTTCCCAAAGCAAGGTGTGTACAGAAACAGTTTCAGTTACTTCGAGATGAGTGGGAGACAATGCACGAAGAGGCTGTGATTCTCCAGGAAGTTTGGGCCTGAACTGTGTGCCTTTCTCCACAAAGACGTACAGGATAGGTCGCTCCACAGACAAGCAAGGTCAGTGACGCTGAAGCATTCTGTGGCTCTTAACATTTTCGCAACAAGTTACTTCCTATTCTCATGACTGGCTTGTTTGTTTCTCAATTTGTCGTGTACACATGGGTAACAACACTGTGACCAATGCCCCTTTCACCAAAGTGGGCCACTTCATTTTCTGACGATACTGACACAGCATCGCAGGCACAGAGAGTGACAGGGATTGACTCCTTTGTTGGTTTTTCACAGGTACAGGATGTGGTTGGCTTTACACATGTCCTGAGAAGAGCCCCACACAGAATATAGGCTACCACATAAACAGAAAGGACTCGCAATGTTTGAACGTGGCAGTCTGTGACAGTGACAATGTCAAACTGACTGTATCTAACTTTGAAAAATGATATTATAAACGTTCCAGAGAGACAGATACATTAAACATTGCACCATGGTTACCGGGCCTAGAGAGGAGAGATGGAAAGTGTGATAGAGAAAAAAGAGGGAGAAGGGGAGAGAGATTAACCAAGAGAGAGAGAGAGAGAGAGAGAGAGAGAGAGAGAGAGAGAGAGAGAGAGAAAGACAGACAGAGAAACAGCGAGGGAGAGATGAAGACAGAGGCAGGGACTGAGAGACGGAGTGGCCGAGTGAGCTACAGGGGCCGAGAGAGATAAACAGACAGAGAAAAAGAGAGAGTAGGAGAGACACTGAGGAAACGGGACACAGGCGTAAAGAGAGCGATAGGGACTGAGGGAGACAGGGGCACAGAAAGCGGCAGACAGACCCAGCGAGGTAGAGAGACACTTACAGACTGAGGCACAGCAAAGTAAATATTTTGGCAGAGAAAAAGAGACAGATAGAGTGGCAGCGAGAAATAGAGAGACTGAGAGGAACATGGAATGAAAGAGACAGAGGCAGCGAGTTAAAGTCAGAGAGAGAGAGAGAGAGAGAGAGAGAGAGAGAGAGAGAGAGAGAGAGAGAGACAGAGATACAGAGGGAGAGATAGACAGAGATAGAGAGTGGCAGAGACGCAGAGAACGAGAGACAGAGCGAGAAATTCATGGAGACAGAGGACAGAGACACAAAGAGAGTGAGAGAGAGGCAGAGTAACTGACACATAGAGGGGGTGGGGGATAAACACGGCGGAGCGGGTATGAGAGAGGGGGCCAAAGAGAGAGATGGAAAGACATACTGACAGCGAGACAGACTGGAAGAGAGAGATAATGATCAGGAGTGAGAGAGAGAGAGGAAGTGTGATAGCGAGAGGGGGATGTTGGGAGAGAGACCGAGAGAGGAAGAGAAAAAGAGAGAGTGAGAGCGGGAGAAAGCGGGAGAGTGACAGAGGGAGAGAGAAACATTGAGAAACCGAGATAACGAGAGACATTGAGATGGAAACACAACAGGTGAGAGCGATACACAGAGGCAGAGAGGGTGAGAGATTGAAAAGGACAGAAACGGAGAGAGATAAAGAGAGACAGAGAAAGCGGGAGATGAAGCGGGAGAGATAGAAACTGAAATGGGAGAGTGAGAAAGAGAGAGCGAAAGTGAGCGTGAGATGCCGCGAGCGAGACAGAAACACATAGAAATAGGCGGAGAAAGAGGCGGAGAACTGGAGAGAGTGAAAGAGACTCAGAAAGAGAGAGAGATCGAGTCAGTGAGAGATACAGGGAGATTAGGAGAGAGAGACAGACAGGCAGACAGACAGACAGAGAGAGATAGAGAGTACGGGGTGGGGGCGAGAGAGGGAGAGACAAATTAGAGAGAGAGAGAGAATGAGAGAGACAGGGCGTGAGCGACAGACTGAGAAATTAATAAGAGATTTATCGACAGAGTTTGAGAGAGAAATAGCGAGTTAGACACAGAGATAAATTGAGAGAGACAGCGCCACAGGCAGAGAGGGGGACTGAGAGAGAGAGGCTGATTGGCAAAGCGATGGAGAAACAGAGAGTTTGAAAGAGAGCGGGAGACAGAGAAAGAGAATCCGAGTGACAGAATGTGAGAGAGACAGAGAGAAAACGAGATAAAGAGAGACATAGAGATGGAGACAAAGAGAGTGAAAAAGACAGAGTGACAGACACACAACAGGTGAGAGAGACACACAGAGGCAGAGAGGGTGAAAAAGTGAAAAGGACTGAGATGGTGAGAGTTAGATAGATTGAGAGAGACAGCGGGAGATAGAGCGGGAGAGAGAGACACTGAAATGGGAGAGAGAGAGAGTGAGCGTGAGATGCAGGGAGAGAGACAGACAGGGACTAACAGAGATAAAGAGATGCATAGAGATAGAGAAAAAAAAAGAGAAACAGAGAGATAGAGACACAAAAGGAGAGAGAGATACACTGAGACAGAGAGGCAGAGTGAGCGAACATGACAGAGAAGGAGATTGAGATAGAGAGAGATGGAGCCGAAGAGAGAGAAATGGTGAAAAGGGTGAGAGAGCGAGAGAGAGAGAGAGAGAGAGAGAGAGAGGCCTAACGAGAAAGACAGAGAAAGAGAGAGAGAGAGAGATTGAGAGAGAGAGAGAGAGAGAGAGAGAGAGAGAGAGAGCTAGAGATAGAGAGTAAGTGAGGGCAGAAGAGAGTGACATAGTGGCCAAGAGAGAGAGGCAGAGAGATGGTGTCACAAATAGAGGGAGACACACAAAGAGTCAGGGAGGGTGAGAGAGAGAATCGAACAGAGAGAAAGAGAGGGGGGTAGAGAGAGAGAGAGAGAGACAGAGAGAGAGAGAGTGAGAGGGAGAGAGAGAGAGAGAGAGAGAGGAGGGTAGAGAGGGCGAGAGAGAGAGTGGGGGAGAGAGAGGGGGGGAGAGAGAGATCATGAAAGATAGATTGGGAGAGAGATAGACTGAATGAAAAAGGAAGAGAGAGAGAGAGGTAGGGAGAGAGATACTCATATAATGAGAGACAGAGAGAGAAAGAGAGATTGAGAGGAACAGGGGGAGCGTTGGAGATTGATAGGGAGATACAGATAGATAAAGGCGGAGAATAAGTGAAGGGTACAGATGGAGAGACAAATGAGAGAGAGATCAAGGCAGAGAGAGGGAAGTACAGAGAGATGGAGAGACACACAGAGAGCGGTAGAGGCAGGGAGAGAGTATGATAGAGAGAGTTAAATGAGGACATAGAGCCAGACAGAGTTAGACGGAGACATGGACAGTGAGGAAGCGAAAGAAAGATAAAAAAGAAAACACAGAGAGCGATAGACTGATACAGAAAGAGTGAGGGGGAGTAACAAAGAGACAGGTAGACAGTAAGAGAGAGAGATGGCAAAACAGGTACATAGACATTGAGGGGGAGAGAGAAGGGCAGTGAGAGAGGCAGAGAGAGAGAGAGACAGGTGGAGGGAGGGAATGAGGAAGAGTCAGCGAGTGTGTGTGTAAGAGAGAGAGAGAGAGAGAGAGAGAGGAAGAGAGAGATAGAGATAGAGACAGAGAGAGAGAGAGAGAGAGAGAGAGTGTTAGAAAGAGAGGCAGAGAGGGAGAAAGCGTGGGAAAGAGAAAGACTGAAAGGGAGAGAGAGGGCCAGAGGGAACGGGGAGAGAGACGGTGAGAGAGACATTGAGTGAGACAGAAAGTGACAGAGAGAGAGAGAGGCATAAAGAGAGACAGAGAAAGGGTGAGTGTCAGCGAGTGCAAGAGATAGAGAGAGAGACAGAGAGAGTGAGAAGAGATAGAGAAAGTGTGATAGAGACAGAGAGAGAGACAGGCAGAGAGATTGACAGATGGAGATAGAGAGGGAGTGTTTGAAAAAGAGAGAGAGAGAAAGAAGACTGCATGAGAGAAAGAGAACAGGAATTTAGGGAGAGGGAGAGAGAGAAACAGAAAAATATAGATAGAGAGTAAGTGAGAGATGGAGAGGGAGAGACAAAGGAGAGAGAGAGCAAGACAGAGCGAGGGAGCGTGAGAGGCAGGGAAATAGACAGACAAACAGACAGAAAGTCTGAGAAAGAGGCAGAGACCAGGAGAGAGTGAAAGAGGCCAAGAGGAAGAGAAAAAAAATAGAGTGATTGGGAGAGACAGGCAGATAGGGAGAGAAAGAGAGAGAGACACACAGAGAGAGAGAGAGTGAGAGAGAGAAATAGAGAGTAATGGGGAGAGATAGGGAGGGGCAAAAGAGAGAGAGAGCCGGACAGAGAGACAGAGACAGAGAGAGAGAGAGAATGACAGAGACAGGAAGTGCGGAACAGAGAGAGAAATATGAGAAAAATAGAAAAATAGTGTGAGTGAGAGAAATAGAGTGTGAAAGACCGAGTGGAATTGAGACAGAGATGGAGCCAGCAGAAAGACAGGCAGATAGGGAGACTGATAGTGAGATTGACAGGCAAAGAAAGAGAGAAACAGAGATTGAGAAAAAGGGGGTGAGAGGCAGCCAACATGAAACATAGAGATGTAGAAAGTGGGAGAGAGACTGAGAAAGGGGCAGAGAGAGAGACAGAGTGCGAGCCAGAGAGGGACTGCGAGCAATAGACCGAGAGGAACAGAGAAACTAATAATGGGAGAGAGACAGGCAGACAGAGAATTAGAGACAGACCGGGAGGGAGAGGGTGGGAGCGGGAGAGAGAGAGAGAGAGAGAGAGAGAGACAGAGAGAGAGAGATGGAGACAGAAGGAGCATGAGAGGCAGCGAGAGAGATGGACGGAAAGGTTGAGAAACAAGCAGACACCGGGAGACAGCGAACGTGACCCAGTGGAATATAGAGAGATAGAGTGATTGGGAGAGACAGACAGATAGGGAGAGAGAGAGAGAGTAAGAGAGAGATAGATAGAGAGTAAGGAGGAGAGAGAGGGAGAGAGAAATGAGAGAGAGACAAAGAGAGACAGACAGACAGACAGACAGACAGACAGACAGAGAGGAGGAGGAGAAAGATAGAAAGAGAATGAGTGGGAGAGAGAGGGAGAGACAAATGAGAGAGAGACAGAGCGAGAGAGAGAGACATAGAAGGAGACGGCGAGAGAGAAGGACTGCATGGAAGATTCATGAAGTGCTGGACAGAGAGAGAAAAAAAAAACTGAAATGTAGACAGACTTTGAGAGACAGACTTGAGCGTGAGAGACAGAGATAATTTAAGACAAATATGGAGAGAGAAAGCCAGACAGGCAGAGAGAGATAGAGTGAGAAAGTGAGAGAGATATAGGTAAACACAGAGAGAAACAGAGTGTGAGATAGAGAGTGACAGACAGAGAGAAGCAGAGAGAGTGAGATTGAGAGAGAGAGAGAGACAGAGAGAGAGACACAAACACAGACAGAGAGAGGCAGATTGATAGACAAAGAGAGAGAGAGTAAGAGAGGCAGAGAGAGGCAGGGAGTGAGAGAGCGAGAGAAACAGAGAGACAAAGTGAGAGACAGGAAGAATGAATAAGTGAGGCAAAGATTGTGAGACAGACATAGTGGGAGAGCGAGTGAAAGAGAAAAAGACAGATAGAGAAGAGAGAGAGAGTGAGGGACGGAGAAGTTTAGGCAAAGAGCGAATTAGAGAGAGAGAGAGAGAGAGATACAGAGAAAGAAAGAGAGAGGCAGAGACACAGATTTAGGGAGACGGACAGAAAGAGAGAGCGAGAGACAGAGTGACAGGAACGGATGGTTAAAACAGAGACGTAGTGATAGCGACAGAGGGAGAGGGAGAGAGTGGTATTGAGAGATTTTGAGAGAAAGAGAGAGAGTTGTTGCGTGAGAGCGACAGAGAGGGAGAGAGGGACAGTGAGATGATTTTTTTTAGAGAGGCGCCGAGAAACGGACAGATAGTTAGACAGAGCAAGGCAGATAGAATGCTCGGGAGAGAGATACTGACAGAGATAGAAAGAGAGAGAGATAGAGAGAGAGAAAGAGAGAGAGAGAGAGAGAGAGAGATGGAGAGTGAGGGGGGTGGGATAAAAGAGGACAGAGACAGAGAGAGTGAAATAAAGAGAGAAGGGGCAGAAAGACACCAACTTAAAGATAAGCCGAAAGAGAGAATGTGAGACAGGGATAGAGAGACACACACACACAGACAGACAGACAGAGAGGGAGTGAGAGAGAAAGAGAGAGAAAGGGTAGCGGGAAATGCAAAGTTGGAGACAGGTAGCCAAAGAGCGATTGAGAGAAACCGGCAGAAACCGAGAGAGAGGGAAAAGCACCAAGAAAAAGAGAGAGTGGGGGAGAGATAGGTGCACAGAAAGGAAGAGAACGAAATTAAGATGTAAGTACATAGAAGAGAGAGGCGGTGAGAGAGAGAGAGAGAGAGAGGCCGATAAATAACGAGATATGCAGAGAGACCGAGAGAGTGAGAGACCGATAGAGAGAGAGAGAGAGACCGAGAGAGATACACAGAGAGAAAGAGAACCAGATGGACATAGAATGAGGGTAAGAGAGAGAAATACAGTGAGAGAAAGAAATTGTGACCCAGAGAGAGAGATAAAGGAAGAGAGAGACAGAGACAGAGAGGAGGAGAGAGAGAAAGAGAGAGAGGAGAGAGAGAGAGAGCCAGAGAGTGACAGCGAGTCAGTTAGGAAGAGAGAGGCGGACAGACAGGCAGGCATACAGCGAAAGCTAGAGACTAAGGGGAGAGAGAGGGGGAGTGACAAATGAGAGATAGACGGAGAGAGAATGAGAGACGGAGTGAGAGAGAGATAGAGAGAGAGGAAGGGAGGGGCAGAGAGAGAAATAAGAGAAACGTAGACAGTGTTTGAGAGAGAGAGATATGTGAGAGATAGAGATAACTTGAGGCAGAGATGGAGAGAGGCAGCCAGAGAGCTAGAGAGAGAGAGAAAGAGAGAGAGAGAGAGAGAGAGAGAGAGAGAGAGAGAGAGAGAGAGAGAGGGAGAGAGAGAGGCAAAGACAGAGAAACAAAGAGCCACAGGCAGAGAGAGGCAGAGAGAGAGAGAGAATGAGAGACAGAGTGAGTTAAAAACAGTTA
>NW_027596098.1:527500-810000 GCF_964194155.1 Cetorhinus maximus | reverse complement strand
GAGATAACTACTGAGAGACAGACAAGGAGAAAGAGAGAGAGAGAGAGAGAGAGAGAGAGAGAGAGAGAGTGAGAGAGAGAAAGACGGAGCGATAGAGAGAGAACGGGAGAGAGAGAGAGCGTGTGTGAGAGACAGAGAGCATGAGAGGCAGAGAGAGCGACAGGCAAACAGATAGGCTGAGAAAGAGAAAGAGGCCGGGAGAGAGCGAAAGAGTCCGAAAGGAATAGACAGACATAGAATGATTGGCAGAGACAGTCAGATAGGAAGAGAGGGAGACAGAGAGTCAGACGGACAGGGAGAAAGATATACAGAGAGTAAGGGGGGAGAGAAAGAGAGAGAGAAATGTGAGAGAGACATAGAGAGAGAGAGGGAGACGGAGAGAGAGAGAGCGAGACCGAGAGAGAAAGAGAGACATGATGAGAGAGACACGATGTGAGGGACCGATTAAGCAATGAATAAGAGAAACGTAGACAGACTTTGAGAGAAATAGAATGCGAGAGATAGCTTTAAATTGAGACGGAGATGGAGAGAGGCAGCCAGAAAGACAAAGACAGAGAGTTAGAGAGATATTCAAATAGGCCAAGACAGAGAGAAACAAAGAGTGAGACAGAAAGATGGAGGTGGAGAGAGAGATAGAGACAGAGAGAGAGAGAAAGAATGGGAGACAGAGAGAGAAATAAAGTGAAGGAGAGATTGACACCGAAAGAGAGAGAGAGAAAGAGAGAGAGAGAGAGAGAGAGAGAGAGAGAGAGAGAGAGAGAGAGAGAGAGAGAGATTGAGAAAGATAGAGTGAGAACGATTGATAGGCAAAGACAGTGAGAAACAATGAGGGACAGGCAAAGAGAGGCAGAGAGAGATAACAAGAGAGTGAGTGAGATACAGGGAGAAAGAGAGTGAAAGAGAGAGAGAGAGAATGAGAGACAGAGGGAGTTAAATACAGTGAGAGACCAAGAGATAAATAGAAAGAGAGAGATGGAGAGGTAGCGAGAGAGAAAGAGAAGGAGAACCAGTGAGACATAGAATGAGAGAACGGCAGAGAGTTACAGTGAGAGACAGAGTTTGAGACCCAAAGAGAGAGAGATAGGGAGAGAGAGAAAAGCAGAGAGAGAGAGAGAGAGAGAGAGAAACAGAGGTAGAAAGAGAGAGACAATGAGAGATGGACACAGAGAGTGAGAGACAGAGATGGATACAGACAGTATGTGACAGAGAGAAAGAAAGAGAGAGAGAAAGCTAGAGAGAGACAGCCAGCGATAGAGCGAGAGGCACAAAGATACAAAGAGTGGGAGAGAATCAGGCTGACTGAGAAAGAGAGGCAATTACTGAGAGACAGACAGGGACAGAGAGAGAGAGAGAGCGTGGGAGCGAGAGACGGAGTGATAGAGAGAGACATAGAGAGAGTGAGGGAGAGAGAGATAGAGAGAGAGAGAGAGAGAGAGAGAGAGAGAGAAAGAGAGAGCAAGAGAGGCAGTGAGAGCGACAGACAAACAGATAGGATGAGAAAGAGATAGAAACCGGGAGAGAGCGAAAGAGGCAGAAAGGAATAGACAGACATAGAATGATTGGCAGAGACAGTCAGATAGGAAGAGAGGTAGTCAGAGAGACAGAAGGACAGGGAGAAAGATAGACAGAGTAAGGGGGGAGAGAAAGAGAGAGAGAAAATGTGTGAGAGAGAGAGAGGGAGACGGAGAGAGAGAGAGAGACATGATGAGAGAGACAGGATGTGAGGGACAGATTAAGCAATAAATAAGAGTAACGTAGACAGAGGTTGAGAGAAATAGAATGTAGCTATAAATTGAGCCTGAGATGGAGAGAGGCAGCCAGAAAGACAAAGACAGAGAGTGAGAGAGATATTCAAATAGGCCAAGACAGAGAGAAACAAAGAGTGAGACAGAAAGCGGGAGATGGAGAGAGAGATAGAGTCAGAGAGAGAGAAAGAATGGGAGACAGAAAGAGAAATAAAGTGAAGGAGAGATTGAAACCGAGAGAGAGAGTGAGAGAGAGAGAGAGAGAGAGAGAGAGAGAGAGAGAGAGAGAGTTTAATACAGTGAGAGACGGAGAAATAAAGAGAAAGAGAGAGATGGAGAGGGAGAGAGAGAGATAGAGAAAGAGAACCAGAGAGACATAGAATGAGATAAAAACGGATAATTATAGTGAGAGACAGAGTTTGAGACCCAGAGAGAGAGGAGAGAGAGAGAGATAGGGAGAGGGAGAGAGACAGAAAGAGCCAGAGAGGGAGACAGAGGTAGAAAGGGAGAGACAGTGAGAGACAGAGATTGACACAGAGATTGAGAGATAGAGAGAGAGACAAACTTGGACAGAGAGAGTGAGAGACACAGAGAAAGAAAGAGAGAGAGAAAGCTGGAGAGAGACAGCTGGCGACAGAACAAGAGGCACAGCGATACAAAGAGTGTGAGAGAGAAAGGCAGACTGAGAAAGAGAGACAAGTACTGAGAGACAGACAGGGAGAGAGAGAGAGAGAGAGAGAGAGAGAGAGAGAGAGAGACGGGGCGATAGAGAGACACTGCGAGAGATAGAGTGCGTGTGAGAGAGAGAGAGAGAGAGAGCATGAGAGGCAGCGAGGGCGACAGGCAAACAGATAGGCCTAGAAAGAGATAGAGACCGGGAGACAACGAAAGAGGCCGAAAGGAACAGACAGACATAGAATGATTAGCAGAGACAGTCAGATAGGAAGAGATGGAGACAGAGAGACAGACGGACAGGGAGAAAGATAGACAGAGAGTAAGGGGGGATAGAAAGAGAAAGAGAAATGTGAGAGAGACAGAGAGAGAGAGATGGAGACGGAGAGAGAGAGAGAGAGAGACATCATGAGAGAGACAGGATGTGAGGGACAGAGTAAGCAATACATAAGAGAAACGTAGACAGAGTTTGAGAGAAATAGATTTGAGAGATAGCTATAAGTTGAGACGGAGATGGAGAGAGGCAGCCAGAAAGACAAAGACAGAGAGTGAGAGAGATATTCAAATAGGCCAAGACAGAGAGAAACAAAGAGTGAGACAGAAAGAGGGAGGTGGAGAGAGAGATCGAGAAAGCGAGAGAGAAAGATTGGGAGACAGAGAGAGAAATAAAGTGAAGGAGTGATTGACACCGAGAGAGAGAGAGAGAGAGAGAGAGAGAGAGAGTGAGGGAGAGGGAGAGAGAGATTGATAAAGATAGATAGAGTGATAGAGAGAGATAGGCAAAGACAGCGAGAAAACAATGAGCCACAGGCAGACAGAGGCAGAGAGAGAGAACGAGAGAGAGATTGTGAGATATAGGGAGAAAGAGAGAGAGAGAGAGAGAAAGAGAGGGAATGAGAGACAGAGAGAGTTAAATACAGTGTGAGACCGAGAGATAAAGAGAAAGAGAGAGATGGAGAGGGAGCGAGAGAGAGAGAGAAGGTGAACCAGAGAGACATAGAATGAGAGAAAGACAGAGAGTTACAGTGAGAGACAGAGTTTGAGACCCAGAGAAAGAGAGATAGGGAGAGAGAAAAGCAGAGTGAGATAGAGAGAGAGAGAGAGAGAGAGAGAGAGAGAGAGAGAGAGAGAGAGAGAGCCAAAGAAAGAGAGAGAGTAAGAAAGAGAGAGACAGTGAGAGACAGACACAGAGAGTGAGAGACAGAGAGAGATAGAGATGGATACAGACAGTATGAGACAGAGAGAAAGAAAGAGAGAGAGAAAGGTGGAGAGAGACAGCCAGCGATAGACCGAGAGGCACAGCGATACAAAGAGTGGGAGAGAGTCAGGCAGATTGAGAAAGAGAGGCAAGTACTGAGAGACAGACAGGGGGAGAGAGAGAGAGAGTGGGTGCGAGAGATGGAGCAATAGAGAGAGACATAGAGAGAGAGGGAGCGTGTGAGAGGGAGGGAGAGAGAGAGAGAGAGAGGAGAGAGAGAGAAAGTGAGAGCATGAGAGGCAGCGAGAGCGACAGACAAACAGATAGGCTGAGAAAGAGATAGAGACCGGGAGAGAGAGAGAAAGAGACCGAAAGGAATAGACAGACATAGAATAATTGGCAGAGACAGTCAGATAGGAAGAGAGAGAGAGAGAGAGACAGACAGAAAGAGTGAAAGATTGACAGAGATTAAGGGGGGAGAGAAAGAGAGAGAAATGTGAGAGAGGCAGAGAGAGTGAGAGAGAGAGACGTAGAGAGATAGAGATTGACAAAATGAGAGGGTCAGGCTGTGAGGTACAGATTAAGCAATAAATGAGAGAAATGTACACAGAGTTTGAGAGATATAGAATGTGAGAGATAGCTATAATTTGAGACGGAGATGGAGAGAGGCAGCCAGAAAGACAAAGACGGAGAGTGAGAGATAGTGAAATAGGCAAAGGCAGAGAGAAACAAAGAGTGAGACAGAGTGACAGAAAGACAGATGTGGATAGAAAGATAAAGTGATGGAGAGATTGACACCGAGAGAGAGAGGGAGAGAGAGAGAGAGAGGGAGAGAAAGAGGGAGAGAGGGAGAGAGAGAGGGAGAGAGAGGGAGAGAGAGAGGTAGAGAGAGAGGGAGAGAGAGAGGGAGAGAGTGAGAGGGAGAGAGAGAGAGGGAGAGAGAGAGGGAGAGAGAGGGAGAGAGAGAGAGAGAGAGAGAGAGAGAGAGAGAGAGAGAGAGAGAGAGAGAGAGAGAGAGAGAAAGAGAGGGGGAGGGAGAGAAGCAGCTAGCGAGAGAGACAGACAAATATTCTGAGAAAGAAAATGCGACCGGGAGAGAATGAACGAGACCGAGAAGAATGTAGAGAGAGAGATTGATAGAGTGATTGGGAGATACAGGCAGATAGGGAGAGAGAGAGAGAGAAAGTGAGAGATAGAGAGAGAGAAAGTGTGTGAGAGAGAGAGAGAGAGAGAGAGAGAAGAATGATAGATAGAGAGCAAGGGGCAGAGAGAGGGAGAAACAAATGAGAGAGAGACACAGAGAAAGAGAGACACGGTGAGAGAGAGGGACAGAATGAAAGAGACAGGAAGTTAGGGACAGAGAGAAAAAAAATCATTAACGTTGAAAGACTTTTAGAGAGAAAATTGAGCGTGGGAGATAGAGACAATTTGAGAGAGAGATGGAGAGAGGCAGCCAGACAGGCCGAGAGAGAGAGAGAGAGAGAGAGAGAGAGAGAGAGAGAGAGATAGAGAGAGATAGGGAGATACATATAGGCAAAGACAGAGAGAAACGGAGTGTAAGTCAGAGAGTGACAGACAGAGATAGAGTCAGAGAGAGATAGAGATTGAGTGAAGGAGAGAGAGAGATTGATTGGCAGATTGATAGACAGAGAGAGGGAGAGAGAGTAAGAGAGACAGAGAGTGGCAGGGAGTGGGAGAGCGAGAGAAAAAGTTTGGGAGAGAGACAGGCAAACAGAGAAAGTGAGGCTAAGCCTCAGGGACAGACAGAGTCGGAGACCGATGGTCCGAGATAGAGAGGGAGCGAGAGAGAAAGAAAGAGAGGGACTGAGAGGTGTAGGCAAGGAGCGAGTCAGAGAGAGAGAGGGAGAGAGAGAGTTGCAGAGAAACAGAGTCACTCAGACACTCAGATTTTGAGGGACGGACAGAGAGAGACACAGGGAGACAAGGACAGACAGCGAAACAGAGTCGTAGAGATAGCGACAGAGGGAAAGGGAGAGAGTGGCATTGTGAAAGGGGCAGTGAGAGGAAGTTTTAGAAAGGGGCCGAAATTTAGAGAGATAGATACAGGGAGCAATGCAGATATATTGCTCGGGAGCGAGAGACTGACGTACAGAGAGAGAGAGAGAGAGAGGCAGAGTGGGAGAGATAGAGAGAGAGCGTGAGAGAGGTAGAGGCAGAGAGGCGAATTGATGGAGAGAGAGACGGAGTGACACAGAGAGATACGCTGTTAGAAATAGATGCCGCGAAAGGGAAGGACAGAGAGCCAGAGAGTTAGTGAGAGTCATAGAGGGGGAGAAAGAGAGTTACAGTGTCTGACAGAGTCAGGCCTACAGGTACAGTGGGTAACAGACAGGTAGGGAGATGGATAGTAAGGGAGCGACAAAGTGAGTGACAAATGATGCGAGAGCTAGTCAGAAAGAGAGAGAGACATACAAAATCGGAGAGACAGAGACACTGAGAGTGAAAGAAATGGACAGAGAGAGAAATGGAGAGAGCCATGGAAACAGGATCAGTCAGTGAATCAGCACAGTAGTGCCAAGGAAGGAGAGTGAGTGGGGGGGAGAGAGGGACCGGGAGAAAGGAAGAGTTAGAGAGAGACTGTTTGTGATATGTGAGAGAGAATTTGAGAGTGAGAGAAAGTGTGACAGTGAGGCCGAGAGAGAAGACAAGAGCTACACCGAGGGAAAGGCAGGTAGATTCTTCGAAAGAAAGAGATACTGGACGACAGAAAGAGAGAGGCATAGAGAGAGAGAGAGAGAGAGAGAGAGAGAGAGAGAGAGTGAGAGGAGCTCCGGAGAAAAGGAGAGAGATATACCAAGAGCAACGCAAGTAGATTCTTCGAAAGAAAGATCAACTGGACAAGAGAAAGAGAGAGAGAGAGGGTGCGGGGGGTGGGGGGTGGGGGTGGAGTTAGTCATTGAGAGAATTAGACAGAGACCAGCAGAGAGTGAAATGGACGAAGTGAGAGTGCGAACGAGAGAGAGATAATCCGAGAGAGAGAGATGGACAGATAGAAAGTGAGATAAGTGAGCAAGATATAGACAGAGATAGAGGCAGAAAGATAGAGAGATTGATAGAGCGAGAGTGAGACAGGGAGAGATAGGATGGGTGGAAAAGAGAGTCAAAGAGTAGGAAAATGACAGGTAGATAGAGAAAGAGAGGCAACGACTGAGAGAAAGACAGAGAAAGAGAGAGAGAGAGTGAGAGAGATAGAGTGAGAGCGAGAGAGAGAGAGAGAGAGAAAGAAAGAGAGAGAGGCAGAGAGGCAGAGAGAGCGAGAGTAATGTAGAGACAGAGAGTGGAAGTGATAGAGAGAGAGAGACGGAGAGATACAGAGAGAGGCACTGTTAGAAAGAGAGGCCACGAAAGGGAAGGACAGAAAGTCAGAGAGATAGAGTCAGTCATCGAGGGAGCGAGAGAGAGAAAGAGAGAGAGTGTTACAGTGTGTGGGAGAGAAAGGAAATAGGGAGAGAGGGAGAAAGACAGGGAGGGAGGTAGTGAGTAACGGAGCGACAAAGGGAAGGACAAATGAATGAGAGGACGAGGCAGAAAGAGAGAGAGCAACACAATGAGAGAGACAGAGACACCGAGTTAAATAAATAAACAGAAAGAGAGATGGAGACAGCCAGGGAGACAGGACCAGTGAGCGAGGCAGCGAAGAAGGGAAAACCGAAGAGAGAGTGGGCAGGGAGAGAGTGGCCTGGAGAAGGGAAGAGTTAGAGAGATACTGTGTGTGAGATCGCGATAGCGATTGGGAGAGAAGGAGAGTGAGAGAGAGTGTGAGACTGAGGCCATTAGAGAAGCCGAGAGCTATACCGTGGACAAGTCAGGTAGATTCTTCGAGAGCAAAAGTGACTGGACGAGAGAAAGAGAGTGACAGATAGAGGGAGACAGAGAGAGGAGAGACAGAGAGAGAGAGAGAGAGAGAGAGAGAGAGAGAGAGAGAGAGAGAGAGAGAGAGAGAGAGAAAGAGAGAGCGAGAGAGAGAGAGAGAGAGCAAGAGAAAGACAGATAGAGGCATTGAGAGAAAGAGACTGATAACGGCAGAGAGTGAAATGGACCGATACAGATTGCGAGAGAGAGAGAGAGAAGCCGAGAAAGAGAGGGCCAGAAAGATAGTGAGATAAGTGAGAGCGATATAGAGAAACATAGAGGCAGAAAGAGAGACAGAGTGAGAGAGAGATGGGGAGCCAGAGAGAGAAAGAAAACCGGAGTGACATAGAATATGGATATAGAGAGAGAAATACAGTGAGAGACAGAGTTTGAGACCCAGAAGAAGAGAGAGATGTGGAGAGAGAGAGAGAAAGAGACAAAGAGAGAGCGAAACAAAGAGAGAGAGAAAGAGAGAGAGAGTGAGAGAGAGAGAGAGAGAGAGAGTGATCTAGAAAGATATTGAGAGATATCTAGAGAGATATAGAGAGAGAGACATAGAGAGAGGGAGACATAGAGAGCGAGAGAGAGACAGAGAGAGAGAAAGAGGGATATAGAGAGAGACACAGAGTGAGAAAGACAGACAGAGAGAGAGAGGGACACAAAGAGGGAGAGAGCGAGAGAGATAGAGATAGAGAGAGAGAGAGAGAGACCGTGAGAGAGTGTGAGTGAGCCAGAGAGAGACAAGGAGCGAGAGATAGAGAGGTACAGAGAGACAAAGAGTGGGAGAGAGATAGGCAGACAGAGAAAGAGAGACAAGGACTGACTGACAGACAGGAATGGAGAAAGCGAGAGAGTGAATGAGAGAGATAGAAAGGGAGAGAGGCAGCGTTAGAGTCGATCAACGTGACAGACGGACAGACAAATAGGCTGAGAGAGAGGCAGAGACCCGGAGAGAATGAAAGAGACCGAGAGGAAGAGAGATAATGTGATTGGGAGAGAGAGGCAGATAAGGAGACCGAGAGAGAGACAAACAGAGAGAGATTGACAGAGAGTAAGTGGAGAGAGAGGGAGAGATAAATGAGAGATAGACGGAGAGAGAGAGAGAGACAGAGAGAGACAGAGATACAGACAGAAACACAGAGACTAAGAGTGGGAGAGAGGCAGGCAGACAGAAAAAAAGAGACAAAGACTGAGATAGATACAGACAGAGAGGTAGAGCGAGCGAGCGAGAGAGAGAGAGAGAGAGAGAGAGGGAGAGGGAGAGAATGTGAAAGAGAGCGATCATAAGAGGGAGAGAGAAATTTAGACAAAGAGCGAGTCAGGGAGAGATAGCTACAGAGAAACAAAGAGAGAGACAGAGACACGGAGATTGTGAGAGACAGAGAGAAAGTGGGAGAGAGACAGGGAGACAGGAACAGACAGTGAAATAGAGACTTAGAATTAGCGAAAGAGGAATAGTGACAGAGGAGTATTGAGAGAGGAAGAGTGAGAAAGCGAGAGAGAGAGATGTTGCGTGAGATCGGCAGAGAGTAAGAGAGATAGGAACAGTGAGAGAAAGGATGAGGGAATGGCTGAGTGATGGAGAGATAGATAGATAAAGCAAGGCAGATAGATTGCTCTGGATAGAGTGATCGGAGAGAGAGAGAGAGAGAGAGAGAGAGAGATAGACAGAGAGAGAGAAAGATAGAAAGAGAGAGTGAGGGAAAGAGAGGGAGAGTGAGCGGGAGTGATATACACAGAGAGGGAGTTAGAGACAGTAAGGTAGAGAGAGAGAGGCGGCTGAAAGATACCTAGTTAAACAGAATCCTAAAGAGAGAGAGGGGGAAACAGATGTGGAGAGACACACACACACAGAGAGAGAGAGAGAGAGAGAGAGAGAGAGAGAGAGAGAGAGAGAGAGAGAGAGAGAGAGAGGGACAGATAAATAGTCAGATAAGTGAGAGAGAGAGATAGAGAGAGATTGAGGAAGAAAGAGAGAGAGAGACGGAGAGTGTGAGAGAGAAGTATGGTGAGAGAGATATTATCAGAGATAGGTGCCGAAAGATAGAAAACGAGATACCAAGTGCACGAGAGATAGATTGCTCCAGAGTGCTTGGATACGAACAGGGGATGGAGCTCAACCTGACTGAGACACAGCCAGAGTGGCATTTGGTCATTTGGTGGGAATTGAACCCGTTAGTTTTTCTCTTTAACTTATCTTTAACTTTTGGACGTTCAGTAGTCTCGTTAAAATGTTGGTAACTGACTCAGCTAACTGTCTGGCAATCACCTGAAGCCTGTTTAGGGCCTGTATAGGTGTTAATTAATATTTGAAGCTAAAATAATGTGGGTGATCTCAGCTCTCTTTAACGAAGGGACTAACGAGAAGGACACAACAGTGTGCTTGCAAATGAACAGCGGAGGGAGGTCATCTTGAGCGAGACACAGCCAGAGTGGGTATTGGCAATTTGGTGAAAACCGGCATTGAACTCGTAAGACTTTCTCTTTAATTTAACTTTAATTTTGTCAGTTCAGTAGTCTAGTTCAAGGGTTGGTCAGTTACATGACTCAGCTGACTGTGTGACAGTTAGCATTCAATCACCTGAATCCTGATTAGGGCCTGGATAGGTATTATTTATTATTTGAAGATTAAGTAGTGTGAGCGACTTCAGCTTTTTTTCAGAAAGAGGCTATCTGAATGCACACAACATTGTGTTTGCAGACGAACTGAGCAGAGAGCTCATCCTGAGTGAGACACAGCTTGAGTGGCTATTGGCAGTTTGGTGCAGAGTGGGAATTGAACTCGTTAGTCTTTCTGTTTAATTCATCTTTAACTTCAGTAAGTTCAGTCTTCTCGTTAATAGGTTGGTAAGGTAGCTGACTCAGCTGACTATGTGACAGTTAACTGTCAATCACCTGAAGCCTGATTAGGGCCTGAATATGTGTTAATTACTGTTTTAAGCTTACATAGTGTGGGTCACCTCAGCTCTGTTTAAGGAAGGGACTGTCTAGAAGCACACTACACTGTGCTTGCACACGTACAGGGGAGATAGATCATCCTGAGTGAGAAACAACCAGAGCGGGTATTGGCACTGTGATGTACAGTGGGAATTCAGTGCCTAAAGGAAGAGTTGCCCTTTGCACTTTTTTCCTTGCTATCTAACTTCATGAATCTTCAGAGCGTGGTCTTGCCCTGCAGCAGCAGTGGATCCCACAAACGAAAGGAGTGACTGGTAAGTAATGTGTAAGTTCGGTAATTATCTATTATTTGAAGCACTTATGTTTTAAGGCCCTGTTGTTGTTTAACATTTTTATGTTTTTAAGTAATGATTATCAGTCATCTTGCTTTAAAAGATTAATTTAAAGGATAAGTAATGGCAGGAGAACGAATAACCATGTTGTGCTCGTCGTTCTCCATGTGGGAAGCCTGGAGAATTTCCAGTGCCAGAGACCAGCATATGTGCAGGAAGTGTGCCTAGCTGCAGCTCCTGGAAGCTCAGGCTTCAGAGCTGGATTGGCGACTGGTGACACTGTGGAGCATCTGCGAGTCTGTGAGCAACATGGATAGCGCGATGAGAGAGGTTGTCACACTGCAGATGAAGGGACTTGAGGAAGGAAGGGGATGGGTGTCCATTAAGCAGTTCAAGACAAACAGGCAGGTAGATCAGGATTACCCCGGGGGACCGCTCGCAAGTCGGTACTCCATTTTGGACGGTGATGAGAGGAATGGTTCCACCATGGAGTGCAGACATAGCGAATCTTCTGGCACGACTAGCAGCCTGACTGTACAGGAGGGGAGGAACGGAGGAAGGACAATAGTAAAGGGAATCTATAACCATATATGAGTCACTGAGGCCGTTAACATAATTCCAGGATGAAGAGTGGCCTCTATGGTGCCAGGGTCCGGGATGGCTCTGAACGTCTGCGAAGCATCCTGAAGGGGGAGGGTGATAAGATGGAGGTCATGGTACATATTGGTAACAATAGCATAGATAGACAGGAATGAGGTCATGCATCAAGATTTCGGGAAATTTGGCAGTAGACTAAAAAGAAAGGCCCGTTGGGTTTACTCCCAGTGTCACGGGGCAAGAGTGCTAGAAAGAGGAGAATAGCACAGATGAATACGTGGCTTATGAGTTGGTGCATGAGGCAGGGTTTTAGATTCCTGTATCACTGGGGCCATTTATTTTGAAGGTGGTAACCATACATGTGGGGCGGCCTACATCTTAACTAGAGCGGGACTAGCATCCTTGCGGGCACGTTTGCTAGTGCTGTTGGGAATAATTTAAACTAATTCGCCAGTTGGTGGGGGCACATAATGTTAGCAGAATAGGAACACGTTGTACTGTAAAACCGTCAAGTCAGATGGAATAGAGCTGCTTAAGGTTTCATGGGAGAAAGGCAAGGCTGGACGACCTTTGCTTTAATTGCAGGAATATTAGAGGTAAAGGAGATGAGTTAAGGTTGAGGATTGGCACGAGGAATTGTGATATATTAGCCATCAGTAAGACGTGTTTGAGGGAGGGGCAGCATTGGTAGCTCAGCATTGCGGAATATAAAATTTTCAGGCGAGACACGGGACGGGGTAAAAGAGGAGGAGGCGTTCCATTTTTAGTCAAGGAGTCAGTTACACAGTATGGAAAGATGATACAGTGGAGGGGGGCGTGAAAGCAAGATTTGTTTGAAGCTTAGGAATAAATAAACGGAGCAACCACATTGTTAGGTGTTTATTATAGACTCCCAGAGAGTCAGGATGAAATGGAGGAGCAAATATGTGCACAAATCACGGAGCTGTGTAAAAACGATAGCAATAGGGTTATATTAGACGATTTCAACTTTCCCTACATTAGTTAAGATAGGCATAGTGTTAAGGGATTGGATGGAGTGGATTTCAAGAAATGTGTACAGGACAGTTTGTAGGTCAATATGTACAGGGTCCAATAATGGACGGTGCATTGCTGCACCTAATTCTGTGGAATCTGGCTGCACATGTGTCTGAGGTGGTGGTGGGGGAGCATTTTAGTGATAGCGACTGCAGCGTGGCATAGTTTAAGCTTGTTGTGGACAAAGGAATAGCCAAGCAGCAAATAATTGTTTTGGATTGGGGGAGAGTATATTTTAGTAAAATAACGCAGGATCTGGCCAAGGTAAACTGAGAACAGTTAAATGTGTGTTCAAACAGCAAATGGGGAGGGTACAGGCTGAAATTGTTCCCTCTCGGGTGATAGGAAGGAGTAACAACCCTAGAGAACCATGAATAACCAGAGATATTCAGGTTACGGTCAGATGGAAAGGAGAGGCTTTTAGTAGGTTCAAACTAAGTAAATCAGACTAGTCATTAGTAAAGTACAGAGAGTGCAGTGCGGAGATCCAAAAGCAATTAGCAGAGCAAATAGGGGTTATGAGAATTTTTTGGCTGGCAAAAGTAGGAAAGAATCCCAAGATATTCTATAAGTCTATCAATGGGCAGAGGATAACCAGTAAAAGAGTAGGGCTCATTATGGATCAATGGGGCAATCTATGGGTGGAGCCACAGGGCATCTGTGAAGTGTTGAAGGAATACTTCACATCCTTATTCACCCAATGGAATGAGGATGAACGCATCAGATTCGATGAGAGCAACTGTGGGGTTCTTGAACAAATTGATAGAGGGAGTGACAAAGTATTGGAGGTGTTGTCAGGCTTAAAAGGGGACAAATCTCCATGTCCGGATGATTTGTGTCCCAGACTGCTGAGGGAGGCAAGGGAGGAGATCGCGGGGGCTCTGACCCAAAATTTTAAAACTTCTCTGCCCACGGGTGAGGTGTCAGAGGACTGGCGAACAGCTCGGTCCCCTATTGTCAATTATATCAATGACATAGATGAATATGTGTGGGGTAGGATAAGTAAGTTTGCTGATGATGCGAACTTCGCCGGGTTGTTAATAGTGTGTTTAAAATCCTTGGGCTACGGGAAGATTTAGATGCGGTGGTCAAGTGGGCAGATAAGTGGAAGATGGAATTTAACGCTGAAAATTGTGAAGTGATACACTTTGGAAGGTTTAATTTGACAGGAAAGTAATCAATGAATGGCATGGCATTAGGAAGTTCTGCGGAAGAAAGGGACCTTGGCGTATGTGTCCATAGATCTCTGAAGGCAGAGGGGCATGTTTTTGGGGTATTGAAAAAGGCATATGGGGCTCATGCCTTTATCAATCAATGCTTAGATTACAAAAGTAGTTTGGTAATTTAGGAGTTGTATAGAACTTTGTCGAGGCTACAGCTGGAGTTCTCTGTGCTGTTCTGTTCCTCACATTATAGGAAGGATGTGATTTCCCGGGGTGGGTGGGTGGGTGGTGGGGGTGGGGTGGGGGGGTGGGGGGGGGGCGGGGGGCGGCTGGAGGAGATTCATAACTGTGTTGCCTGTTATGAAGAGCGGTTGGATTGACTTGGGTTGTTTTCGTTGGTGCAGAGAAGACTGAGGGGCGACCGGATGGTGTACGTGATTATGAGGGCCAAGGACAGCGTGGATAGGGAGCAGTTCTTCTCCTTAGTTTGAAGGGTTATTCAAAAGGGGACATATGTTCAAGTTGATGGCAGGAGGTTTAGAGCGGATCTGAGGAAACACTTTTTAGCAGAGTGGGATGACAGTCTGGAATGCATTGGCTGGGAGGGTGGTGGAGGCGGGATGCCTCCCATCCTTTGAAAACTACCTGGGTAATCCTTTGGTACGTCATAACATTGAAGGCTATTGGGCAATTGCTCCTAAATTGGATTAGGAAGGGGCGTCATCTTTTTCTCACGTGCCGGCGCTGAGTCGATGGTCTGAAGGGCCTCTTCTACAATTCGTGAATCTGTGATTCATATATATTCTGGAAAACAACAGGCCCAATATCGATCACTGAGAAGTTCGACGACAAACCTTCTTCCAGCGCAAACAAAAATTTCCATTGTCTATTATCCTCTGCTTCTTATTTCTCAGTCAATTGCGTATCCACGTTGCTACTGCCCCGTGTATTTCATGAGAAATAAATGTTCTCACTTCTCCGTTGTGTGGCACTGTATCAAATGTGTTTTTGTAATAGCATGTGCAAGCCCATCAAAAGCAATAACCTCATTGGCCTTTTCTGTTCCCTTATCAAAAATCTTCAAAAAGTTACCTAAACAAGTTTTTTCCTGATGCTGCCAGACCTGCTGAGTTTTCCCAGGTATTTATGTTTTTGTTTTGGATTTCCAGCATCCGCAGTTTTTTGTTTTTATATTTGTGTTCATCTGTGTGAGCTAATGTAGTTCAGTTCCCGAGAGGGTGAACGCATTTTTCACGAGCACAGACGTTATTCATGTTGTTTGGGCAGCTTCACGTTAAAATGTTACGGAAAGAAAAATCTTAGAATGAATAATTAAATAAAAGGTTGCAATGTGTAGGAGGAATTGCAGCTAAGAAATGGAACATTTAGTTGAACATCAAGTTATTTTTGAAAGAGTGGAATGCAATGTCAAACTTGGGTTTTGGATGCCGATTACATTTTTAAAAAACATTTGTAATTCAGAACAAGCTCGGGCATCAGCTGGAACGCAACAGTTACCTCCAAATATGTTGGGATATTGATCACTTTCTGCACGTCCCCTGCTTGCACTTCCGGTGGACATATGATTCCTGCTTTCAGAGTCGTGGACTCAAGCCCGATGCTGCGCGTTGTGTTCTTTTAAATCTAGCTGCTTTTAATAAAATAAAACCTAATGACTGCGGCTCCTAAGAAACTGTCAATGCAGACATTCACCACTGAACGATAAGAGCAGGATTCAAATTCAGAGCACTTTCATGTTTCATCTCTTCCTGCTTCTGCCTCCAACTCCATCTGCCGTCCAACTGCCAGGTCAATTCGCTGCTTGATACAAACATGGTCAGTTCGTGGGAAAGGCAGGCACAAGGCGGTAGTTTTCAGGGAACAGGATAAAGAGAATAATCCTGATTCATCCAGATACTGATTACTGGAATATGCTCAGTGCTGATTTTCCACAGTCACACTCTCCTTCAAGCATTCTGTACGCTGTTCTGCTTTGAAGTTTTCACACTTGATTTCAACGTGAAGAAAGCAGAGCGGTGATAAGCTTATATTGATGTACATATGCAAAACAAGGGGGTACTTAACAGGCTGATGACAGCAGTGATATTTGGGCGTGAGTAGTTCCAGTGAAGGATTGGCACTCTTAAATTTAGGGACACATATCTTGTTAGAAATGACAAGATAACTCGCTTAATTCGCTCAAGAGTCTATCTACCGCTTCCTCTAAAATATTAAACGCACGGGAGTCCAACATCTTCTGAGCCATAAAATATCAAAGAAAAATGCTGAAGCTCCGTCGAAACTGTAACCGTCAAACGCTAACAGCGCAGGCTCAGCCACGGGTTTATGTTCAGGGCCAAGTTACCTCTCAACTCCCCCTATAACCTCGCAAGGGCGCAAGAACTTGGAATCGAAACGATGCATTTCGATTTGGAATGACCGATTCAAACGACTCAGTTTATTTCAAATGGAGATGTTTTTCAGGTTAAATCCAATTCAACACAGCCTAATCAAACATTGCTACGTCAGATGCAGCTTTGTGTCTGTTACAGAGTAACGCTCCATCCATACAGTCTATTCGCGGGGCAGTTATAACTTAGGGTACGTAAACAGGGGCATAGGAGCATTAGTAGGCCAATAAGATCATGGCTGTTCTACTTTATCTCTGCTGCAGTTCATGCATGACCCCATAACCCTTGACTCAGAAAAACATGCAGACATTGAAACTAAGAGCAGGAGTAGACACTTCGAGCCTGCTTGGCGATTCATTATGATCATGGCTAATCTCCCAACTCAATAGCCTACTCTCGCTTTCTCTCCATATCCTTTCATGCCTTTCGCACCAAGAGCTCCATCCAACTCTTTCTTGAAAACATGCAATGTTTTGGTATCAAATACTTTTGGTGGTAACGAATACCACAGACTCACCACTCTCTGGCTGAAGATATTATTCCTCATCTGAGTCCTAAATGTTCTACCCCATATCCTGAGACTGTGACCCCTGGGTCTGGACTCACCCACCATCTGGAACAGCCTTCCTGCATCTACACTTTCAAGACCTGTAAGATTCTTATAAGTTTCAATGAGATCCCCCCTCATTCTTCTGAACTCCATCGAATATAATCCTAATCGACTCAATCTCTCCTCATATGCCAGTCTCGCCATCCGAGGTATCAGTCGGTTTAACCTTTGCTGCACTCTCTCTATAGCATCTACATCGTTCCTCAGATAAGGAGACCAAAACAACATTACACACAATATTCCAGTTGTGGTGGCACCAAGGCCCTGTACAAATGCAGCAAGACATCGCCTTTCCTGTACTCGAATCTTCTGGCTATGAAGGCCAACATACCATTTGCCTTCTTAGCCGACTGCTGCACATGTATGCTTACCTTCAGCGACTGGCGTTCAATGACACCCAGGTCTCGTTGCACATTCCCTTCTCTCAAAGTACAGCCATTCTGCTAATAACCTGCTTCCATGTTTTTTCTACCAAAATGGATAACCTCACTTCTATCCACATTACAATGAACCTGCCATGCATTTCACCGCGCAATCAGCTTGCCAAAATCACACTGAAGCATCCCTCCTGCATCCTCCTCACAGCTCACACACACACACACCTTTGAGTCATCCGCAAATTTGGAGATATTACATTTAATTCCCTCATCTAAATCATGAATACATCTTGTAAATAACTGGGGTCGCAGCACCGATCAATGGGGTAACCCACTAGTCACTGCTAGCCTTTTGGAAAAAAATAAAAACCCTTAATTCCTTTAGTTTGTTTCCTGTCTGCCAACCAGTTTTCTCTTCCTCTCAATGCACTACCCCCAATCCCAAGCGCATTAATTTTATACGCCAAACTCTTTTGTGTGACTTTGTCGAAAGACTTCTGAAAGTCCAAATAAACAAAATCCACTGGCGCCCCCTGATCAACTATACCAACTATTTCGTTGAAAAATTCCTGTTGATTTGTCAAGGTTGATTTCCCTTTCATAATCCATACTGATTGTCCAATTCTGCAACTGTGTTCCACGTGGTCAGCTATTTAATATTTTATAAAGGACTCTAGAATTTTCCCCATACCGAATTCAGGCTGACTGGTCTATAATTCCCTGTTTTCTCTCGGGCCTCCCTTTTTAAATAGTGGGGTTACATTTGCTACCCTCCATGTGCAGGAACTCTTCGCGAATACTTATAATATCGGAAGGTGACCACCAATGCATCCATATTTTCTAGGGCCACTTCCATAAGTACTCGGGATGTAGGTTATCAGGCCCAGGAGATTTAATGGCCTTCAATCCCGTCCATTTCATCAACACCATATCCCTACAAATACGGATGTCTTTCAGTTCCTCTCTCTCACTAAACCCTGCGTTCCCCAACACTTCTGGTACGTTATTAGTTTCCTCCTTTGTGAAGATGTAACCAAGGTATGCAGTTAGTTGGTCAGCCATTTATTTGTTCCTCGTTATAAATTCTCCTGTTCCTGACTGCAAGGGACCTCCATTTTTCTACACCAATCTTTTTCTCTTCACATTCCAAAATTAACTTTTACAGTCAGTTTTTCTCTTCTTTGCAAGCTTACGCTCGTACTCAATTTTCCCCTTCTTCATCAATCACTAGGTCCTCCTTTGCTGAATTCTTATCTCCCAATCCTCAGGACTGATGTTTTCTATGGCCAATTTGTAAGTCTCTCCCTTAGATCGAATGCGAACTCTAATTTTCGTTCTCAACCATGGCTTGGACATCTTTCATTTTACTTTAGCACCAGATAGGAATAAAAATTGTTGCAATTCACCGATGTGCTCATTGAATGATTGCATTGCATATCCACAGTCATCCCGTTAGGAAATGTTCCCCAAATCATCATAACCAACTCGCACCTCATACCATAGTAGTTACCCTTATTAAGGTTCAGGACAAAAGTCTCAGAATCAACTTTGTCACTCTTATCTTGATGAAGAATTTTATCATATTATGCTTTCTTATGCCCAAGGAGCCTCGCACAACTATATTGCCAGTTATGCCTTTCTCATTGCACAATACCCAGGTGAAGATGGCCTTTACTCTCGTTGGTTCTTCAATGAATTGGTCCAGAAAAACATCCCGCATACACTCTAGAAATTCCTCCTCTATGGTATTGTTACTAATTTGATTTGCACAAACGATATGCATATTAAAGTCAAACGATAAATGCAAAATACTGCGGATGCTGGAAATCTAGAACAGAAACAGAAATACTTGGAGAAACTGAGCAGATCTGACAGCATCTGCGGAGATGAATAAAGTTAACGTTTCGATTCCGAATGACTCTTCTTCAAAACTAAAGAAAAATAGAAAATAGGTGATATATTTATTTGGTTTAAGGGGGGAGGGAAAGGTTGAGCTGGATAGAGGGGCAGTGATAGGTGGAGATTGCCAACAGATGTCACTGACAAAAGGACAAAATGGTCTTGACGGTGGTGATATTAGCTAGTAAATGTGTTAATGGGGAAATTAAGTGTGGAAAGCAGGACGAGCAAGGGACAGATAGACCTAGTTGGGGTGGGTTGTATGGGGAATCGAATTAGGCTACAATGGAGAGATAAAACAATGGATGGAAATACATTTAAAATTGTTGGAAATAGGTGGGAAAAGAAAACTATATATAAATTATACAAAAACAGGGGATCGGAAAGTTGTTGGGGAAGGAGGAGAAAGTTCATTATCTAACGTTGTTGAACTCAATATTCAGTCCAGAAGGCTGTGAAGTGTCTAGTTGGAGGATGACGTGCTGTTCATGCAGTTTGCGTTGAGCTTCACTGGAATATTGCAGCAGGCAAAGGACAGACATGTGGCCATGTGAGCAGGGTATGTTTGTTGAAATGGAAAGCGAGAGGGAGGTCTGGGTAATTATTGCGGAAAGTCTGAAGGTGTTCCGCGAAGCAGTCAGCCAGTCTGCGTTCGATCTCTCCAAAGTAGAGTAAACCACATTGCGTGCAGCGAATGCAGTCGACTAAATTGAGGGAAGTGCAAGTGAAATGGTGCTTCATTTGAATGGAGTGTTAGGGCCCTTGGACGGTGAGGAGGGGGAAAAGTAAAGGAACAGGTTTTTCACCTTTTGCATGGGTAGTTGCTGTGCACGGAGGTTGAGGTGTTGGGCTTGATGGAGGACTGGACAAGTGTGTCCCATAGTAAACGACCCCTGTGAAATGCCACCGGGGGTGGGGGTAAAGTGAAAATGTGTTTTGTTCTGGCATCATGCTGGAGTTGGCGCAAATGGCGGAGGATGATCCTTTGAATGCAGAGGCTGGTGGGGTGATAGCTGAGGACAAGGATAACGCTTTCATGGTTCTGAAGGAAGGGGAAAGTGTGTGGGCTGATGCGCGAGAGAAGGGCCGGACACGGTTGAGGGCCATGCCAAGCACCGTGGGTGGAATACCTCTGTTAAGGAAGGAGGAAGACATGTCAGAGGAACAGTTTTTGAAAGTGGCATCATAATAACAGATGCGATGGAGGTGAATTAACTGAGCGAATGGTATGGACTCCTTCAGGATACGCGTTGTGGGGAGCTGTAGTCAAAGTAGCTGTGGGAGTCAGTAGACTGGTAATGATATTTTGTGGACAGTCCATCACCTGCAATTGAGATTGAGACATCAAGGAAAGGAAGGGAAGTGTCAGTGATGGACCACGTGAAGATCATGGAGGGGTGGACATTGGATGCAAAATTAATATTTGTTTTTAGAAATAACTTGATCGATCGTGTCAGCCTGTTCCTGCCCCAAGGATCATATTTTTTGCTATCATGAGTAAATTATCTTTCTCCATCTCCAGTCTCATCCCACCATCATCCACGATTGATCTCATTTCCTACATCAAATTAATAATTTCCATTTCCTTAGCCCCAATAACCTCTTCTTCTGCATGGATGTCCAATGCCTCTACACGTCCATCGCCCAGCGGGATGGTCAGAGAGCACTCCGCTTCTTCCTTGAACAGATGTCCAAACAATCCCCATCCAAAACTATTCTCCTGCGTCTGGCTGAAATTTTTCTCTCACTGAACAATTTCTCCTTAAACTCGTCTTACTTTCTCCAAGTAAAAGTTATGGCTACGGCAAACCGCATGGGACATAGTTATGCCTGCCTCTTTATGGGGTATGTGGAACATTCCTTGTTCCAATCATACTCAGGCCCAATTCTAAAGCTCTTCCTCCCGTACATCAATGACTGCTTTGGTGCTCCTTCAAGATACCATCTAGATCTGTAAACATTAATTAATTTTGCTGCCAATTTCCACCCCTCATTCATTTTAACGTGGTCCATCAATGACACTTCACTTCCCCTCCTTGACATCTCAGTCTCAATTTCTGGTAATATACTGTCCACCAATATTCATTACAAGCCTACCAACTTCCACAGCTACCTTGACTACAGCTACTCACACCACGCATCCTGTAAGGACTCCATCCCTTTCTTTCAGTTCCTTCGACTCCGTCGCATCTGTTCTGATGATGACAGTTTAAAAAACATTTCCTCTGACATGCGTTCCTGAATGCTGAAACAAGTTTTTCAACCCACTGTGGTTGACAGATCCCTCAACAGTGTCCGGCCCATCTCCCGCGCATCCGCCCTTACACATTACTCTCCCTGCCAGAACCATGAAAGGGACCCCCTTGTCCTCACATACCACTCCACCAGGCTCCGCATTCAAAGGATCATCCTCTGCCATTTCCGCCAACTCCAGCATGATGTTGCTGCCAAACGCATATGCACTTCACGCGCCCTGGCGGCATTTTGCAGAGATCGTACCCTCCGGGAAAGCCTTGTACATTCCTCCACCATCCCAAACATCTCAACCGCCTCCCACTGCACCTTCCCAAGCAACAGCAGAAGGTGCAACAAGTACCCCTTTACTTCGCCCCTCCTCACCGGCCAAGGGCCCAAACACACCTATTCAATTGAAGCAGCATTTCATTTGCAATTCCCTCAATTTTGCCCACTGCATTCGGAGCTCCCAATGTGGTTTCCTCTACATTGGATATACCGAATGCAGGCTGGGTGTTCCCTTTGCAGAACACCTTCTGTGTGTCCTCAAGCATGACCCAGACTCCATGCCGCTTGCCATTTCAACACATCACCATGCTTTCAGGCCCATATGTCCGTCATTGGCCTGCTGCAATGGTCTAGTGAAGCTCAAAGCAAACTGGAGGTACAGCAGCTCACCTTCCGACTAGGCACTTTACAGCCTTCCAGACTGAATATTGACTTCAACAACCTTAGATCAGGAACTCTCTGCTCCTTCCCCACCACATTTCCCATTCCCCTTTTTCCTATAATTTATATTATATATATTTTTCTTTTCCACCTGTTTCCATTATTGTTAAATGCATTTCAATGTATTTTTTTATCTCTACATTTTAGCCTATTTCGATTCCCCACCAAACCTACCACCACTAGAGCTATCTGTTCCTTGCTCGTCCTGCTTCCAGCCTTGATGTCCCAATTAGCACATTTCATCGCTAATATCGCAACCATCATCACCTCTTTGTCCTTTTGTCTATGACATCTTTTGTCAATCTCCATCTATAACTGGCCCTGTATCCAGCTGCACCTGCCCCATTCTTCCCTGTCTCCCCCTTATACCAGCTTATATTTCACCTCTTTTCTATTTTCCTTAAGTCTGATGAAGATTAATTCGGTATCGGAACATTAACTGTATGCCTCTCCACAGATGCTGTCAGACCTGCTGAGTTTTTCCAGGTATTTTTGTTTTTGTTGCAAATTAAAGTCACCCATAATTAGAAGTGTTCCTTTATTGCATCCGTCGCTAATTTCCTGTTTAATACAATTCGCAACATCACCAGCACAGATTGGTGGTCTATATATAACCCAAACTAACTTTTCTTTGCCAGTTAGTGTTTCTCAGCTCTACCCATACAGATTCCACATCGTCGGATTTAATATATTTCCTCACTATTGCATTAATTTCCACTTTGCCCAGCAATGTTACTCCAACATCTGTTCACTTTTGTCTGTCCTTCCTACATACTGAATACCCCTGGATGTTCATTTCCCTGCCCTGTTCATTCAGTAACCATCTCTCCGTAATCCCCGCTATATCATACCTTTTTACAATTATTTGCGCGGTGAATTCATCCACTTTATTGCAAATGCCCCTCGCGTTAATGCATAAAGCCTTAAGGTTTCTATTTTTAACATTACATGGCGCTTTCCAACTATCTTTCACTGAGGCCCTGTTTAATTCTTGATCTTGATTTCTCTGCCTATCACTTCTCTTACTCCCCTTTCTCTCTTTTGTTCTTGTCCTTGTCTCCCCTTCCTCTGATTCCTTGCATAGGCTCAAATCACCCTGCCATTTTAGTTAAAACCTCCCCAACTATACTAGCAAATGTTCCCCCTAGAACATCAGTCCTGGCGCTGCCCAAGTGTAACCCGTCCAGTGTGTATTGGCCGCAACTCCCACAGAACCGGTCTCAAAGCCTCAGGGATCACTATACCTGCCCTTCGCACCATGTATTCGGCTACGTATTCATCCAATCTAACTTGCAATTTCTAATCTGACTAGCACGTGGCACTGGTAATAATCATGAGATCACTGAACTCGAGGTCCTACTTTTCAACTAACTTCCTAATTCCCTATATTCTGCTTTTGGAAACTCACTACTTTCGTTATTTCTTTCTTTTTTACAAAAGTGTAACACGAACACTCGCTTTTTACCCTGCATTTCAGAATGTCATCTCGCCGCTCTGAGGCATCTTTGACTCTAGACCAGGGAGGCCGAATAACATCCTGGAGACTCATTTGCGGCCATATTAATGTCTATCTATTCACCTTATAACTTAATCCCCTATAGCTTTGGCGTTGCAGCACATTTTACTCCTCCCCTGTGTAGCAGAGCCAAACGCATTACAACGAATTGGGCTGTACTGCTTTCTCATGAGAGGTCATTTCGTCAACATTTTCCAAAGCGGTCGAGTTGTTTTGCAGGGGAAAAACCACCGGAGATTCCTGCTCAGCCTGCCAGGTCCTCTTGATTTGAATGGTTGTCACCCATTCCCTTCCTACCTGTGGACTCTTAGCCTGCGGTGTGAACAAATCTTGATACGTGCTATCACAATACTCTTTGCTTCACGGATGCGCCACAGTGACCACAGCCGCCGCTCAGCTCCAAAACCTAGGCTTCCAGTAGCTGCAGCTGGAGACACTTCCCGCACACATGCTAGCCCCCGGGGCACTGGAAACGTGTCTGGTTCGCACATAGAGTAGAAGCAGCACTCCGTGGATTTGTGCTCTCCTGCCAAGACTTACCTCTTTAAATTAAATTAAACCTTTTTGGAAGATATTTAATATTACCTGTTCTCGGGCACTTCTTTCCTGCTCCTCGTTGTTAAAGAAAATGCCACCCACAAACGATGAGACTCAAAATGAGACCTTAAAAACCATAAGCAATAAAAGTAGTAAAATGCTTACCCAGACGTACTCATGGTACTCAAAGGATCGCCATGTTCCCTCCTCACCGAACTCCATCATTCACTCCTACTCTCCCAGCTTCTCTTCTACTCCCCACTCCTTTCGCGCTTCTATTAAACTCTCGGCTCCCCGCGCACTTCTCTTCTATTCCCTACTCCTCATGCACTCCTCCTCTTCTCACAAATCTTCTCGCACTCCTCTTCAAATCCCAAGTTGTCTCGCGCTTCTCTTCAACTCCTGACTCCTACCGCTCTCCTTTTCATCTCCCGGCTCCTCTCGCGCTCACTTTTTCAACTCCCAACTTCTCTAGGTGCTGCTGACTGCCTGTCCACATTTCCACCATTCGTTCTCTCCTCTATGCCTATCTATCAAAAATCTGTCTAACTTATGTTGGGAGAAATTGAATGATCAAGCCTTCAGTGCTTTCAGCTGATCAAAATTCATTTCATTGCTTAAACTTTCCTAGAAATAGAAATAAAAAAATCTAAAATACCCTCGTCTATTTCCAAATCTAATTTTGCAACTATCTATGTTTTATTGGCACTCCACCAGAAGAGGGAACAAACTTTGGCTGTCCAACCTTGCAATTCCCTTCTGGATCCTATGAGGTTCAATTACAAAACCACAAAACCATAAATCTCCAATGGGCATAGGCCCAACCCGTTCAATGCTTCTCCAAAAGATAACAGCTTCAGATCAGGAATTAGTTCAGTCAACATTCTCTGAAATAAGTGTGCAGAGATTGTATTTGTTTTCCCTGATAGGGCAACGGAAATTACGCTGAGAATTCCAGCGTCCCCAGTACTTACCTAGGATTCTAAAGCTACACGAAAAATTCCCTACATTTATGTACCATTCCTATTGCAATATACGACAACGTTTCATTTGAATTCTAAAGGAAAATGCATAGCTGTTAGAGATTCAACCCCATCTACACTGCCTCCATGAAATACGCCCAGGACATGTACAACACTTATTTAGTTTCAGAGAAAAGCTCGCTCTACAGTATCCCCATCAAACTCTCAAAAGGCAGGCACAGAAATGGGTTAGATACATACTAAAGCTCGCTCGACACTCTCTCCATCAAACACGTCCAGGACGAGTGCAATACGGGGATAGATTAAGCGTGAGCGTCCCCTGAAGTCCTCTGATCATGGCCCTTAGGGCTTCTACTTCACAGAGTTAGAGTGTGACGCTGCTTTTACACTGACCCATTAAATAAAACATTCAGATAGAGAACAGTGTTATATACATAATAAAGAAGAACTTTTTACACTGTCCCAGTTAAACACTCACAAGACGGAGTAAGAAACTGAGTAAAAGAGTTTTACACTGTCCCCCTCAAACAGTCCCAGGACATTTACAGCACGGGGTTAGATCCAGAATAAACCTGCCTCTAGATAGTCTCCATCACAAACTCCAAGGATAGGTAGAGAACTTTGTTAGATAAAGAGGAAATCTCCTGCTACACTGTCCGATTGAAATGCTCCCTGTGCAGGCGCAGCCCAGGCATAGATACAAGGTCAAATTCCCGCGACGCGGTCACCATCAAATTCTACCCGTACAGGCACAACCAGGGGTTAGACAAAGTGTCACGTTCACACAACTTTACCGTAAAAACTCCCAAAGTGTTTAGATTTGTGAATGGGAAGATTATATTTGGCTCTAGGTGACCAGTCAAAAAGCCTCGTTATGGTACAGCTCAATATAAGCTAGAAAGTGAAGCCCATTCTCCAAGGTATAATTAAACTTTGGTAGGCCGTGTGCAGCTTTGACTTCATTACAAACTAAAGTTCCAGCCAGAGAGTCTAATCAAACAGTTGAAGGACAGATACAACAGAGGGCAAATAGAAAGTGGAATGGGCATTAGGCTAATAAGATCATCAGTGATCTGATTGTTTCTCAGCCGCAATTCTTTCCTGCCCCCATAACCCTTAATTCGCTTGCATAACGAAAATCTGTTTCACTCAGCCTCGAAGGTTTTCAATGACCAATAAATTCCCAGCATTTATATGATATTCGATTTGCAATATACACAAACGGTCAATTTGCATTCGGAAGGCAAATCCGCACTATGCAAATTTTAGCCCCCCATCCCTCCCCCGACACCCCCCTCCGCTACACTGCCTTCAATGGTGGGAAGAACTTAATTGATGAAGCATCTGTAAATGGTTGCGCCCACCAGGGCAATACCCCGTGAAGCACTGATATCCTGGAGGTGAGTTACAAAATTCTAACAACCACAGCCATCTTCCTTTATGCTCGGTATGACTCCAAACTGTGCAGGTTTGACTCAAATTTTGCTTGCGTTCCATGTTGCCACATTGGGTCAAATGCAGCCCTAATGTCTAGGGAAATTGCGGGCCCTATTGAGTGTCCCTGGCGTAACACAACCTGGGCATCAATAAGCAGGATAGTCCTAAAAAAAGAGCCAAATAGAGGGCTATCTTCTCTGTACTTAACCCTGTGCTGCTCCTGCCGTGGAAGTGATTGATGGGGCTAGTGTAGGGAAACATTTACTTTGTAACTAAAACCGTACTATGCCTGACCTGGGAGTGTTTTTTCGGGTTAGTGTTGGAAGGAGATTTACTTTGCCTTTAACTCCGTGCTATACCCTGCCCTGGTAATATTTCAAGGCAACAGTGCAGAGGACGTTTGCTCTGTATCCAGAACAATGATGTAACTTAATGAATCGATTTGATTTGACAGTATAGAGGGAACTTCACTCTGTCTCTAGCCACAAGCTGTATCTCAACAGGTAATATTTAGACTTGTAGAAACATAGAACGTTTACGGCACAGAAAGAATCATCTTGTCCAATTGTACATGCGCCATCTAAAAAAACGAGCAAACAAGTCCAATCCCACTTTATGGAATTAATGCAGTCGCTCTGCAGGTTACGACATTTGAAATAGATGTCCGGCATGGTTTGAATGAGTTGAGAGTGTCTGCTTCTGCTACCCTTTGAGGCAGTGAGTTAGAGACCCCTAACACCTCCTGGGTGAAATAAAACAAATCCAACCTCCCGCTAACATTTCCACGACTCATTTTAAATTGGTTCCCCCTCGACCCTGACATCTCTGATAAGGTAAATCGGCCTTTCGCAATCATACCAAACAGGCCCCTTAAAATTCTGCACATCTCAATCAAATCTCCCCCAGCCCCCTCTGCTCCAAGGAGCAGAACCCAGGATTATCCAATATGTTTTCATAGCTGCAATTTTCCAGCCCTTGCAACATCCTCGACAATCTCCTAGTTACCCTCTCTCCAACAAGTGCATATTTTCTGGAATGAGGTGAGCAAATTTGCACGAATAACTCAAGTTATTGCCTAACTAATGTGCTACATCTTCTCAACATAAATTCCCTGCTTCACTATTCCGTTCCCCGGCTAACGAAGGAAACAATTCTCCATTATCGAACTCTCCTGCTATCTTCAGTAGTCTGGTGACATTCAGTCCAAGGCCCCTCACTTCCTCCCATTATCTTGACATTTCTTTATTTTTTTTCCTATCCCCAGCTGCGCTAACTTTACTTCTCCATGTTGAATTCAACTTTGCTGTGGACAGTACAGAGGAAGCATTACGCTTCATTTTAAACAGTGCTAAATTGCCCTAGGTGTGTTTAATGGGGGCACGGTAGAGGTGGGTTCACCGTATATGGGTTTTGGTGCACCTGTCATGTGAGTTGTTGATGGGAACAGTGAACATGGAGATTTGCTCCGTGTCTAACCAAATGCTGCGACTCAAATGTGAGCGTTATATATGTATGTAGCACATAATGCTATATACATATCCCAATCGCATCCCAAGCTATATATGCTATGCGATGTTTGAGCTGGGTTGTGAAAAAGAAGCATCACTCTGTACCTGACAATGTGATTAAAATTCCCTGGGGATGTTTGATGGGAACGGTGGAGAGGGAGGTTATATTTCTAACAAAATGTTTGCTTTGCCTGCAAAATATCTGTTTTGGTGACAAGAGTGCACAGGGAGATTATTCTCTGCATATAACGCCAAAGTGTACCTGGCGGATGAGTGTTCCAGGATATTGGATAAAAAGAGCTTTATCCTCTAGCTAATCTTGAGCTGCCCGTGAATTAAGTGTGTTTGACGGTGCCAATGTAAACCGTGCTATAATACTTACCTAAACCCAATCAACAACTGTTATGACTATTTAATGGGACAGTGTGCGGGGAGCTTCACTGTATACCTAACCACAAGCTTTGCCTGTCCTGGGAGTGTATGACGGGACAGAGTAAAGAGAGATTTACTCTTTATCAAACCCTGCGCTACCGCTGTCTTAGAAGTGTTTGATCGGGACAGCGTAGAATGAAATTTACATTTTACCTAAAACAGTGCTGCACCTTCCCTCGAAGTTGTTTGATGTGCTGGGTGCAGAGCGAACTTTGCTCCGTTTCTAAACAATGCAGTACCTGCCCTGTGAATTTCTGATGAGGAGAGTGTAGACGGAGCCTTCTCAGTAGCTAACCCCGTGCTGCACCAGACCTGGGTGTGTTTGATGCTGACAGTGCAGAGCGAATATTGTTCTGTTTGTAACCCTTTGTTGCACCAGTCATTGAAGTGTTTGATTGAGGCAGTGTAGGAGAGATTTACTTTTTTATCTAACCCCGTACTGTACCTAAGCTGGGAATACTTAATAGGGACCCCATAGAGGGCGTTTCACTTTGTTTCTATCCACGTGCTGCATCTGCCCTGGGAGTTTCTGATGGTGGTCAAAGTAGAAAGAGCTTCATTCTGCATCTAAACCCGTGCTGTATCTGTCCTGGGAGTGATTGATAGGGACAGCGTAAAGGGAGCTTTACCATGTATCTAACCCCGTGCTGCACCGTTCCTGCGAATTTATAATGCGGAGAGTATAGATGGAGCTTTACTCTCCATCAACCCTCTACTGTACCTGTTCTTGGAGAGTTTGATGAGGTCATGTAAAGTGAGATTTACGCGGAATCTAACCCGTTTTATTCCTCATCTAGGAGTGCTTCATAAGGATAGTGTAGAGCGATCTTTGCTCCGTATCTAACGTCGTGCTCTTCCTGCCCTGGGCGAGTTTGTTGATGACAGTGCGGAGGGGTCATAACTCCTTATCTAAAGCCGTGCTGTATATGTCCTGGGAGTTTTGAAGGCGACAGAACAGGGGCAATTTACTCTGTATGTAAAGCATTGCTGTGCCAGTCCTGGGATTGTTTGATAAGGACATTGTAGAGGGATCATTACTCTGTATCTAACCACATGCTGTGGCAGCCCTGGGAATGTTTGATGGTGCCAGTGTATAAGGACTTTTTCTCTGTACCTAAACCCGTGCTGCATTTGTCCTTTAAGAGTTTTGATAGGGGAAGTGTTGAGGGAGCGTCGGTCTGTATCTAACCCCATGCTTTACCTGCCCTCCAATTGTTTGTTGAGAACAGTGTAGAGGGAGAATTACTCTGTGTCTAACCCCGTGCTGTACCATCCCTTGTAGTGTCTGATGGACATAGTAGGGGAGCAAAACTCTGCATCCAATCATGCAATGCATTTGAATTGGGAGGGTTTGATGAGGGAAATTTGATTTGATTCTTTCCCCTGCTGTAATAGCCTGTGTTTTATTTTCATTGGCCAATGTAGAAATAAGATTTTCTGTGTAACTTGCAGGATGATGTACTAGCCCTGTCTATGTCTGGTGGGACATCGGAAGTGGAGAAGGACTCACTATTTAACCCTGTGTCTATAACTGCCCTTGGAATGTAGAACGGGTTAGTTGAAAGCAAGAACAACGCTCTACCTGAGTCCCATGTTGCAACTGCCCTGGGATCATTTATTGGCACACTTGCCATGTGCATCCATGGCCTCAACAATCTGGTCACATCCCATGCGGATACATCACCCACCTCGATCTTTTTGTCACTACTTATCCAGATATATCACTGATCTGATTCTGTCAACAGAAATCAGGTACAAAACTTACCGTGCGCTTATTTCCACTTCCTGACAGATACATCACTTAGCACACTCGCATTGCCACCACCCATCCAGCTACATCAATTGCTTCACTCTTATTCATATGACACGTCCAGGCACAGCACTTACCTCACTCTTTATGACACTGACATACAGTCATAAAATTAAGATCAGTTATATTTTCCATATTCAATGAGATGGATCGATGACATCAGTTTATTGTCTCTATCCATCCAGTTAAATCATTAACCTCATTCTTATTGACATTACACTTTTAGTTAGAATACTGACCTCACTCTCATGGTCACTGTCCATCCTGTTAGATCAGTGAACTCACTTTTTTGTCACTACCAATGCAGTTAGTTCAGTAACAGCACCCATAATTTTACTATCCAGCCTGTTATGTCACTGACCTCATGGTAGTTGTTACTGTACATTGCCTTATTCATTCAAGGAATGTGGGCCTATCTGACTCACCATAATTATTTTCCAATCCCTTGTTGCCCATGAGAAGGCGGTGGTGATCTGGCTTCTCGAAAAGCTACAGTCCATAAGGTGCAGGAAACCTCACAGTGCTGTTTAGAAGGGATTTTGACCCAGTGATGGTGACGGAATGGCGATACCAACTCAGGTTTCTTCGTGACTTGGAGGGGAAATCTTATCTGGAGGTGCTCCTATCTATTCGCGGTCTTTGTACTTCTAAGTGGTAGAATTCGTGGGCCTGTAACGTGCAATCGAAGGTACCTTGGTTAATTGTTGCAGGGCATCTTGTAGATGGTACACATTGTTTCCACTGTGCGTCGCTTATAGTGCGCATGTATTATATATGGAGTGAGCATATGTAGATTTGGTGACAATCAAGTGGGCTAGTTTGTCCTGGATGGCGTCAAGCTTCTTGGGTGTTGTGGGAGCTGCACTCTTCCAGGTAGATCAATGACCTATTTTTATTGTATCTATCTATTTAGTTAGCTCACTGACGTCACCCATATTATCACTATTAATCCCGGTTAATTACTGAACTGAAGCTTATTGTCACTGTCCATTCATTTAGATTACTGACCTCAAACTTATTGGCAATATCCATCAGATTCGGTCTGTGGCATCACTCTTATTGTCGCTACAGTCCAGTTAGATCGCTGGCAGAATCAGAGTATGACAGAATCACACAGTGCAGAAGAGGCCGTTTGCCCCATAGAGTCTGCACCAATACGAGAAAAACAACTGACCTACCGACCGAACCCCATTTATGAGCACGTAGCGCATAGCCTTGAATGTTATGATGTGCCAACTGCTCATCCAGGTATTTTTTATTGGATGTGAAAGAACCCAACTCCAACACCCTCCCAGGAAGTACATTCCAGACCGTCACCACGATCGGCGTAAAAAAGTATTTTATAACATCCCCACTAAACGCCCTGCTCCTCAATTTGAACATGTAACCCCTCGTGACTGAAACTTCAACTAAGGGGAATAGCTGCTCCCTATCCACGCTGTCCATGTCTCTCATATACTTTTACACCTCGATCAGGTCACCCTTCAGCCTTTTCTGGCCCATGGAAGGCAACCCGAGTCTATCCAACCTCGCTTCATAACATAAATATTTCACCCCAGGCAACATCCCGTTGAATCTCTTCGGCGCCCCCTCCAGTGCAATCACATCCTTCCTATAATATGGCGAACGGCACTGCACACAGCAGTCCCACTGTCTCCTCGATAAGTTTCTATACAATTTCAACATGTCCTCTCTCCAGTTGTAAACTATGCCTCGATGGATAAAGGCACGTGTGCCATTTGCATTTTTCACCACCCAACGAATATACCCCTCCGCCTTCAGAGACCTATGGACAGACACGCCAAGGTCACTTGGTTCCTCAGAACTTCCTAATGTCAGAGCGTTCATTAAATACTTCCTTGTCAAATTACACACACCAAATTGTATCACCTCGCACTTTTCAGAGTTAACGTCCATCTGCCACGTTTCTGCCCATTTTGCTATCCCGTCTCTAATCCTGTAGCCCAAGACACTCAACCACACTTGAAACCACCCTGACAATCTTTGTCTCATCAGAAAGCCTACTAATTCTAAGCCCACATAGTCATATCTGCAGTTTATATAAATTACAAACAACGGGGGGCAGAGTTCAGATCCCTGTCATACGCCATTTTGCTCGAGCTTCCAGTCAATCAAGCAACTTTCTGACATCACACTCTGTCTCCTGCAATTCGGCCAATTTTTAATCAATCGTTTCAAATTATACTCTATCCCATGTACACTTTTGCCTCCTTTTTATATCTCTCTTGTCGGAAATTGTCAATGGGTTTACCGAAATCCAGATAAAATACATCAACTGCACTAAACTCATCTACAAACCTGGTGACATCCTAAAAAAAAAACAAATTTAGGAGGCATGATCTCCCTCTGACAAAGCCATGCTTACTGTCTCTGATCACTGTACTCTTCACGTGGAGATTGATTCTCTACTTCAGAATTTTCTCCAATATTTCCCCTACCACTGACGTATGAATCACTGGCTTGTAATTCCCTGGCATATATCGACAACCCTTATTAAAGAGCAGAACCACATTGTCTGTTCTCCAGTGCCCTTGCACCTCCCTTGTGGCCAGAGATCAAGTAAAAGTTTGGGTCAGAGTCCCTGTGATCTCCTCCCTTTCCCCACCTCCGCATTCTGCAAGACAAATCATCCGGGGCTGGAGATAATAGGTGTGGATAAAATAATGAATAGAAATGGAAATAAATATTTAAAAAATCATAGGTGCATAAAGAAAAATAAAAATGAAAAAAAAACCAAAGACAATTAAGATGAATATCGGGGAAGGAAAGCTAAAAAAAGGGGGAGAATGAAAGTGTAGGTTCATGGTCATGTTGAACTCAATGACAAGTCCGGAATGCTATAAAGCGCCTAATTGGAAGATGACGTGCTGTTCCTTCAGGTGGTGCTGAGCTTCACTGGAACAGTGCAGCCGGCCAAAGACGGACATGTGATTGTGAGAGTAGGATGGTGTGTTGAACTGGCAAGCATCAGGAATGGCTGTGTCATCTTTGTGGACCGACCGTAGGTATGCTTCACAGCGATCACCCAGTCTGCGTTTGGTATCTCCAATGTAGAGGAGGCTGGATTTGGAGCAGTGATTGCAATAGACCAAATTGATGGATGTGCAAGTGAAGTACTGCTTCATTTTAAATAAGTTTTTGGGCCCGTAGATGATCAGGAGGGAGGACGGAATTTGGAAGGTGCTGCTCCTTAAGTAATTGCATGGAAGGGTGCCCTGGAAGGGGAAGAATGCTTCTGGAGGAGTGGACCAGTTTGTCCTGGAGTGAACGGTACCTTCAGAATGCCGAATGCCATGTTCTGGAAGGAAGAGGAAGGTATGAGGTCAGACGTGCGCAAGATGGTTCATAAAAGGTTGAGGGCCCATTCCACCACAGTGGGAGGTAAACCTCAGTTAAGCAAGAGGGGTGCATTACGGAAGAGCCGTTCCGGCATCTGACACCTTAAGAACAGATGTGACGAATTTGAAGGAACTTAGAGAATGAAATGGATCCTTACAGGAGGCAGGGTTGGAGGAGCTGCAGTTGAGATGGTTCTGTGGGTCGGGGATTTTGCAGTGAATATAGGTGGATTGTATTCGCAGCAACGTTTCATCACATTTTACTTCATTTTTGCTGGGAAGGGGAATCATATGTATACGAAACCTTAGCGCTGTTTTTTTTTACTCTGCATAGACACTGTTAGACATGCTGAGTTTTTCCAGAAATTCCTGCTTTTCATTCAGATGTCCAGCATGCGTGGCATTTTGTGTTTATCTCAAAGCTGCATTCAACCAAAGGAGTGATTGAGAAGACAGTGTCGAGGGAGCTTCACTCTGCACCTAATCCCGTGCTGCACCTGTCCTGGGAGTGTATGATGGGGCCAAAGTAGAGAGAGATTTACCCTTTTCCAACGGCGTGCTCTACACTGTCCTGCATGAATTTGATGGGGATGGTATAGAGCGATCTTTACTCTGCATCTCAACGGGTGCTGCATATGTCCAGGGAGTGTTTGATGAGGACAGTGATGAGAGAGCATAACTCTGTATGTAAACACGCACGGTAACTGTCATAGGAGTGTTTGATGGGGACGTTGTAGAGGGTCCTTTACTCAGTATCTTACCATGACGTACATATCCTGGGTGTGTTTGACGGGGGAAAATTGGAGGGCGATTAAGTCTGTAACTAAACCCGCGAGGTGTCTGTTCTTGGGATTGTTTGATGGTGACGGTGAGAGAGGATTTTACACTGTATCTAATCGCGTGAGATACCTTCCTGGAATGTGTTGATGGGGACGATGTAGATGGTGCTTGGCTGAGCATCTAACCTCATGCTGCACCTATCCTTGGAGTGTTTGATAAGGACATTGCTCTGTATCTAACCCCGCGCTGTAACTGTCCTGGGAGTGTTTGATGAGGGCAGTCTGAAGGGACCTTTACTCTATATCTAACCCTATTTTTTATCTACTGTTTTTTTTTCCATAAGACACGTTAGAGGCAGTTTCACCACAGGAAAACCCTGCTGTACATGTCTTGTTGTGTTTGATGAGGCTGTATTGAGGGAGATTTTCTATTGATTTAAGTCTGTGTTGAATCTGTCCTGGTAATGTTTTATGGGCAGCATAGAGGGAGCGAAACTCTGCATCTAACACTGCTCTGTATCTGCTGGGTTTTGTAATGGTGCGGGTTAGAGGGTGATTCACTCTATCACACTTTCTATAACAGTCCTTGGAGTGTTTGAAATGGCCAGTTCAGAGAGAGCTTTACTCAGTTTATAAGCACGCGTTGTAACTGTCCCTGGAGTATTTAATGGGGATAATGTACATCGTGCTTTACCCCATTTAACGACGTGCTGTAGCTGTACCGGACGTGTTGATGGGGACAGTGCAGATGAGGTTCAATCTGTCCATTTTCCTTTCGAATTGAAACATGAGGGAGCATTTGAAGGTGACAGTTTCGGCAGAACTTGACCCTGCACCTTTGGACTAATTTGCTTCAAAAGTTTGTGGGGGCGGGGCCATTAAACATTTTAAAGTCGTAGGTCGATAGATTATTGTGCAAACTCAGAGAGTTCTCTTGTCATTTCCACTGAGCGATTTGTGAGTAGACTAATTTACGACATCTTAATCGTGTCAATCGTTTACAGGAACTCACCACATCCAAGAACACTATTGTCGGTGGCCTCATATTCAGTCCATCCCGTTCATATGTATATCAATATAAGCTTATCACAGCTCTGCTTTCTTCACATTGAAATCCAATGTGAAAATTTCAAAGCTGAACAGCTTACAGAAGACTGGAATGTGAGTGTGGGTGAGAAATAATCAGCACTGTGCACATTCCTGTAATCAATATCTGGGAGAATCAGGGGGATTCGATTTATCCCGTTGTCTGCAAAACCCATTGCCTTGCGTCTTCCATTTCCACGAACTGGCCATGCCTATGTCAAGCCGAGATGTGACCTGGGTTCTGGACGGAGAAGGAGATTGAGACGGAAGCAGAAAGAGATGTGACGCGAAAGTGCTTTGAATTTGATGCCTGTCAGTTGCTTTGAATGGTGAATTTCTGCCTTGTCAGTTTCGCAGCAGCTGCATTGAGTCGCTTCTTTTTCTTTTATATATATAAGCAGCAAGACTTAAACAATTACAACTCCCATCGTGGGGCTCGAACCCACGACATTGAACGCTTACATAACAACTCCACAGACTGAGCTGGACGGTCACGTTGGAGGTGAATAATCAATGCCTCAACAGACTTGGACATCGCTGTTGCATTCCACCTAATACTTCAGCTTACCCTGAATGTTAAAATGCAGAATGTAATCTGCCTCCAAAAGCCGACGGTTGCTCTGCATTCCTCTCAGTGATTAATGCCATTCTTCAAATCTTCCACTTCTTAGCTGCACCTCCTTCCACGCAATTGAACAAACTCCTTCAATCTATGAAACTGAGACGTTTTCATTTATCATATTAACGTGAAGCTTGACAAACAACGTGAATACATTTTGTGCTGGTAAAGCTGCGTTCACCCACTCTGGGGCCGTACCACATTTAAAAACATAGATATTCACTGAGAGCGAATCAGGACAAGTGATTGTCTTTAAGGAGCGACACATACACACACAGTAAGCTAGCATGACAGCACGTTTTACTTCATTTCCGACTGCAGGTTTCGTGAATGTTTTTGTGAATGAACAGGATAGCGAAGCTCCACATTTTATTGACATACATTGACAATGGCATTGAAATAAAAGAACGGTAGACAGCAAGAAAGTGCGCCTCCGTCAAACGTCAGATGAGAGATATACTCTACATGGTCATACATCTACACCCAGCCGCCTAAAGTCAAGGAAGAGATTCAAGAACAGTGATATTACTTTACAATCAACCCCATCTGCAGCCCACATCGCCTTGTCGACAGGGCGGCTCACCAGTCTCGATCCCCCAACGAGTGAAATTCTACTGGATAAAAGCCTTCCACCAGGAGCTAATTGCAACTGGGCAACCTGGAAGTGCGTTAATAGACTTAGGACTGCTATAGGTCGTTCAAATTTGTCACGAGGAACATGGGGGTATACAACCAGCCCGAAAACTTGTGAATTGGATCTGAGCCACAGACTATGCAACATCTATTGCAATGTCTATCGCTAGGGGAACCCTGCACTGTTGCACATCTTTCCGAATTTAGCAACACGACGTAAAAATGTGTCCAGTTCTGGATGTGACATATATAGTCTTTCCATGGAAACGGTAAGTAGAAGACCCGACTGTTGTTATGACGTTGCCGAGGACATGTGCCAGTTGGACTAAATCCACACAGGACACTTGGTCGCGCTATCACAACGGTTTTGACTTTTCTACATATTACGAGAACATGTAAGCACTGAATTCGTAAGTAACAAGTCCACAAAGAGATTCAGCGATTTTTAAAAAGTACTAAAATATTAATTCAAGCCCATACATAAGACGACGATGTATCACTACTTTTATACCTCTTAAAATTCCTACATAACATGAGCGCCAGTTACTACATCTTCCAGGCAGCAGCTCAAAATATGTTATAGATTTAAAAAGAATACCAGCAAGTTAACACAGTATCGATTTGACTGTGCAATTCTAAATGTTATTTTTTCCAAAACCTGAATTTTGTTACATCACAGACTTATGCACAAATGGCTGGACGCTTCATTCATGCTATTTCGCACACTGTCGTTAGATCGTAACTGGACTTCCCCAACTTATCCTTTCATTCTGTTAATTGTATTGTTGCACATTTCTTTGAAACTGTATCTTTCTCATGATGTAAACACGTCCATGACGGCCATATTGTCAGGAGCCTTTCGGGAAAAATAAACACACTGTTGAGCATTGTTTACCTGGATGCTGTTGTGAATGCTATCTTGTTGCTGTGTGAACTGTCTCACTGAATTGAACCTGGAGGCTACTTCCCCGTGGATCTACAGAAACATTCGCTTCTCTTCTTCGTTCATTCTCACTCTTTCAAACGCAGTTTGACTCCGTTCTCATTTCAGGCTGTTCAACAAATCCAATTGGGCGGACGAGTGAGAGCTCAAAGTAAATGCAAGTAAGTGTGAAGAAACACATTTTCTTCGTAGGAATGAAGAGAACCTACGTCAAATGAAGTGTGAAATTCTAAATAGTTGTCCACGTTCCACAGCGAATCTTCACTGGACTCAGAGAATTCAGCGGATGCAACTGCAAAGCAATCAGTTTAACTTCATTTTCGGCAAGTGTCTTGAAATAAGTATTCTGGAAAGAATTAGAAGTCACATGGAAAAAAAAAAATATATTGGTTTGATAAAGAAGGCCCAGCACAGATGTCTGAAGAGCAAACCATGTTTAAATAACCTCTTGCAATTTTTTAAAGAGGTAGTAGAAGATGTCCATGCGTGAAATGCTTCTAATGTGGTGTACGTGCAATTTCAACAAGCATTTGACACAGTTACACACAACAGACATTTCAGGAATATATATTATTTATGGAATAAAAGAGACAGTGGAAACGTGGATACATTTTCTGAAAAAATCGGAAGCCGACATGAATGGTCAATGGATATTATTCTGGGCTTTGGAAAGGTTTGTAATGGAGTTCCCCAGGTGTCGGTATTTGGGCCCTTGCTTTTCCTGACATATAATAATGATCAAGTACTTGGTGTCCAGGGAAATTTGTCAAAGTTTTTGGATGATGCAAAGAATAGGAGTGTTGTACATTGTGAGGAGGAAAGTGCAGAAATTCAAAACTATGTTGATGAGTTGAAGCAGTGGGCAGAGAGTTGTCAGCTAAAATTTAACGTAGGGAAGTGCGAGTTGTTGCATTTTGCTTTGAACAACATGGACAGACAATGCAAACTGTGGGGTGGAATCGTGAAGGGGGTGAAGGAGTAAGAAGACCTGAGTGCATCTGTGCATTGACCATTGATCATTGAAGGTGACAGGACACGTGGAGAGAACAGCTAATAAAGCATATAGTGTCGTGGACTTTATAAATATGAGCAAGAGCAACATATCAGGGAGGCTATGCTGGCTTTATATGAGACATTCGTTGGACCACATCTGGAGTATTGTGCACAGTTCCTGGCAGCACAATGTAGGCTGGATGTGAGCACATTGGAGTGAGTGCAGAAGAGCTCTACAAGATGTTTCAATGAATGAGAAACTTCAACTATAAGGATAGATTGGTAATGTTGTGAATGATCTTATTTGAGGGAAGGCGGAAAGGGGTGGTGGGGGTGTTGAAAAGATGCTCATAATGATGAGGGTGTTGGACAGAGCAGATAGGGAGAAGCTGTTCCCGCTCGTTAAAAAACGATCAAGAACGAGAGTGCACAGATATGAACTGATTTTCAAAAGAATGTATTTAACGTGACAAAAGTAATTTCCTTTTCAAGCAACCGGTGGATTGGTTCTGGCATGCATTGTCTGGCGTTACGGTGGAGGGACGTTCAATAAAGGCACTCAAGATGACGTTAGATTATTGTTTTTGAACAGCGGCACTGTTCAGGGGTACGAAGAAACAGCAGGGCAATCAAACTAGGTCCCAATGCTCATTTGGAGAGCATTTGCAGACTCGATGTGTAGAACCGTCTCCTTCTGTGTATTTAAGTTTCTGTGGTTAGCGTCTGGATTACACGAATTTAGAGAGTTGGGGAGGAAGATTCACTGCCGAATTTGAAAAGAGAATTGGACAGAAAGTGTTGGTTCCGGGGGAAATGTCGGGGTAGTATGGCTGGTTGATTTATATTCCAGAAGAATAAAAGCTCTCCCTTGATAGTCGGAGATGAAACTTTTATTTTCTCCCAGAAGGTCGCTGAATTGTGGAATAATAATAATAATAATAATATTTTTTAACAATAATAATAATTATTATTATTATTATTGTTAGTATTATATTTGACAACAGATAGCATTGGAGTCTGACTCATTGAATATATTCAAGGCATGCTTTTGATAGACAAGACTGAAGGTGCGGTGGTGAGGAACAGACAGGAAAATGGAGTTGATACCACAACCAGATCAGCAAAAATCTTATTGAGTGGAGAACAGGGTGAAGAGAGGAGTGGCCTCCTCCTGTTTCTAAGTCTGATGACCCTATGGCCTGGGCAGAAGGGCCTCTATATATGGTTTTAATCTTGACTCTGATTCTACAATACTATGACTGGCTGGATGGGTGGAATGTTTTCATCCCTGCCCCAGTATGTTATGAACTATTTCCACACTGATGACAATGAAACTTGTGGTTACTTTGCTGCTCAACGTTTCTCTGTTTTTTGTTTAGGTTCCCATCTCTAGACAACCGTGGGTTCAAATCACACCACTGACACAATTTCCTGCAATTTGACTGATCAGCAATCCCTCCGTATGTGTTCGGATAGCTGCAATCTGAAATATTTTGTTTGGAAGAACTTGGAGAGGCGACGAAATTTGCTGGATGACAGCAATTAGGTGGACGGAGTTCGAGCTTTCTCTGTGTTAACCATTCTATGACATTATTTGAACAACATTAGCGCTAGCAGCTCTGGTACTGCCATGGCCCGCTGGTTAAGGGGATAAGCTAAAAAGTCATTGTGCTCTCCACAAGCAGTTTAGAATCTCGCTGAATGCGTTGCTGTCATTATTTCAGATGCCTCCAAAACAAACTATTGTCTAAATGGAATGGAAAACGTCCACGCACCCCCTGCTCTTCCAACTTTGCTTCCATTCATCAACATGCTTCGCCAAATCTGCTCCCTGGAATGGAATAAAGCTGAGCCAAACTTTTGACATACTTACTTCTGGTCTTCTTGTCTCTCCTTAGAGACAAGCTGGTGTGCCCTAACACTCTTGGTTTATTATGTGTGGGCGCTTAAATGCGGTTCATTTCCCCAGGAGTGATCACATTTTCACCATCAATGAATCTATTCACTTTTGTAAAGTATTTTCATCATAAATGGTGTAGAGAATAAAAACACATTTAGAAGTTTTTGCAGGAGATTGACAATTAATGAATTGTTTTTTGGGTGGTGACTGCTTATGTATTCAGTGCCCCTATGTTAGACAGCGGGTGATGATTGAAATATTAACTGAGCAAAACTTAAACAGTGCATTCTCTCGGTATGATGGCTTGTTCCAATTCCATATATGAAATCAATTTCTATTGCTCTTAAATAAATATTTTAATAGGTTGGATGTTATGCACAGCCTGGATCGAATTTTCTCACGTAAAAAAAAAGGAAGTAGAGAGAAAACAGTGAATTAAAGGCCAGTCAGCCGGATATCCGCAGTGAGGAAAATACTAGAGCCCATTACAAATGGATTAATAACTGAGCACTTGGAAAACAGTGGCAGAATTGATCAGAGTCAGCATGGATTTAGAAAAAGGAAGTCCTGCTTGACAAATCAACGGAGACTTTTCGAGGATGCAACTAATAGAGACACTGAGGCAAAGCCAGTGAATGTGGTTGACTTGGATTTTGAGAAGGCTTTCGGCAAACTCCCACATAAGGTTTCTGTGTGTAAAATTTAAAGTGCACGGGATTGCTCGCAGTGTAATGAGGTGGAGAGAAACCTGGATGGCAGACAGGAATGAAAGAGTAGGAATACGTTTTTTGTTCAAAATGGCAGGCAGTAGCTAGTGCGGAACCACAGGTATCGCTGCTGGGAATCCATCTATTCACAATATATGTTACTGAAAAAGATAATGGGACAAAATGTAACATCTCCAAGTTTGCAGAGAACAAAAAGCTTAGTGGTGGGGGTGGGGGTGGTGAGCCGTGAGGAGGATGCAGATATGCTTCAGTGTGATTTGGACTACCTGATAAATTGGGAAAATGCAAAGCATATGCAAAACAATATGAATAAATGTGTGCTATCCACTTTGGTAGCAAAAATATGCAGGCAGAGTACTATCTGAATGGCTATTAATTGAGAGGAGGGAAGTGCAACTAGACCTGTGTGCATTCGTTAACCAGTCGCTGAAGGTAAACATGCAGGTCCAGCAGGCGTTAAATAAGGCAAATGGTCTGTTGGCCTTCATAGCCATATGATTCGATTGCTGGAGCAGCGATGTCTTGCTGCAATTATGCGTGTCATTGGTGTGAACACGCCTGGATTATTGTGTGCAGTTTTGTTCTCCTTGGCTGCGGAAGGATGTTCCTTGAATAGAGGGAGTGCAGTGTAGGTTTGCCAGACTGATTCCTGGATGGCGGAACTGACAAATGAAGAAATATTGAGTCGAAAAGGATTCTATTCGCTTGAGTTCAGAAGAATGCGGTGGGATCTCATGGAAACCTATACAATTCAACATTACTAAACATGGCAGATGCAGGAAGGATGTTCCCGATGGTGGAGGTGTCCAGAGCTAGAGGTCACAGTCTGAAAATACTGTGTACACTATTTAGGGCTGAAATTAGGAGAAATCTATTCACCCAGAGAGTGGCGAGTCTGTGGATTTCGGTGCCACAGCAAATAGTTTAGGTCAAAACATCATATGTTTTCAGCAGGTAGTTGGATATAGCTCTTGTGTCGAAATGGTTCATAGGATATGCGGATAAAGAGGGAGCAGCCTATTTAGTTGGATGATTTGCAATAATTATAATGAATGGCGGAGTGTGCTCGAAAGGCCGAATGGCCTAATCCTGCTCCTATTTACTATTTATGTTTGAATGTATTTTAATTGGAATGAATATTCAAAAAAAATCTATTAGTGTGCGAATTTACTGAATAACAGCAGGGCTAGCAAATGTTGCACAATATTTCCTTATAGCCAAAGTACACAAAGCAGAAATATCTCGGTGCTGTAAATCTAAGCAAGTGTAGAGAAAATCTACTTGACTCTTGGTGGCCTCAATCCACAAACCTGACGGCTGAATGTGCTGCATAAATTTTTCAGAGAGGCAGCATGGAGGGCCATTGACTAGATTTCGATAATTTCAGTTTCGTCTCTCGATTCCTACTGTCGGTGATCTGCAAAATTCTGCAACGAGCAGACAACGTAAAATTAAATAAAAAGCCCAAAACATTAGTTGTTTGTTCCCAACACAAGTGCGGCCAGTCTTGCTGAGAGCTTCCACCACATTTTCCTTTTATTTACAATTTCGTGCTTTAGGAAAACATAAGAGTTCAGATGGGAAGAGATAAAGAGTTCAGCTATTAACATTTTGAATGGTGGAGCAGCTGTGAGGTGTCACCTGGCCCACATCTGCTGTTTGTTTGCTTGTATTCTGCCTCGTAAACTTCACCGGAGCCACAGTGATTAACTTGCTGTTTTTTTTAATTGTTAGTTGATCATGGTTATGGTGGACATCAGGCCCTTGAAATGGAGATGGATAAGCTCGGATGAGGGTGCCATAGATGCGGTTTCGAATGAAATGTGCTTTCTTAGTCATGTGAAGTGGTTGTTTTATTTTCAAAGGAATTGTGTGATGTTTACAAACAACGAGATAAGAGAAGTAAAGGAAAACGGTTATTATTCCCAAACGAAAAAGGTAATATTGACATTATTAGGTTCAATAATGTCCTTTACGGAAGGACATCAGCTGGCCCTCATGTGTCTTAAACTCCACAGCAATGTTCTTGACACTTAAATGCTCTCTGAAATAGTGTAACATGCCACTGAATTGAAATAAACCGCTAGAAAGTCATAAGACAGGAATTACAGCACATGGACAAACATGTATCGACAAAGGGAACTTAACCAACAATGGCAATTGCAGCCCTGTCGACCCCGCAAAGTTTTCCTACATTTGAGGATAGTGCCAAATCGTGGAGAACTGTCCGACAGACAATTCGACGAACGGCCTGACGTAGTCATCCTCACAAAATCTTATTTAACGTGGATGTCCCAGAAAACACCATCTCCATCCTTGGATTTGTCCTGTCCGACTGGCAGGAGGGACCCGGCAGATGTGCCGGCACAGTGGTACACGGTGGGTGGGGAATTTCCATGGGAGTCATCAAGATCGACTCCAGACACCAATGAATTTTCATGGCATCAGGTAAAACATGGGCAAGAAATCCTCCCGCTGATTACCATGTTTAGCCTCCCTCTGCCGATTCATCTGTGCTCCTCCTTATTGAAATCACGTTAAGGGACTACATAGGGTCGTAATGTCACTGAATGTTCTCTGGGTAGGGGACCTTAATGTCCATCACCAAGAGTGAATCGATAGCACCACTACTGTCCGAGATGGCTGAGACCTAAAGAAAATAACTGATACACTATTAATGTGGTAGGCAGTGAGGTACCAAAAATAGGGAAAAACATACTTAACTTCATCCTCGCGAACCTTTCTGATGCAGGTGACCTTGTCCATGGCAGTATCGCCAGGAGTGACCATCGCACACCCATTGAGGTGACAGTGATCCTTCTTTATATTGAGGATGCCCAGCATTGTGTTGTTTGGCACTAGCACTGTGGGAAATGTCACAGATTTCGAACAGATCAAGCAACTCAAGACTGAGTATCCATAAGGCGCTTTTGGCCCTCATCAGCTGTAGGATTGGACTCGAACACAATGATTAACCTCGTGGTCCAGCATGACCCCGTTCTACCATTAACATGAAGTGAGGGAATCATCCATGGTTTAATGAAGATTTCAGGAGGGCATGCTAGGAGCAGGACCAAACATATTTAAAATGAGGTGGTATTCGGTAACACAGAGCTGCTTGCGTGCCAAAAAGCAGAAATAGCACGTGACATAGAGGAGTAAATGGCCCTACAACTAATGTATGAACCCGAAGCTCTGCAGCCCCGCCACATCTAGTCGTGATCGTTGGTGGACAATTTAAATCCCACTGGAGGAATGGGTCCACGTGTTTCCCAATCCTGAATGATTGAGGAGCCCATCACTTCAAAAGATAAGGACGAAGCATTTGCGACAATCTTCAGCCAGAAGTGCGAAGTGGATGATACAGCGCGGGCCCCGTCAGACTTCCCCAGCATCATAGATTCCATTCTTGAACCAATTCGATTCACTCCACGTGATATGAAGAATAGGATGGAGGCAGTGGAAACTGCAAAGGCTATGAGCCCTGACAGTTTTCCGGCATTAGTACTGAAGACATGTGCTCCAGAACCTGGTGCTTCCATAAACTAGCTGTTCCATTGCAGCTAGAACATTGGCTTCAACGGGCGAATTTGAAATTTGCCCAGGTAATTCCTGTTCACAAAAAAGCAGGACAAATCCCACCCAGCCAACTACCACCCCATTGGTCTACCTTCCATCATCAAGAAGGTAATGTAATGGATCATCAACAGAGCTAACAAGCAGCTCTTGCATGACGATAACCTGCACAGTAACACCATGATTGTGTTCCGTCAGGGCTACTTTGATCCTGACCTCATTAAAGACTTGTTGTAAACAGGGAGCAAAGAGATGAGCTCAGCAGATGAGGGGAGAGGATTGCCCTTGACCTCAAGGCAGCATTTAATCAAGTGTTGCATCATGGAGCCCCAGCAAAACTGGAGTCATTGGAAAATGGGGGAATCTCTTCGGTGGTTGGATTCACGCCTAGTGCAAATGAAGATTTTGTGCCTGTTCGAGTTCAGTCATCTCAGCGCCAGGACATCGCCAGTTCCACAGTGCAGTAATCTCGGCCCAACCATTTTCAGCTGCTTCCATCATGAGTTCAGAAGCCATTCACGGCTCCTCAGAAACTTACGCAGTAGATTTGGAAAGGCAGCAAGACCTGAACAAAATCTAAGCTTGGGTTCACAAGTGGCAATGAACATTCACGCCACACAGCTTGTAGGCAATAACGACCTCCACAAGACAGAATCAAACCATCGCCCCTTGATGTTCAATGGCCTTGACATCACTGAATAACCCACCATCAAAATCCTGAGGGTTACAATTGACTATAAGCTGAAATGGACAGACCATATCAATAAATGGCTAGAAAAGCAGGTCAGAGACCAGGAATCTTGTGGCAAGCAAGAAACATCCTGACTCAACCAAGCCTTTGCTCCATTGACGAAGCACAAATCACGGTGGTCATGGGAGGCTCCCAATTTGCCTGGTTGAGTACAGCTCCAACAACACTCAAGAAGTATGAGACCGTCCAGGGCAAAATAACCAACATTATTGGCACAACATCCACAAACATTCACTTCCTCCGCCAAGATCGCACAAGAGGAAGAAACTGTCGCATCTAAGGGAAGCACTGCCAGATTTATTCTCTCTCTTTCTCTCATTGTCCCTATTTCTTCCTCTATCTCTCAGTTTAATGATCATTCTCTCTCTCAATCTCTGTATCAGTCTCTCCCTCAGTGTATCTCTCTCAGCCTTTGTGTTTCTTTATCTCGCTCTGTCTCTCTCTCTCTCCATTAGACTCTCTTGCCCTCTGTCTGTCTCTCTCCCTCTGTCTCTAACTCTCTCTGACTGCCTCTCTCTCTGTCTCTCTATTCACCTGACCCTTTCTCTCTTTCTCTCTCTCTCTTTCTCTCTCGCTCGCTCTCTGTCTCTCTCTCTCAATGTCTCTCCAACTCTCTGTCACACTTCTTCTCTCTGTCTCTGAAGCACTCTGCCTTCTTTTGTCTATCCCACTCTGCCTCTCGACCACCCAGTCCCTCTCCCGCTCTCTCTCTCTCTGTCTCGTTCTCTCTCTCTCTCTCGTTCTCTCTCTCTCTCTCTATCTCTGTCTGTATCTTTATCTGTCTGGTCCTCTCTCTCCCATTTTCTGTCTCTCTCACTGTGCATCTGTCTACTTCTCTGTCATTTTTCATTATCTCTCTCTCTCTCTCACACACACACATTCTCCTCACATTTTCTTTATCCATCTCTCTATCTCTGTTTCCTTCTCAATCTCTCTCTCTCTCTGTATCTCTCTCAGTCAATCCCTCAGTTTGTTTCTCTCTGTATTTCTCTGCCCCCCTGTCTCTCCCTCTGTCTCTATCTCAAACCGTCTCTCACGCCCTCTGTCTTTCACTATTCCTTTGCCTCTCACTGTCTCTGTCTTCCTCTCTCTGTGTTTCTCTTTCCCTCTGACCCATTATCACTCTCTCTCTCTTTCTCTCTCTTTGTATCTCTCTGTCTTTGTCTTTCACATTCCCTGTCCCTCTCTCTTAATCTCTAACTGCCAGTCCCCCTCTGTCTCTGTCTCTCGATCTCTCACTCTCCCTTTATATGTCAGTGCCTCTCCTTCTTTGTCTCCATCTATATCTGTCTCTTTATAACTCTGTCTTTTTCTCTCTTTCTCTCTCTTTCCTTCTCTCTCTCTCTCTCTCTCTCTCTCTCTCTCACTGTTTCTTTACATGTCTGTTTCTCTCACTCTGTCTGCGCTCTCTCTCTGTCTCTCTATCGTTCTGACCCTTTTTCTCTTTCTCTCTCTCCGTCTCTCTCTGTGTGTCTCTCTTTCTCTATTTATCTCTCACTCTCTGTCTCTCTGCCTCTCCCTGTCTCTGAATCAGTCTGTCTCCTTTCCTTTCTGCCTACCTCCTAGCCCCCTCTCTCACACTGTCTCTCTCTCACTGTCTCTTCATAAGCCTGTGTCTCTCTATCACCTTTTCTTGCACTCTCACTCTGCCTCTGCCAACCTCGCTATCATCTATCTCTCGCTCTCTTTCTCTACCTATATGTCTCTCCCTCGCCCCCTCTCTCTCTCTGTCTCTCTCTCCCTCTCTCTGTCTCTCTCTCTCTGAGCCTCTCTCTGTATCTCTCCCTCTATCGCCGTCCTTCTCACCCACTGTCTCTCTCTGTCTCCATCTCTGTTTCTCTCTCAATACTATTTCTCCTTCTTCCTCTGGCTTACACTTGCTCTAAATCTTCCCATCTCTCTCCCCCTCTGTTTCTCTCTCTCTGTCTCACTCTGCGACTTTCCCACTTTCCCTGCCCGTCTCTCCCTCTGCAAGTCTCTATCTCCCTCTTTCCGTCTCTATTTCTCTACCCCAGCTCCCGCTTCCTCTCTCTCAGCTTCTATCTGTCTCTTCCTTCCCTCTTCCTCTCTCAGTCTCTCTGCAATTCTCCCTCTCAGCCTCCCCCTCAGTCTGTCTCTCTCAGTATCTCTCTCAGTCTCTCTCACAATCTCTTTTTCAGTCTCTCTCACAGGCTCTCTCTCTCTCAGTCTCTCTCTCTCTCTAGCTCTGTCTCTTTTTCTCTGTCTCAATCGCTGCCATTCTTTATCTCTGTCGTACCTCTCTCGTTCTCTCTCTTTCTCTCTCTCTCTCGCTCTCTCTTTCTACTCACCGTGTCCTTCTCTCTCTTTATCTCTCTCCATCTGCATCTCTCTCTCCCTGTCTCTCCCTCTCGCTGGCTCTCTCTCACTCTCTCCTTCTCTCTCTCTCTTTTGTCTCTCTTGCACTCTCTCTCTATCTCTCTCTCTCTCTCTCACTTTCTCTCACTCTGTCTCTCTCCCTGCCGCTGAGTCTCTCTTTCTCTGTCTATCTGTCTCTATCTGTCTTCATCTCCCACTCCCTCTATCACTATATGTCTTTCTCTATATCTCTTATTTTTTTGCTTCTGTATCTCCCTCTCTCTAACTCGTTTTCTAACTGTCCCTCTTTTTCTCACAATCTCACATTCTCCCTCTCTCTCATTCACTGTACCTTGCTTGCTGTCTCTTTGTCAGTCCCTGACTCTCTCTTTCCCCCTTTGTCCCTGGCTCCATATGCCTCCCATTCTATATTTATCTTTCTCTCTGCCTCTCTGTCTCCCACACCTCTCTCACTGTCCCTTGTGCTTAGTCTTCTCTGTTATTCTCCCTGTCGCCCTCTGTCTGTCTCTCTCTCCGCCTCTCTCTCTCTATACTTCTCAGTATCTGTCACTCTCTCTGCCCCAGTCTCTCTTTCTGCAATCCCTATCCTTCTTTATCCAACACACCCTCTCTCTATCTCTTCCTATGTCTCTATCGATCTCAATCTCGAGCTGTCTCTATTAGACATTCTCCCTCACATCGTTTCTCTGTCTCCCAGTCTCCCTGTCTCTCTGTCTCGGTCATTATCTGTGTCACTCTCTCGCTCTGCCTCTCTTAATGTGTCTCACCCACCCTCGTTCACCTCGCCTCTCACTCTATCTCTCTGTCTGACACGCAATCTCTCTCTCCATCTCTCTTGCATTGCCTGCAGTTCTATCTCCCTGTTCCTCTATCGCTGTCTCTTCCGCTCTCAGTTTATCTCGTTACCTGCTCTGACTCTCCACCTGTTCCTCTTTCCACCTCTATCTGTGTCCCTCACTCTGTTTCTATCACTCTGTGACTTTCATTGTCTCTCTCTCTGAACCCCTCGCTCTTTCTCTGGTTGGCACTCTCACTCACTGTCTCTGTCTCTCAGCCTATTTCTCCCCCTGTCTCTCTCACTGTCTCTCTCGCGTTGTCTTCTGTGTGTTTTTGTGACTATCTCTCCCTCTCCAGTTGTCTCTCTCTCACACCCTTTCCCCTGTTCCTCTCTCTCTCTCCATCCCTCCCTCTCTCTCTCTCTCATTCTGTCTCTCTCTCTCTCTGTCTATGTGTGTCTCTCACCCTGCATACCGCCCCCCTCTCACTCTCTCTCTTTCACTCTCTCTCTCCCACTCTCTCAGTCTTTCAGCTTCGCTCACAGTCACTGATACGATCTGTCTGTCTGTATTTCGCTCTCTCTCATTCAATGTCTCTCTCTGTCTCTCTCAATGTTTCTCTCTCTCTCTCACCCCCCTGACTCTCTCTATTCCCGACCTTTCTCTTTTTCCATCTCACTCTCGCTCCCACTTTCTCTCAGTCTTCCTGTCTCTCTGTCTCTCTGTCTCTCTGTCTCTCCCCCCACCACCCCCACTCTCTCCCTCTCTCTCTCTCTCAACCTATCTCTCTCTAACATGCTCTCCTCTCTATCTCTCTCTCTCTCTTTCTTTCTCACTCTCTCTGTGTCCTTCTCTACCTCTCTATCTATTTTTTGTAGATTTCTCTATCTGCCTCTCTTTCTGCCAATAACTATATTTATCCCTTTCAGTTTCTCTCTCGCTGTCTCACTTTCTGCCTCTCTATCTCTGTCTCTCTCCCTCCCTCTCTCAGTCTGACTCTCTCCCTGCCTCACTCGATCTCTGTCTCGCTAACTCTTTAAGTCTCTCTCTCCGTCTTCCCCTCTGTCTCTCTATCTCTCAGTCTCTCTTGCTTTCTGCTTCTTTCTCTGTCTTTTTCACCCTCTGTCCCACATTCCGACTCTCCCTCTGTCTCTCTCACTCTGTTTCTCTCTCACTCTGTCTGACTCAATGCCTATGTTCATCTGTCTCTGTTTTGCACTCACACTCAGACCCTCTCTTACTCACCTTGTCTCTCTCTGTCGCTCTCTTTACCTGTCTATATTTCTCTGTCTTTGAATGTGATTCTCTCTCCTCCCACCATATCTATCTCTCCCCCTTTCTATCTATGCATCTCTCTCTGTCACGCTCTCTTTGCCTCTGTGTTACTCTCTTTCTGTCCCTATCACCCTCTCCATATCTTTGAGTTCCATCGCTCTATCTGTCTCTGTCAGTCTCTCTCTCTCTATGCTTCTGACTTTCTCTCTCTCCCTCTCTCTCTATCTGTCCCTGTAGTTCTCTGTCTTTTTTCTCTCTCCCCCTCTGTGTTTCTCTCTTCTTCTCAATTCTTCCATCCCTCTTACAGTCACACTCGTCGTTTTTCTCTCGCTGTTTAACTCTCAGTCTATCTCACTGTCTCACTCTCTCTGCCTCTTTCTGTGTCTCTCTCGCTCTGTGTCCCTCTTCATGTCTCCCTGTCAGCTTCCCTCTTGAACTCTCTCTCTCTTTTGCCTCTTTCTCTTTTTCTTTACCTGTCTGTCTGCTTCGCTCTGTCTCTCTCTCTCTCTCTTTTTCTCTCTCAGCCTAACCCGCGCTCTCTGTGTGTGTTTTTTTCTCTCTCTCTCTTTTACGCTCCCCCTCTCCCTTTCTCAGTCCCTCTCGCACTCTGTCTCTCTCCCTGTCCCTATCATTCTCTCTCCCTATCACAATCTTTCTCTATCAATCAGCCTCGCTCTCTGGCCTTGTCACTCTCTGCCTCACTCGCTCGCTCTAGCATCCTCGCTGCCTCTCCTTTTGCCCCTCTCACTCTGCCTCTCTAGCTTTCTCATTCACACGCTCTCTCTACGTTTCTCACTCTTTCACGGACTCTGTCCCTCTCCACCTGCGTCTCTCTATCTCTGTCTAACCCTCCGTTTCTCTCTCTCTCTCTATCTCTCTCTCCCTCTCTCTCTCTCTCTTTGTTCCTCTCTCTGAGTCGATCTCAATGTCTCGATAACATTCTCTCTCTGCCTATATCACGCTGTTGCTTTCTCTCCTGCTCGCTCTCTCTTTCCCTCTCCCTCTATGTTTCATTCTCACTCTGTACCTATCTCACTTTAGCTCTCCCTCTCTGTTTCCCTCTCTCTCTGTCTCTGTCTCCGCCACTGTCTCCCGCTCACACTATCTCTTTCTGCCTCACGCTCTGTCTCTCTTTCTCTCTGTGTATGTGCCTTTCCCTTTCTATATCTCTCTCTCAGCATGTCTCTCTCTCTCTCTCTGTCCTTGTGTCAAACCGTATATCTGTTGCTTTCATTCACTCACTCAATCTGTCTTTCTCTGTCTTTCTCGCTCCCTGGCCCCTTTCTCTGACTCGCCTACACTCTCCCTATCTCTCTCTCTCTCTCTCTCTCTCTCTCTCTCTCTCTCTCTCTCTCCCCCTCTCACTCCTTCTCTCTCTCTTTTCTCTCTATCTCCCTCTCTCTCTCTGCCTCTCTCTCTCCCTATCTTCCTTCCTCTCTGTCTCTCCGATCGAATCTCTCTCCATTGCTAGCATTTTCTTTCTCTCTCTCTCTCTTTAGCTCTCTCTCTCTCTGTCTCTCTCTCTCTCTCTCTCTTTCTCTCTCTCTCTCTCCCTCTGTCTCTCACTGAGTATCTATCACTGACGAATTGTCTGTCTCTCTCTCTGTCTCACCGCGTCCCTCACTCTCTCCAGACTATCACTCTGCCTCAATGACTCTTGCCCACCCCCACTCTCTCTCCCCCCCTCTCTCTCTCTCTTTCTCTCCCCTCTCCCTCTCTCAATCTCTCTCTCGCCGTCTCTCTCTCTCTGTGTATTGCACTCTGTCATAGGCTCTGTCTCGCCCTCTCTGCCTCTCTGTCTCACTGTCTGACGCTCTCCTCGCTGGCCCCTGCTGTCTCACTGATTCCGTCTCTCTCTCTCTCTCTCTCTATCTGTCTTTCTATCTTTTTTTCTGTTTCTCTCTATCTCTCCCTAACTTACTTCCTCTAAGTCTCCCCGATCCACTCTCTCTTCATCTCTATCTCTCTCTCTCTCTCTATCCCTCCATCTCTCTCCATCCCTGCCTCTTCTCCTCTCTGTCTCTCCTTCCCTTCCGCTCTCACTCCCTGTCTGTCCCTCTCGCTTGCACTCTATTTCTCTGCCTCTCTCTTTCGAACCCTTGTGCTTTTTCTGTGTCTGTGTCTCGTTCTCTGCATTTCACGCTGTCTCTCTCCGGCTGTTTGTATCTCTCCTCTCTCTCTCTCTCTCTCTCTCTCTCTCTCTCTCTCTCTCTCTCGCTCTCTCTCTCTCTCTCTCTCGCTCTCTCTCTCTCTCTCTCTCTCTCTCTCTCTCTCTCTCTCCTCTCTCTCCTCTCTCTCTCGCTCTCTCTCTCGCTCTCTCTCTCTCTCTCCCTTATTGTATGATTCTCCCTCGGGCTGCATATCACTGTGACTCTCCCTCTGACTCTCTGTCACTATGTCGCTTTCTGTCTCTCCCTAGTGCTCTACGTGTTTTTCCTTTCTTCTTTCTCTCTTTATCTCTGTCTCTCTCTTTCGGTCTCTCTCTGTCTCCCTGCCTTTATCTCTCTCTGTGTTTCTCTCTCACTTTCGCTATCGCTCTCTTCCTTTCTCGCTTTCCCAAATTTATCCTCTCTCTCTCTCTCACATTCTCTCTCTGGCTGTTTGTATCTCTCTCTTCTCATTCTCTCTCTCTTTCTCTCTTTCTCCCTCTCTCACTCTCTGCCTCTCCTTCTCCCTCTCTTTCTTCCTCTCTGTCTCTCCATCCCTCTCTTTCTGTCTCCCTGAATCTCCCACTCACTCTCACTATCTGCCTCCCACTCATGCTTCATGTATCTCTCTCTCTCGCTCGCCCTCTGTTCCCCTCTCCAACTCTCTCAATTTCTGTCTCTCTCTCTCTCTCTTTATCTCTCTATCTCTTTAACTCTCTTTCTGTCTCTCTCGCTTTATCTCTCACTCACTCGAAGGGTATGTCTCACTCCGTCTCAATGACTCTTGCCCTGCCTCTCTGTCATCTCTCTCTCTCTGTCTCTGGTCTCTCTCTCTCTCGGTTTATCTATATTTATTGCTGTTTTTCTCACGCTCTCTATGTCTCTCTCTCTCCCTATCTTCCTTCCTCTCTGTCTCTCCGATCGACTGTCTCTCCATTTCCAGCATTTTTTATCTCTCTCTCTCTCTGTCTCTCTCTCTCTCTATCTGTCTTTCTCTCTCTACCTCTCTCTCACCCCCCGCCCCCACACCTCCCTCTCACTCTCTCTCTCTCTCTGTCTCTCGCTGTGTATCTATCTCTGACAAATTGTCTGCCTCTCTCTCTATCTCACCGCGTCCCTCACTCTCTCTGGACTCTCCCTCTGTCTCAATGACTCTTGCCCAACCCCACCCTCTCTCTCCCTCTCTCTATCTTTTTGTCTCTCTCCTCTCCCTCTCTCTCCCTCCCTCTCGCCGTCTCTCTCTCTCTCTCTCTCTGTCTATTGCACTCGTAGGCTCTGTCTCGCCCTCTCTGCCTCAATGTCTCACTGGCTGACGCTCTCCTCTCTGCCCCCTCTTTCTGTATCAATGACTTGATGTTTCTTTTTCTCTCTCTCTCTCTCTCTCTATCTGTCTTTCTATCTTTCTTTCTATTTCTCTCTATCTTACTATCTCTATCGCCTATCTTACTTCCTCAATGTCTCCCCGATCCACTCTCTCTCCATCTCTCTCTCTCTCACTCGCTCTCCCTCCCTCTCTCTCTCTCTCTATCACTCTCTCTCTACCCCTCTCTCTCTATCCCTCCCTGCCTCTCTCCCTCTCTGTCTCTCCTTCCCTTCTGCTCTCACTCCCTGTCTGTCCCTCTCGCTCGCACTATTTTTCCCTGCCACTCTCTTTCTAACCCTAGCGCTTTTTCTGCTTCTTTGTCTCGCTCTCTGCATTTCACGCTCTCTCTCTCCGGCTGTTTATATCTCTCGCTCTCTCTGTCTCTCTCTCTCTCTCTCTCTCTTTCTCTCTCTGTCTCTATCTCCGTCTCTCTCTCCCTCTCGACCTCTTTCTCTTTCTCTAAGTGTCTCTCTGTCTCGTGCTGCTTATCAGTGTCTCTCTCTGACACTGCGTCTATCTCCCCTTTTCTGTCTCTCTCCCTCTTCTCTATATCCATCTCTCTCTGACTGTCTTTCTCTCCCTCAGCCTCTCTCTCTCTCCCTGTCTTCTTTACTCGCTGTTTCTATGATCCACTCTCTCTCCCTGTGTCTCTCTCCATCTCTCTCGCTCTCTATCCGTCCCAATCAGTCACAATCAGTCTCTCCCTAGCTAACTTTGTGTCTGTCTGTCTCTCTCTCTCTCTCTCTCTGGCTTTTTGCCTGTCTCTCTGTATGTCTCTTTCTCGCTCTCCATCTCTTCCACTATCTCTCCATTTCTCTCCCTCCATGCCTTTCTTCCTCTCTGTCTCTCCGTCCCTCCATCTCTGCCACCATGTCTCTCCCTTTCGCTCTCACTCTGTTTATCTGTCTCTCCCTAGCGCTTTCCCTGTCTCTGTCTCTCACTTACTGCACCTCGCTCCCTCTCTCTGTCACTATCGCTATCTCTGTCTCTCCGTCTCCTTCCTCCTCTCTCACTCTATCTTTCTCAATGTCTTTCTTTCTGTTTGTTTCTTTCTCTGCCTCTCTCTCTCCCGGTCTTTCTTCCGCTCTGTCTCTACGATCGTCTCTCTCTTTCGCTCTCTCACGCAAACTTATATCACTCTCTATTCGTATCTATGCCATGATCTATCTCTCCCTAGCGCTCTCTGTGTGTCTGTTATTCTCTCTCTCTCTATTTATCTCTCTCTATTTCTCTCTCTGTCTCTCTCTTTCCCTCTTCCCCTCTCTCTCTCTCTCTCTGTCTCTGTCCCTCTCCGTCTCGCTCTCGCTCTCTCTCGCTCACTGTCTCTCACTGTGCCTCACATTCTCTGTCTCTCCCTCTTTTTATCTCTCTCTCTCACTCTCTCTCTCACTCTCTCTCTCCCTCTCTCTCTCTCTCTCTCTCTCGGTTCTCTCTCTTCCTCTCTCCCACTCTCTCTTTTTCTAATTATATCTCTCTCTCCATTGCTGTCCCGTCTGTCTGTCTGTCTTTCTCTCTCACTCTGTCTCACTCTCTCTCCATCTCTCTCGCTCACTCTGGCTCTTTTTCTGTCTGCCTCTCTCATGTCTCTCTCTCTCTCTTTGCCTGTTTTACACTCTGCCTCTCAGAAGCTCTCCCTCACTCTCGCTCTCTCTCTATGTCTCTGTGCCACAAAAGTCGCTCCCTTGCGCTCTCTTCGTGTCGATTTCTCTGTCTCTTTCTATCTCTCTGTCTGTCTGTGAGGGTCTGTCCCTATCTATCTTTCTTTTTCTTTCTCTCCCTGTCTCTCTCCCCCTCTTCCTCTCTCTGTCTCTGCTTCAACCCCTCTCTGTCGATCTCTCTCTCTCAGATTCTGTTTCTCTCTCTCTGTCTTAATCTAATTCTCTCTCTATCTCTCTCTCTCTCTCTCTCCCTCTCTCTTCCCTCTCTTCCTCTCCCCCCACCCTCTCTCTTTCTAAGTCTCTCTGTCTCTTTTTGACTGTTTGCATGTCTTTCTCTCTCTCTGTCTCTCTGTCCCATCCCTCCCTCTCTCTCTCCCCCTTCCTGCCTTTCTTCATCTCTGTCTCTCCGCCCCTACCTCTCTCTCCCTGCCTCTCCCTCTTGCTCTTACTCTGTCTCTGTCACTCTCTGTCCCTCACGAGATCTATCTCTGTCTCGTGCTCTCTACACCCCCCTCTCTCTCTCTCTCCCTCTCTTTCTCTTCTTCTGTCTCTCTATCTCCCTCTCTTGCTCTCTTCCTCTCTCTTTCTATTTCCCTCTATCTGTCTCTATACCTGTCTCTTACTCTGTCGCAGGCTCTCTCTCTCTCTACCTGTCTCTTTGTTACACTGTCTCCCTGGTACTCTCTCTCTCTCTCTCTCTCTCTGTCTCACTGACTCTCGCCTTCTCTCTCTCTCTCTCTCTCTCACCCCCCCCCCCACACCGCCCCCCCCCCACCTCTCTCACTCTTCTCTCTCTCTCTCTCTCTCTCTCTCTCTCTCTCTCTCTCTGTATCATTCTCGCTGTCCTCTATCTCCCTCTCTCTGAGTCTATCTCCCTGGCTTTATCTCACTCTCTGTATCTCTCTCACTATATTATCTCTCTCAGTCTGACTGTCACTTCATTTCTCCCTCTCTTTCCTTATCTCTTTCTCTCTCTCTCTCTGGATGCACGGCCTTCTCTCTCTCTTTCTCTCTCTCTCCCTCTCTCTCTCTGGATGCATGGCCTTCTCTCTCTCTTTCTCTCTCTCTCTCTTTCTCTCTCTCTCCCTATTTCTCTGTTTCTGTCCCTCTATGTCTCTCTCTCTCGATCTCTCTCTTCTCTCTCTCTCTTTCTATGTATCTCTCTCTCTCTCTCTCTCTCTCTCTCTCTTTCTGATTGTTTGTCTCTCTCTCTTTCTCTGTCTCTGTCGCATCACTCTCTCTCTCTGGCTCTCCCTCTCTCTCTCCCCCTCCCTGCCTTTCTTCCACTCTGTCTCTCTGCACCTACCTCTATCTCCCTATCTCTCCCTCTCGTTCTCAATCTGTCTCTCTCACACTCTGTCCCCCACTAGAGATATCTGTGTCTCTCGCCCTCTACACGCATCTCTCTATTTATTTCTCTATCACTTGCTCTGTTTCTCGTTCTCCCATTCACACTTTATTCCTCTCTCTTTCTATTTCCTTCTATCAGTCTCTATATCTTTCTATCAGTCTAGACTCTATTTCTGTCTATCTGTCTCTCTGTTACAATTTCTCCCTCTGTCTCTTCTTGGCCCTTCACTCTCTCTCTGTCTCACTGACTCTAGCCTTCTGTCTCTCTATCTCTATCTATCTATCTATCTATCTATCTATCTATCTATCTATCTATCTATCTATCTATCTATCTATCTATCTATCTATCTATCTATCTATCTATCTATCTATCTATCTATCTATCTATCTATCTATCTATCTATCTATCTATCTATCTATCTATCTATCTATCTATCTATCTATCTATCTATCTATCTATCTATCTATCTATCTATCTATCTATCTATCTATCTATCTATCTATCTATCTATCTATCTATCTATCTATCTATCTATCTATCTATCTATCTATCTATCTATCTATCTATCTATCTATCTATCTATCTATCTACCTATCTATCTATCTACCTACCTACCTACCTACCTACCTACCTACCTACCTACCTACCTACCTACCTACCTACCTACCTATCTACCTATCTATCTATCTATCTATCTATCTATCTATCTATCTATCTATCTATCTATCTATCTATCTATCATCTATCTATCTATCTATCTATCTATCTATCTATCTATCTATCTATCTATCTATCTATCTATCTATCTATCTATCTATCTATCTATCTATCTATCTATCTATCTATCTATCTATCTATCTATCTATCTATCTATCTATCTATCTATCTATCTATCTATCTATCTATCTATCTATCTATCTATCTATCTATCTATCTATCTATCTATCTATCTATCTATCTATCTATCTATCTATCTATCTATCTATCTATCTATCTATCTATCTATCTATCTATCTATCTATCTATCTATCTATCTATCTATCTATCTATCTATCTATCTATCTATCTATCTATCTATCTATCTATCTATCTATCTATCTATCTATCTATCTATCTATCTATCTATCCATCTATCTATCTATCCATCTATCCATCTATCCATCTATCCATCTATCCATCTATCCATCTATCCATCTATCCATCTATCCATCTATCCATCTATCCATCTATCCATCTATCCATCTATCCATCTATCCATCTATCCATCTATCCATCTATCCATCTATCCATCTATCCATCTATCCATCTATCCATCTATCCATCTATCCAACTATCCATCTATCCATCTATCCATCTTTCTATCTCTCTATCTCTCTATCTATCTATCTATCTATCTATCTATCTATCTATCTATCTATCTATCTATCTATCTATCTATCTATCTATCTATCTATCTATCTATCTATCTATCTATCTATCTATCTATCTATCTATCTATCTATCTATCTATCTATCTATCTATCTATCTATCTATCTATCTATCTATCTATCTATCTATCTATCTATCTATCTATCTATCTATCTATCTATCTATCTATCTATCTATCTATCTATCTATCTATCTATCTATCTATCTATCTATCTATCTATCTATCTATCTATCTATCTATCTCTCCATCTATCTCTATGTTTTTCTGTATTTCCGTCTCACTTTCTATTCTCTCTATCGCCCTTAGTCTGTCAGCCACTCCGTATCCCTGTCTCACTAGCTTCTCTCTCTCTCTCTCTCTCTCTCTCTGTCTTATTGAATCTGTCCAGTCTCTCTCGTTCTCTCTCCCTGTTTCGCTGTGTCATACTCTCACTCTATCTGCCTCTTTCTCTCTCTCTCTCTCTCTCGCTCTCTTTCTCCACCTCACTCTCTCTTACTTCCTGTCTCCCTCTCTTTGTCTGTTTCTCACTGTCTCTCTATCTCTCTCTCTCTCTCTCTCTCTCTCTGCGTCTCCCTCCTTTGCTTTATCTAACTTTCTGTATCTCTTTCTCACACTATTCTCTTTCTCACTCTGTCGGTCACTTTCTTTCTCCCTCTTTCACTCTCCCTTTCCTCATCTCTCTCCCTCTCTCTCTCTCTCTGTCTATCTCTGGCTGCTTGGCCGTCTCTCGCTCTCTTTGTCTCTCTCTCTCTACCTCTCTCTCTATTTATCTCCCTCTATATCTATCTCTCTATCTCTATCTCCCTATCTCATTCTCTCTCTAATTCGCTCCTTCTTTCTCTCAGCCGGCCTTTCTTCCTCTCTGCCTCTCCGTTACTCGCTGTCGCTCACTCGTTATGTTTCTCTCTCTCTATCTGTAAAACTATATTACGCTCAATTTGTTTTTCTCTCTCTGCTCCTCTCTCTCTCTCTCTCTCTCTCTCTCTCTCTCTCTCTCTCTCTCTCTCTCTCTCTCTCTCTCTCTCTCTGTCCATCTGTATCTCACTCTCTCTCTGGCCCTCTCTCTCCATCTCGGTGACTCTCAGCCCTGTCTCTTTCTCTTTCTCTACCTCTTTCTTTCGAGCAGACTGTCACCCTCTATACCTATTCTCACTCTCGTCTTCTGTCTGTTACAGTCTCTGCTCCCCGATCACTCTCGCCCACCCCCCGCCCCCACTCTTACCCTCTCGCTCACTATCTATCTATCTATCTATCTATCTATCTATCTATCTATCTATCTATCTATCTATCTATCTATCTATCTATCTATCTATCTATCTATCTATCTATCTATCTATCTATCTATCTATCTATCTATCTATCTATCTATCTATCTATCTATCTATCTATCTATCTATCTATCTATCTATCTATCTATCTATCTATCTATCTATCTATCTATCTATCTATCTATCTCTCTTTCTCTAAGCGTCTCTCTCTCTGGCTGCTTGTCAGTTTCTCTCTCTCTCTCTCTCTCTGACTCTCCGTCTGTCTAACTCTCTCACTCATTAACTCTCTCTCGCTGCCTCACACTCTCTCTGGCTCTCTCTCTGTCACTCTCTCTCTCTCCATTTGCATCGCTCTCTCTGTCACTCTTGCTCCCTGACTCTATCTCACTCTGTATATCTCTCTCTACCTCGCTGTCAGTCTTTTCATCTCTCGCTCTCTCCCTCTCATTCTCTATAAGCCTCTCTCTCTCTGGTTATTTGGCTTTCTCTCTTCCTGACTCTGTCACTCCCGCCCTTTCTGTCTCTCGCTGTCTCTCCCTCTCTCCCTATCATTCTCTTTTTGCCTGTCTCTCTCTGGTTGTTTCACTTTCTCTCTCCCTGCCTCTGCCACTCCCCCCCTTTATTTTTTTTGCTGCCTCTCCCTCCATCCCTCTCTCACTCTCTCTCTCTCTCCCTCCCTTTTTCTGCCATTCTCTTTCTCTCTCTTTCTGCCTTTCTCCCTCTCTGTCTTTCCGTCCCTCTGCCTCTCTATATCCATTTCACTCCCTCTCGCGCACTCTCTGTCTCGCTGTCACTCTCTGTCTCTACCTCTCTCTCAGACTCTCCGCCTAACAAACACACTCACGCATACTCACTGCCCCTATATCTCTCTGTATCACTCTCTCTAGTTCTGTCTCCCTCTCTCTCTTACTCCTCTCTTCTCTCACACACACACTCTCTCCCTCCCTCTCACTCCCCGTCTATCAATCTTTCTCGCTCTCTCTCACTATATCTCTCTATCTCTTTTTTTCTCACTCTCTTTTTCTCTTAGCATCAATCTATCTTTTTGGATGTTTGCATGTCTCTCTCTCTCTCTCTCTCTCTCTCTCTCTCTCTCTCTGACTCTGTCTCTCTCACTCTCCCTGCCTCTCTTTCTGTCAGCCACCCTCTCTGTCTATCGATCTCTCTGTCATTATTACTCTCTCTCGGAATCTCTCTCTCCCATTCGCTCTCTAACTCATTCTGTATCTGTCACAATCTATCTCTCCCTAGCACTCACTGTTTGTTGTTTTCACTCATTCTGACTCTCTCTCTATGACTCTCTCTATCTATCTATCCATATATTTCACTATCTGCCTCACTCTCCCTCTTCTTATCTCTTTTTCTGTCTCTGTTTCTGTCCTTCTCTCTCTCTCTATTCATTATCTCTCACGCAGTCTCGCACTCTCTCTCTCGCTCTCTGCCTCATAATCTCTTCCACTGACGCTCCCTGACGCTATGTCGCTCTCTGTAACTCTCTCTACCACCCTGTCAATCTGTTCCTCTCTCACTCTGTCCCTCTCTTTCTCTGTATACCTCTTCCTCTCTGGCTGTTTTCTCTATCTCTCCCTGAAACGCTGACTCTCTCTCTCTCTCGCTGTCTGTTCGTCTACGCCACTCTTCATCTAGCTATCTCCCTGTCTTTCTTGCAGTCTATCCGATTCTCTCTCTCTCTCCCTGTCGCTCTCACTCTCACTAGGTATCTGACTCGAAACCACAATCTATATCTCCCTAGTGCTTTCTCTTTGTTGGTTTCACTTTCTCTGACTCTCTCTCTGATTCTCTCTATCTATCTACCACTCTTTCACTCACAGCCTCCCTCGCACTCTTTCTCTCTCTCTATCAGTCTCTGTTTCTGTCCCACTCTGTCTGTCTGTCTGTCTGTCTCTCTCTCTCTCTCTCTCTCTCTCTCTCTCTCTGTCACTCTAGCTCCATGAATCTTTCTTGCTTACTGTATCTCTTTCTACCATGCTGTCAATCTCTTCCTCTTTCGCTCTCTTTCACAAATTCTCTATATAACTGTCTCTCTCTGGCTCTTTGGCTATCTCTCTCCCGCTGTCTCTCCATGTCTCCCTCTCGCTCTCTCTCTCTCTCCCTCTCTCTCTCTCTCTCTCTCTCTCTCTCTGCCGTTCTTCCTTTCTGTCCATCTGGCCCTCTATCCCTATCTCCATCTCACTCCCTCTCGCGCCCTCTCAGTCTCGCTGTCCCTTTCTGTCTCTTTTCAGCGCGTTCTCGGTCTCTAACTCTCTCTCTCCGACTCTCTGCCTAACACACACAGACTTACACTCACTGTCCCTACATCACTCTCTCTCTCACTCTCTCTGGCTTTCTCCCCATCTCTCGGCTTACTCTATTTCTTTATTTCTGCCATTCCCTCTCTGTCGGCCTCCATCTCTTTCTCTCCATCTCTCTCTGTCTCTCTCCACACACCTCACACCCCTTTCTCTCTGTCTCAGACTTCCTACCTCTGTACTTTCTCTCTCATCGTCTCTCTCTCCCTTTCGTCTCTTACTGCATCTCTAAATCTCCTTCTCTCTGTCTCTATCTGCCTCACTCTCTCTGTCTCTCTCTCTGTCACCCTCACGCTCTTTCTCTAATTCTCTCTGCTTTTCTGAATCTCCCCCCCTTTCTCTAACTCTCTGAAACTCTTCTCTCTCTGTCTTTCTCTCCTCTCTCTCTCTCTCTCTCTTTCTCTCTCTCTCTGCCTCTATCTCTCTTCCTCTCGCTCTGTCTATAGGTCACTCTTTCACTTTCTCTATCTTTGTCCCTCTCTCTCTGTCACACTTTCTCTCTCTCTCTCTCTCTCTCTCTCTCCCTCTCTCTATCTCTCTGTATCTCTCCTTATTTCCCTCCTTGGCTCCATATCGCTCTCTGTAGCTCTCTCTATCTCGATGTTACTCTCCACCTCTCTCGCTCTCACTTTCTCTTTCCCGATATATCTGTCTATCTCTCTGGCTGAATGTCTTCCTCTCAACCTATCTCTCTCCCTTCCTCCCATGATCTCTGTCTTTCTCGCAGTCTATGTCTGTTTCAACCTCTATCTCTCTCTCTCTCTCTCTGCCTTTCTCCCACTCTGTCTCTCTGTCCCTCTCTCTCTCCCTACCTCCATGTCACTGCCTCTCGCTCTATCTCTGTCTCACTGACACTCGCTCTCTATTCCTCGTGGTTATTCAGTCTCTACCTCTCTCTATGAATCTCTGCCTAACACAGTAACACACACACACACACACACGCACACACAAACAAACACACACACAGAGTTACACTCTTGGTCCCTATCCCTCGCTGTCTCACTCTCTCTTTTTCCCTCTCTCTCTCTCACTCGGTTTACTCTATCTCTGACTCTCTGCCATTCCCTCTCTCCCGGTTTCCCTCACTTTCTCTCCCTGTCACACTGCAACCCCTCTCTCTCCATTTCATGCTGCCTCCCTCTCTCTTTCTCTCTCTTGCTATCCCTCCCGCTCTCTGCCTTTCTCTCCCTCTGTCTCTGTCACTCTATGTTTGAAGTTCTCTCTCTATCACTATCTCTTTTTACGCATCTCTCTCTATGCCTTTCTTACCCTCTGCCTCATCTTCACTCTCTCTTTTGATCTCCATGTCATTCCATCTCTCTCTCTATCTGACTGGCTGTCATTTTCAGTCTCTCCCTTGCACTTTCTCGGTCCCTGCCTCTCTCTCTCTCTCTGAATCTCCTTATCTCCCACACACACACACACACACACACACACACACACACACACACACACACACATACGATCACTGTTCATTTCTCTCTATCTTTCTCACTTTCAATTTCTTTCTGTTATCTCTCTGTTCTCACTCTTTGCCTCACTGTCATTCTATCTCTGTCGGTCTCCCTCTCTCTCTCTCTCTCTCTCTCTCTCTCTCTCTCTCTCTCTCTCTATCTCACTGCACACCCCCTGTCTCTGTATTAGGCTCTCTCGCTCTTTCTCCCTCTCTCTCTCTTAATCTCACACTCTGTCCTCTCCCTCTCTGTCTCTAACTCGCCCTTTCTTTGCCTCCATCTCTCTCTCTGCTTAATCTATCTCTCTCTATCTCTCTCTTACATTCTTTCTCTGTCTCCTTCTCGCTCTTTTTCTAATTTTCTCTGTCTTTCTGACTCTCTCTCGCTTTATCTATCTATCCACCTCTCTTTGTCAGTCTATCTCACTGTCTCTCTCTTTCGCTCTCTTTCTCTCTCACTCTTTATCACTCACTCTCTCTCTCTTTCTCCCTCTCACTCTCTCTATCTTTCACATTCTCTCTGTCCCCCTCCCTCTCTTTCTGTCTCTCAATCTCTCTCTCTCTCTCTCTCTCTCCATTTACCTCTATCTGTCTCTGCCTGCATCTGTCCGCCTCCCTGTCTCTCCATCTCCCCGCTTCTGTCTTTCTTTTCCAAGTTCAAATTATACCACCAATGTTAGCCTAGATTTGTCCGCAATCCCTGAGTTCCGAACTCTTCCTCCCTTCCTGTTTCTGACCTCACTTCCAATGAAATTATGCGCTGCTGCTCTCTGGGAATTGCCTGCCAGTTCTCCAGTGTCAGGTTCTCCAGTTCTCCAGTGTGAGGTTTTGTGTCCTGGACAGTCAACCAAGACAATAAAAATTATCAATGATTGAGTTATTTTCATCATTGAATGAATTGTATAATTGAAGCAAATGTATAGTTCAGCACATTCTTCAACTCCTGTCTGAACGGAGTCTGTTTCAAGACGTAAATTACAGTGTTAGTGCAGCAGCTCAGGAGCTGCAACATGAAGCCCAATTCCATAACAAACCAATCTAAATATATATAATAAAACCCCAAATCCCATATCCACGTCCATATAGAATAAACCATTAACGTCGACCATAACAGGATGAAATTGGCCGAGATCACAAACAGTAAAATTATGTATTTCCTACGTCTCTCCACCTCTGGGTCTCTGGGACTCTCCCCACTGCTGTGAGCTCGGAGTCTCCTTCGGGCTCTGCTACTCATTATAATGTGTCTGACGGTGAGAACGCTGAGCTACAGAATAAGGACAAATGGGACACATGGGGTTAGAATGTGGTGGAGGAACTCGATTGCTACCCAGGACGTAGAGGTCATAACATTCGAATTGACAGAACAAATCCAGGGAACGTTCGACAGCGAATATCGGCTTGTGAACATAAAATACCAGAATATGTTCTTTAAACAGCTCAACAAAGTCACTGTTCCCAGAACCACACCCACCGTTTTCTCACTGCAATATTTGTTTCTTAGCTTCAGGCAACAAATGGCCACAAATCGATCAAAGGTGAAAGTGACGGTGAACCAGACAGAACAGTCGATGGCTGCATAAAGCAGGACGGCGTGGATATTGCACACGGGGATGGAGTTTTGGAAATGAAACTTTTCCCGAAAAACAATCGGAATGTGCCTGAATATCAGGTCCAGGATAACGACCAATAGATCCGGTACTGCCATGGCCACCAGGTAACACGTGACACATTTGGTCAGACCACAGTTTTTGCACTTCAGTATAACAATATTGATTAAGTTCACTGTAAGGGAGGGAGATGAACAAATTAATAAAACATATCAGGCTGGTCAAGAAGTTATCTGTTTTATTGTGGAGTTCTTGATATATTGAAATATGTGAATTAATCATGTGATGTATAGAATTCAATGACATTAAAGAAAAGAAAATCAGGTTTATATGTGATCCATTGGAAGAAAGCAAATATTCAATAAAACACTGGAGCTGTAAAGGAAGCGGAGGGAGTGGTGACGGAGGAGTGTTGTTTAATATGTGGTACCAAAGGTTATTTGGGAGCAACGGGGCAACGGGAAACACATGGCTGATTGAAGAAGTCATGAATGACAGGGGACTGAGGATGACTGGGAAGAACCAGAGTTGCCGGGTGTATTACAGACAGCTGAGAGAAGTCGGATACTTTATTCTTCTTCGCTCTTGATTAATGATGTGTACACTCACAGAGTCTCACAAACAGTCTCTGTCTCTGCTCTATATCACTCTGTTTCAAACACACACAGAGAAACAAGGATATACTTCTGAAGTTGAATTAGGGAATGAAATATAAATGTTGGCCGAGACAGAAAAGCCCATATCCCGTAAAGATGTTGAAAAAAAAAATCACACATTCACACACTGATTCTCTCTCTCTCTCTCTCTCTCACGCCTTCTCTCACTCACACACAAAACGACACCCAATCACACAGAGATATGCACAAACGCACTCACACTAACTCTCACATTGAATCACATAAAGATACAAAATCTTCTGAAAGGCAAGTGTTGATGAGTGACAAATGTTGACCCCGCCAGGCAATTTCACATCCTATAAAAATGAACCTTAGAAGTAAATCCTCCCTCAACACACTTATGCACATAATCATGCATGCACACATACACTGTGAGGAAATTGGCATAATTCAATAAAATTCTATTTCTATGTATTTGTGTATGGGATGGAATTTAGCTTTAAATTTTAGGTTTGATTTGCATATCAGTATTTGATGGTTAACAATGTATTAATTTGAGATTTGGTTTCACTTTTGAAGCTGCTTGCATTTCTAATGATAGTTTTCCGAATTGAAGCTGAGTAAAGCAAACAATAGGAGGGTAATTTCGGCTTTTCCCAAACATGAGGGACCCAGAGAGGCAGATTACTAGGCCCCCTCTCCCACACCCCGATACTCCCTTGCCACCCCATCACCACACAAATACAGCAGGGCTCCAGAGAGATAAGGGTAAACGGGAACAGAGCAGGGTTCAAGATAAAAGAAAAAGTCCCTGATTCCAGGGGAGTGGATCAACAGAAACTATAGATATAGGAGAGACAGGAGCTTGGGAAAAGATGCAGTCATGTGAAGTTATGGATGAGGAACAGAGAAAGGGTCAACTCTTCAAGTTTCAAGCTTCATTCTTAAAGAAGTAAAGCCTTGAGCGTCCAGGAGGCCGAAAGAGACATCCGAAGGCGGGTAAATTTTTGTTATGGGCTTGTGAAGCAGTGGTGTTGATTTATCGGCTGAGCCTATGAGGAAGATTGTGTTTAAGATAGATTGAATGATTGTTTTGAAAAAGGGAGAGGAAATCAGAAGAAGATTTGGAAACCCTGGAGGTGAAACTTTGCAGAAGGCACCTGAGAGAAGGCATCGATTTGTTATGTGATGCGAAGAAGGCTTCTTGGAGAGTGAAGTTTGGACGCCCTTATCTGAAAGAAGGAGTTCTATGAGTCCGGTTGTGTCATGGTGTAACAAATGTTAGGAGAGAGTTGATGAGAGATGCATAGCATATGATAAGGGTGACATCGGTCACTTTGTTCCAGAAGTGTGATGTACCTGACCAAAGCCTGCCTTTTGGGAAACAATGGTCTGTGGAGTTACTGTGGGCATCAGAGTAAGATAAAGGTTTTCTAACTTGTGTTCTTCTTACAAATCTGTATGCACATGTAAAGGCACAGGTGTGTGTGAAGGAGTACTGAGATATTTTTAATCTTTCAAAATGTGTTAATGTTTTACCCTGTATTTGCACACATGCGCCTGCAAAAACACACTCACACAGTCTCAGAACATTTATCTACCTCTCTGACTGTCTCTGCCTCTCTTTCACGCTTACTCTCTCTCTCTCTCTCTCTCTCACTTTCTCTCTCTCTCTCTCTCTCTCTCTCTCTTCCCGTCTCTCACTCTGCATCTCTCTCTCTCTCTCTCTTTCTCTCTCACACTCTCTCTCTAACATGCGCGACAATACACAAAAAATGTTAAACTCCTAAAAACACACAAACATGAATCCACACAACACACACACGCACAAACTCGGAAATGCACCAATATACATACATACATACATATGCGTATTTTACATGCATGCAAACAATCACATACACGCACATGCAGAAACACAAACGTGAAGGGAATTACATGCAATCTTTCTCTCATGTACACTTACACACAAACACAAAAACTATCTCTGTGTCTCTCCGCCTCTGTGTGCCTCTGTTATCGCTCTATCTCTCTCTTCCTCTCTCAGCATCTCTGTCCCTCACAAACACATGCACACGGAGTCAATAACAGGCACGCGCTAAAACACACACTTTCACACGTGCACACAATCGCAGACTCATATTCACTCTCTCTCACGCACACTTATAAACACGCAGAAATTTCAGCATGCACAGTAAAACATACAACTGCACGCACATATATAACCACACACATAAAGAACAGCCAAGCATACACGCATAACTCCCCCTCCAAACTTAAGCATAAATTCTGTCACAAAAACACAGAGAAGCACACATGTACAAACATAAACAGAAAGAAAACACACACAAAAACACACACACAAGCACACACATACACAAACACGGGAATATAAAGTCACACTAACACACTCACATTCACACACGCACGCACACTCACACACCACATACACAGACACACACAAAGAGGCAGAAACGCACAAAGATGCTTACATTCATATGCTTACAAACAAATGGATATGCAAAGAACATTCTCATACACAAACTCTCACATGCACACAAATGCATATGCGCAGAACACAAAAACAAGTAAGCAGATACACATACATGCACGTACGCAAAGGCACAAATGGAAAGAGAAGCACATGCATGCTATCTCATGTGCATCTACCCTCTCTCAAACACACACAAACGATAACTCTCTCTCTCTCTTTCTCTATCTCAATCTCCCTCTCTCTCTCTCTCTATTTGTCGCTCTTTTTTCTCTCTCCCTTACATACACACACATAAACACACACAGACTGTTTCTCTCTCTCTCAAACATATACTCACATACACTCACACATAAAGAAACACATAGCCAGAAATGCATACATGCACACAACCAAGCACAGAGACACTCACACGTGCAACCACGCACTCACAAACACACAAAAACTTGTACACACCCAGACAGGAACGCAAACACACTACCAGGCACACTCAGACAGATAAAAACCGACATTCAAATCCATACATGCAAAAACACAAATACAAATTTTTAAAATGTGTTCTCTTTCTCTACCACACACACAAAGAAAGCACATACATACTCAAACATACACTCTCATATGCTGACACACAAAATCTGAACCTCTCACTCACATGCACAATTACACACATGCAGAATGCAAACATGCACAAAAACACATGCCAATACTCTCACAAAAGCAACCACACTCTGTCGCAGACACACACGCACACACAAACACAAACACACGGTCCCCCTCTCTCGCTCAGACACACATAAGCACACATGTACAGGCACAAACAGAAACATATTCACAAAAACACACACACATGTAAACACACCAAACAAACTATCACAAACACTCTCTCCTGAACACAAGCAGAATCACACAATTGCAGACACAAACTCAAAAACTAAGCAAATCACCCATACACACACACAAACGAACACAGAGAGAAACACACACAGATGCACATACTCACAAATCGACACAGATAACACACAAATGCTCAGGCACATACAAACACACAAACGCACACAAGCACACATACAATCAGTCAATCACACATGCACAATTACTCAATCACAAACTCTCACAGATATTCTCATGCACAAAATCAGAATACCTCACACACGCAGACACACAAAGCTGCAACCATGCACTCAAAAATTTAGACTGGCACTCTCTCATGCAGCGACACACACAATCACACACAGACACAGACACAACCACACACCAACTATCAGAAAAGCCACCTGTTCCTCACGCACACAGAAGCATGCACGTTCGGACACAAACAGAAACACACACATGCACAGAAAAACAGGGAAAAAAATAAATAAACATACTCACATGCACACAACCACACGCGCGCACACATATACACACAGAAACAGACATTAGTTCACATACGAATATGTACACACACAGAAATGGTTATGCACAGGACACAAACACAGACACCAACACAAAATATTACTAGGGCTCTCCCCAACATGCTAACACTAACACACACATACAGAATCAAACATGAATGCACATCTACACAAAAACAAGAAAACACAAAGTAAAATGCCGACACGCGCATACACGCACACGTGCATGCTCAAGCGCAATGATGTGATTACACAAAAGTGCACACCAATGCGGATGCACATAACGCACAAAAACTTAAACACTAACACACACATGCAATTATGCAGGTATTCATATGGAAAGAGAGACAAATGCACTCTTTCTCTCTCACAGAAACAGACACATGCACCCACACAAAACAATAACTCTCTCTCTGAATTTATGTCTCTCTATCTCTCCCTCTCTCTCTGTCTCTGTCTCACTCTCTCTCACACACACACACACTCATTCCATCACGCACACTCACATACCCTCAAAAACACAATCTCAAATAAATATTCACAACACCAACTCACAGTCAAAAACTCACAGACAAATTCACACAAGTGCAGAACTACACACATGCACACAAGCATGTATCGACACTCAGGCATGCAAACACACACATAAGGACACACCCATGCATACGCAACAAACAAACACACACACACACAAACACACACACGCACAGTTGAACAGACCCATACGCACACACAGACACAAAAAGAGGCACGCTCACGCAGATAAAAAACACAAATAAATTTGTAATCGCTGAAACACAAGTGCAAGGGGAAACATGTGCGCTCTCTCTTTCGCACACACAAACACCCATACACAAACATCGCCATGTGCACACCCACACAACCTATGACAAACACTCCCTCCCACACACACAGAAGCACACAGATACAGAAACAAACAGAAGAACGGGCAATCGCACATACACACAATCATGCACAGATACACAGTCACAAACACATACACACACACACACACACAAACGTATATAAACACAGACAACAAACACAGAAACACCCACGTGCACACACACAAGCAAACACACACGCTCACACAGAAATGCACATTGAAGCACACACACAAATGTACATACACAATAAAATGCACATAATACACAAACACTTAAACACTCATGCACACATACACTTACACCGAAAGACCAAGGTATACAGAGTCACATGCACTCTTTCTCTCACACATATTATCTCACACACGTATGCACCCAAAAAAACTCTTCATCTGCCGTTCTCTATCTCTCTCTCTCTCTCTCTCTCTCTCTCTCTCTCTCTCTCACTCTCACTCTCTCTCTCTGCCTCCCTTAATCTCTGTCTCTCTGCATCCATATCTCCCGCACAGACTTTCACTCAGACACAATCTTAGTGAAACAAACACGCCCTTTAACACACACTCTCAAGCATATAATGACGCATCAACTCACATGTGCTCACTCATAGGCATATTTGCACGCGTGCAGAGAAGCAAACAAGCAAAAACAAACTTATAAAAACACTCACAAAAACAACCACACATACACACACACACACAAACATACAAAGCACATGTGAAGGCGTGTACACACCCACATGCACAAACGGAGGCACAAACTGTCACGTTTAAACAAAGTCAATAACACAAACACGTTCATACACGCAGAAACACAGATGTCAGAAACAGAGGAAACACATATGCTCTCTCTCTCTCACCCACTCCAGCACAAGCATAGAAGCAAACATACACACACGTACACACACATACACACACATGCACAGACACACGGAAACACGCTCACAGGTACACACACACACACACTCACACACACACACATGAACATTGGCACGCACACACAAACTCTTGCAAACATTCTCTCCTACACAGAGACATAAGCACACACGTACAGGCACAACAGAAAACGCACAAGGCAGAGAGTCACGTACACACAAGCACACAAACAAAGGCACAAACATATACAAACAAAAACACAAATAAAAAAGACCGCATGCAAACACACAAGCACATGCACGCACACAGGCAGAAATAGACAAATATACACACACTTGTATACACACACACACAAATGCATTTGCACACACACATGAAAACATAAATCACACACACATATGGTCACGTGTAGAAACATAAATGCAAACAGAATATAAAACATGCACTCACTTTCTCACACATAGACAGAAGCTCAATAGCTTTCTCTCTCTCTTAGCCTGTGGCTCTCCCCGTCGCTCCGCCTCTCTCGCAATTCTCTCTTGCTTTTCCTCATACACACACGTGCACACGCAAACCCACATGCGCACACACACCCACACATACACGCACTATCACACTCAAGCAATGAAACAGACACACACATAAACGCAGAAAGATAAATGCATTGAGAAAAAATTGCACTCTTTCTCGTGCGCTCACAGAAACAGAAACACAAGGTCTTTCTCGCTGACTCTGCCCCTCTCTCTCACTGTCTCACTCTCTGTCGCTCTGTTGCTTCCGCTCTCTCATGCCAACACACAGAAATAAACTGTCAGTCAATCACACGCAGACACACACTGAAACACGCACACAAACCGTTTATGCACAGAGAAACACATAAACTATCAAAAGCACTCTCTCTGACATGCACATAAGCTAAAAGGTACAGGCACACGCACAAACACACACACAGACTGTCAAAGGCACAGGCACGCATATGCAAACACACAAACGCATAGACAATAGCACATAGAATTTCAATCAAAATTCAAAAACACACGTGCACACCACAAACACACACACGAACACCACACACACACACACACACACACACACACACATTCATACTGGCAAACTCCCAAAACGAGAAAACACACGCAACACTGTTACTCAAATGCTAGGAGAAGGACATTACAGTCTCTCTCTCCCTCATGTACACACAAGCGCACACATATACACATGCAGACACGCACACTAACACAGGAAAACTTACACACTATACACACACACACATGGACACACTCACCCAAGCACATATAAATACACTCACAAGCAGACACACGTGCAACATTCAGCAAAGAAGCACATACATACAATCACTCGCACCTACTTACAGAGAAGCACATATGTATTCACAGATGGACACCACACACATGCACGCACACACAAAATAACATACATTCTCATTCTCACTCTCTATCTCTCTCTCTCTCTCTCACAAACACACACACAAACAGAGATACAGACAAACACAGGCATAACGACAAACACAATCTCACACACACACACGAAATCACTCACACCTACTTACGCAGAAGCACACAGTGACTCAGAAGCACACGCACACACTTACGCACACACACACACACACACACGCAGAAACACACATGCAAATAATGCCCAAAAATACACGCCCACAAACACAGACATCGTAATATACACATGCACATACATAAAACGCATACCCACAGAGACACACCCACACACACATTCGCACACACACAAATTCACACACAGCCAAACGTGCAGACAGACACAAAGACCCACTCACACAGCAAAAAAACACACACAAATTCAAGCACGCAGAAGCACAACTTCAAATAGAAAGACTTGCATTATCTGAATCACATACACACATACTAACACAAACCGACACAAACACAGTAAATATCTCTCTCTTCTTCGCTCTGTCTCTCTGTCCCTTTCTGCGCTCTCTCGTACACAAAAGTGCGCTCACACACAAACACACACATAGACACACAAACACACGCCCACACAGGCACACACACATTGGCACAGACATGCACAAACGAGCTGACAGAGGCGAAGCAGGTATATAGAGTTAGAAACGCACATATGCACACATAGACAATGCTTATGCAAAGACTACACACATATTGAAACAGTCTGACAGATATGTGGAATCACAAATGCGAAGAGATATACATGCATCTACTCACAAAAATACACACGCATACACTAACACAAAAATAAAACACAAGAATTATCTCTCTCTCTTCCTCTCTCTCTTTCTCCTTCTTTCACTCTCGCTCTCCATTTATCTGTCCCTGTTTCTGTGCCTTTCTCTCTGACCCTGTCTATGAATCAATCTCTCTCCCTCTCTCTCTCTCTTTCTCTCTCTCCCTCTCTCTATCTATCGCTCTCTCTCTCTCACTGGCACACACGCATACGCAAGCACACACACTAACAAACAAAAACCCATTCAATAACACATGAACATTGAAACAAACACTCTCAAACATATAATAAAAGAATGGAAACATAAATACCAGGAAAAAGTCAACGCGCCTGGCAGCATCGGTGGAGAGGAGCACAATTTACGTTTCGGGTCCTCATGACCCTTCAACAGAACTAAGTAAAAATAGGAAAGGGGTGAAATATAAGCTGGTTAAAAGGTTAAGCGGGAATGGGGATGGGGGGGTGGTGGCTGCTGTTGGGATAGGCAGCTGATAATGGGTGGAGATAACCAAAAGATTGCACAGACAAAAGGACAAAGAGGTGTTTAAGGTGTGATATTATCTAAAGCAATATGCTAATTAAGAATAGACAGCAGGACAAACAGGGTACAGATAGACCGAGTGTTGGAGGCCTTGGGGGAAGGAATACTAAAAGTGCTAAAAGTAGAGATAAACAATGGGTGGTAAAACATTTAAAAATAATGGAAATAGGTGGGAAAAGAATAATCTATATAAATTATTGAAAAAAAAGGGGGGAAGAAACTGAAAGGGGGTGGGGATGGAGGAGAGAGTTCAATATCTAAAATTGTTGAAAGCAATATTCAGTCCGAAAGGCTGCAAAGGGCCTAGTTGGAAGATGAGGTGCTGGTCCTCCAGTTCGCGTTGAGCTTCACTGGAACAATGCAGCAAACCAAGGACAGACATGTGGGCATGAGAGCAGGGTGGAGTGTTGAAATGGCAAGCTACAGGGAGGCTTGGGTAATGCTTGCGGACACACCGAAGGTGTTCTGCAAAGCATTTACGCAGTCTGCGTTTGGTCTCCCAATGTAGAGGAAACCGCATTGGGAGCAACAAATGCAGTGGACTAAGTTGAAGTAAGTGCAAGCGAAATGCTGCTTCACTTCAAAGGAGTGTTTGGGCCCTTGGATGGTGAGGAGAGGGGAAGTGAAGGGGCAGGTTTTGCATCTTCTGCGGTTGCAAGGGAAGGTGCCGTGGGAGGAGGTTGGGAGTAGCGGGTGATGGAAAGTGGACCAGGGTGTCACGGAGGGAACGATTCCTACAGAATGCCGCTAGGCGGGTGAAGGGAAGATGTGTTTGGTGGTGGCATCAAGGGGACCTTATCATTTTTCTGGGAGGGAGGAGAAGGTGTGAGGGCGGATACATGGGAGTTGGGCCGGACACGGTTCAGGATCCTGTCAACCACCGTGAGTGGAAATCCTCGGTTATGGAAGAAGGAGGAACTTGTCAGCTGAACTGTCTTTGAAAGTGGCATCGTCAGAACAGAACTTGTCCTCACTTATCACCCCACCGGCCTCCGCATTCAAAGGATCATCTTCCGCCATTTCCACCAACTCCAGGTTGATGCCACGAGCAAACACATCTTCAATTCACCCCCATGGCGGCATTCCGTAGCACCCTGGTCCACTCCTCCATCACACCTTCATCCTCAACCCTCTCCCACGGCACCTTCCCACGCAACGGCAGAAGATGCAATACCTACCCCTTCACTTCCTCTCTGCTCACCATCCAAGGGCACAGAAAATCCTTGCAAGTGAAGCAGCTTTTCCCAAGCACTTCCCTCAACTTAGTCTACTGCATTCATTGCTCAAAATGCGGTTTCCTCTACAAACGCAGACTGGGTGACCGCTTTGCAGAACACCTTCGGTCTGTCCGCAATCATTACCCAGACCTCCCTGTCGCTTGCCATTTCAACACCACATCCTGATCTCATGCAAACATCTCTGTCCTTGGCTTGCTGCATTGTTCCAATGAAGGTCAACACAAACTGGCGGAACACCACCTCATCTTCCGACTAGGCACTTTCTAGCCTTTTGTACTCAATATTGAGTTCAACAATTTTAGATAATTAAGCCTCTCCTCCATCCCAACCCCCTTTCCGTTTCTTCCCCCTCCTTTTTATTTTCTTTCCAATAATTTATGTAGATTTCTCTTTTCACACCTATTTCCATTATGTTTTAAAAGTATTTCCACCCATTGTTTATCTCTACCTTGAGCACTTTTAGTAATACTTCCCCCAACCCCAAACCCACTGGGTCTATCTGTAACTTGTGTGTCCTGCTGTCGACTTATAATTTGTACATTCCATTAAATAATATCGCCACCTTCAGCACCTCTTTGTCCTTTCGTCTGTGACATATTTTTGTTATCTCCACCTATTACTAGTATCTTATACCAACAACACCCCACCCCCCCACCCCTTTAAACCAGCTTATATTTCACCCCTTTCCTATTTTTTCCTGAGTTCTGTTGAAGTGTCACGAGCACTCGAAATGCCCACTGTGCGCCTCTCCGCCAATGCTGCCAGACCTGCTGAGTTTTTCCCGGTATTTCTGTTCCTGCTTTTGTTTTGGATTTCCAGCATCCACTGTTCTTTACGTTTATTCTGAAACATATACTCACACCAACGCACACACACCCTACCATGGACATTCACATAAACACAGCAATGTACACATGCACGCCGTCAAATAAAGAGGCACTGACACATGCATGCAAGCATTCTCATGCACACTCACTCTAGCAGACACACACACAGAGATGCCCACAAGGATTCATCATGTCATTGCGGGGGGGCGGGGGGGGAGGGGGGGACGACGAATTAATTATATATATATATATATATATATAAATATACGACCCAGAAAAATTAACAATTTGCTTAACATACTTACATTTCGAGGCAGCCGTTGATGCTAAACATATTAAGAGTTGAGGATAAGAAAATGGGCTTTGCACACAAAGAGATTTTGAAATTTTGTGTTATTTACACAGAAGTCAATATGAGCTAATGTCCAGTAAAGGGCTGGGCAATTCATGTTGTGCAATGATGCAGTGAAGCCTTGAGAGCAAAACTGGATATAAAACATGTCATAATTTAAGATTAACTGTATTTCTCTCTCAAATCGGGAAGGGGCAGATGGTTTAGCTTAGATATGGGAGGACATTCAATAGACAAAGAGTGGGCTTGGCTGAAACAAACACAGTCTTGAGTTTTCAGATTCACGGTTTTTGCGTTATGTGTTTTAATTTTGATTGGATAATATAATTATGAATAACTCATTTAGAATAAGTGATATGAAAATAAGTTGTTTATCTACTCAATACAATAGAGTAACCAAGGGACCGGTCTTTCGGTTAGCGATTGGATTTATTCAAATGTAGTCAAATGTATTTTGAGAAGACAAAGTGCAAAAGTAATGAAGTGTAATCAACCTGGAAGCTGGGTCTTTATTGTTAGGAATGATAGTGGCTCCCTTGCATATGCTTGAATGCAACAGGTTAAAGGAAACCTGTTTCTCTGTGGTCTATGTGCGAACGGAGATTGTAACTTCTCATCTTCAACTGGCCTATGCGATAGTTGCAGGATTGGCGGGAATAGCTCATTCAGTGGCGTATTCTGTAGGATTCGCTGTGGCCTCTGTGAGGGCGCAACAGTAATCTATTGAATATTTTCATTTTGAAAGACACACTACGTTTGTTCGCGTCAGACAAGAATGGAGGTCTGATAGGGCGGATCCAAACCTTTCGCCCAATGAGACTCAGGTGGACAGTTGAGGCAAGTGAGCCTCGTGGAGGCGGAGTATCTCGGGGGAACTGGGGTTCCGTGTTTAAGTTGAGGCCAGTGAGCCTCGTGGAGGCGGAGTATCTCGGGGAAACTGGGGTTCTGTGTTTAAGTTGAGGCCAGTGAGCCTCGTGGAGGCATAAGGTCTCTGGCGAACTGAGGGACCATGTTTAAGGTGTGAATGTGAGTATGACTGAGAAGTGTGAATTTGATATCGTTGCGGAATGGGGAGGTGAAGGATTCATGTCCCTTCACCTTGCCAGGAAGCATAGAAAGCCGGTTAGCAGAATTTAAGAACAAGGGTGGCAGCTGAGTGACCCATCGTTACGCTCCTAAGAATTGTGGAAGCTCAGACTAACGATAAAACTGAAGAAAAAAAGAAAAAAAACTACTGTACCCCTTTTGAGTCTGTGTCTGCAAAAAACTAAACCAATACAGCAATAAGTCGGCCGAGTTGCGCCGGTCGCAATGTCAAGGGACCTGAAAGTTTCTGTGCTGAGGAGAGAGAAAGAGAGAGAGAGAGAGAGAGAGAAGGGCTACCCCTATTGGAATTAGTGTGTAGCGACAGGCAGCAGCAGCGAAAATATGAGAATGAGTCAGTTTGAACTTCCCTTTAGGTGGAGCCTCTAAGATTCCTTTATCCCTCAACCCCGCCCCCACACTGCAACCTGAAGCTCAGTTTAGAGCTGAGTTCAGTGTTACAGGCATATAAATACATAATTTTGTATCTGTGTTTTTTTGTGTGCAAGGAATCATTTGTATGTGAGCTTTTATTTTATTTTGTGTATTGTATTGTCTGTGTATAGTTGAGTGATTTACATTCCAAAGCTCTATATCACAATAAAGGAACCGTTTACTCAAACATTCCAAGGTTTTCAGTATTGGGTTTCAGTGGAGATTTCTAAGAATTCGCAATTTAAAGGCATTGTAAATAAAATAACCAACATTTCTGCTGATCCCTTACAGACCAGTAGGGAATAAGCCGCATCACAGGCTTCCAAGCTGATTGAGCTTGATACGTACGAATTAGTATTCCAAAATTCGGAGGATAAAATACAAGATATTCAGAAGGATTCTAGGAAAGCCAAACTGCATAAACATATGGCCTAGTTGATTCTAATGGATAAAAAAGGGGTTTATTTTGAAGTGATGAAGTGAATATTGAAGGAAACCTGCATTCCAAATTCCCTGTAATATGAACTTGGAACTATCTTGAGATGTAAAGTGCATTGTAATTTAAAAGGATTCTTTGAATTGCGAGGATAATATCCAAAGAAAAAAATGTGTGGATAAACATATGGAATTCTAATCTGGATATAAATCATGACACACGAAACAGAGATTGTTTTAATTTTGATAGTGCAAATTACAGTTCTTAGAAATTAAACATTTTGTTTTTGAGAATGTTCTTGAAAGGGAGTTTTCACTTTAAAAGGTTTGACAATAAATTACACAAATTCAAATGTTGCTAGCATTTCTGTTTGTAAGCCTGCTCCCAAAATGTGAAGTCAAGCTCAGGACCTTGACAAAGTTTGGCAGAAATTAATTTTTTGGCCGAGCTAATGAATCTGGGATAATACTTTAAAAATTCAGACATGATTTAGTCGGTTAATTTTGAGACACTATTATGCAGATGAGAAGATGATAAGGGGTAAAATAAAAAAGCACGCCAGTGCCTGGTTTCGGTTTTAAAACTGTTATGAGAATAATTTATTGAACTATAAAGTCCCTCCAGACAACCTGAATACGATAAGATGGTTGCCATTGCAATTGTATAAAAGTGCGAGTAAAGGATTAAGGCTAGAAGGAAGATTTAGGGAAAGAGGACACCATAATTAAAAAAAAAAACTGTTTTAAGCAAACTAAATTTGACACTCTGGACATCAACAGAGACATTGGAACAGCAGAGGGGAAGATAGGCAAAGATCTCGTTACAGAGATCCCTGTTGACATGCAATAGTTATGATGGCCTGAAGAGTAAAGAAACATTTTAAATGATCAAAACAACAGAGAAACTGACGTCAAGAGAGTCTTAGGATGATAGTGGTCAGGGGATTAAAAAAAAAACCTCAGACGTAAACCTATTTGAAATCTGTGGCTGAGGCAATTGAAGGGCAAGGAGGAATAGTACTTAACAATGAATTTGCCTGGATAAAGGTATTGGGAAAGCTGGGGTTAAGCTAAGTGGATGCATTACCAACTATATTAATGTACCTGTGAGCTACAAAGTACAAGACTGCAGGATTAAACCCTTGATGCCAGGTAGATTTAAGCGGCTCCAAGAGAGAACTGTCACTGGAAGTGAAGACCGTGAGCCATTGAAACATTGCATAAACAGGTGCATTGCAGAATTGTGTAGACAGCTTTAGGAATTGATATCCCACATGAGACAGAAACAGGACGTAGTAAACTGGAAGTAGTTGGGTGACTGCCCAGATGCATTCAGATCAGGGAACAAATTTCACTGGGAAAGTTTTTAAAGGAATGTGCAAACGGACAGAGATTAAACAGAAATGCCACTTTCCTTACCAAACCAAGTTTAGGGATGGTGGGAAGGATGAATCGAACTTTAAAATCATCATTAGCCAAGCAATTCGGGAGACGGAATAGATGGACCACAGTATTGTCCAGCATTCTGATGCGCCGTAGGGTTACCCAAAAATGAACACTGAGTTTACCCCATTTTACTTGATGACAGGCAGGGCCATGCAATTAATCGACGGGGTAATAATAGGAGGAGGGGTTGTAGCTCGGCCTAAATTGGGCATGTAGCAGCATTAATATTCGGGGCTATATAAGATAATTAAGTAAGCAATGACATGAGTTAAGAAAGGAAGATACAGACAAAAAAATGATTAGGTGCATAGAGACAGATAAGTGTGAAGGGCAGGAGCGAACCCTTCAGGTTGGGACGAGGGTAATGGTAAAGCTGAACCCAGAACAAACATGGTTCGCACCTAGATGGCCTGAGCCATATTAGGTAATTATGACAGGTGATACGTGCACACTCGTGGATACGAAAACGGGAAGCAAATGGAAACATTATTCTCAGTTAAAACCAGGTGAACGAAGTAATGATAACCTGGGCAATGGGGGCGAATTTTAATGTTTTCTCAGGTTCGTGATCATGAAGATAGGAGTGTCAGCTCTGGCATGGGAAGCACCAAAATGAAAATAAACAGTAAGACTTGCCTTGACCACGAATAATACACACAATTACAGAAGGGGGGCACAGGGGAATGGATCAAGGAAACAAATACTTGGATATCAGATGGAGTAACTCCCAATGGACACCAGACACTGTGCAAGAAGGGAGGCATAGAAAGTGAAATTTAATAAGCCGGGGTAAATATTCGGCTCCTTAACCCCGGATATGATTGTGGAAATAGCTCCCTCTTGGGTGCAACGCACGTTACGGTATATTTCTGGATATATTGCAGGAACCCCACATTACGGGCATACAGTCAGACCACAGGTGAGCTAAAACTTACAATGCTATACGAATCAAGGGGTAAAGATGACATTAAGGAAATACACGGCGAGCTCACTGGAATAGGCCTTTGGGGCGACATGCATCATGAACTCTTGCCAGCTGGCAGGGCCAAGTGTTTATTTGATCGCCGCATGAACAAACCTGCTCCCATTTGTATGGGAGCCAGGGCTGGACGGACGGTATTGCCAATACTTTTGTGTGTATGCTATCAAAACACATGGATGTAGAGATGTTCGAAGTTACAATTTGACTATGTGTGGCAATGAAAGACCCTCTCATTGTCCAGAGCAAGTGAACCACACCACCCACCTCTCCCCCACCCATGCCGTTTGTGATTGTCCGGGTAGGAAAGTCAAAACCACTATTACATAATGTAACTATGGTCTCTCTGGAAGTGACATAGAATGTCTCAGAGATCCTGTGAGTATTACGTATCACTTGGCAAGGCCACCAGTTTTCCATAAAAATGTGCTAGAAACCAACTGAAAACATTAGTGAATGACTATAAATTTCGAATTGTTCCATGAACTAGAGCACAAACACAAATTAGGTTAAATTATGAATATTTGGAAATATCGGATTGCTATTTCGGAGTGTTAATTCCATACTTCATTCCGATCAAATCGATGACTTAAACACTTATGCTTCCTGCGTGGTGGGTGAGACGGCGCGAGGATTGCACTACAGAGCACAACGGGACAGGATATGCCCTGACATACGCAGAGCAACAAGTAGAAGGTCTGCTGCAGATTCATAGGCAGACTGCAGATGGGATATAAGACACAACCGAAACACAAGCAACGGGAGTGCATGCAATATTCTGAAACGAAATTTAATTGATGGGGTAAAATCCGAAATTGAATATATCAGGTTCAGAATCAAGAAATTACATTGTGTGCTCATATCAAACGCTGGAGGTATTTACAAAACAAGCAAAGTTTTATTCACCACTTTAACGATTCAGGAAGCACTTAAGGCATTTCATGTATCCTCAACTCAATGGTGGTTCATGACCAGCCAGGGTGGGTTCCTCTATAGGGCCTTATTTTGCGCCACCAACACGAGTTTTTGCCTACAGTTGAACGACCCTTTAACCATCGGAGAATTCTATTTGCCAGGCATAATCACAGGATACTTGTTTAGCCATTGGTGGGATGACCCATCGTTCATTGATAAAATTCCTATTACAATAGCACGCTTCGCCATGCAGGAAGTAACAAGAATAGCTCAATCATCTGTTAAAGCTTCAAGAGAGCAAATTGCGAGGGGCCGTGTGTAAGTGGATTTAGCCACCCGATTGGTCAGGAAGTTAATCCAATCAGCTACTTCCTGTACTACGGCTAGACGATTGATGAATTGGCAGGAGATTATTAGAATGATTATGACGATTGTCGCAGGATTGACGCACTTATGGGCTATCGGACTCTGCTGTTACCAACGTTAAACTGGGAAATGGGCTAGCCAGGCGCATGCAGTAACAAATCAAAGGTACACATCAGTTCCCCGAACTATTTGTACTTGAAGGAGGAGGATAGAAAAAGGGAATGTAATGTTGCACAACCACTTGTTTTAGGATACCTCTGGCGGCCTTGAAAACTGGCCACCCGAAAGACACGAAGAAGATTTCTCAACATAAGGTGTGGCCAGCATGGGTTTTGTCAAGGGCCAAAAGGGGGGACTGTTAGGGGAGCAATTAATGTTATATATATATTTAAAAAAGTGAACCCAGTAAGAATTTGCTAAACATATTTAAAATCTCCAGGCATCCACTGAAGATAGACATATTAACCGATGAGGATAAGAAGATGGACATTGCACGCAAAGAGGCTTTGAGGTTTTGTGCTATTTACACAGTAGTCAAGAGATGGCTTCATGTCCAGTAACAGAGAGGACAATTCAAATGGTGCAATGATTTTTTTTTGCTCTTGATAGCAAGACTTGAGAGAAAACATGGCATAATGTTAGATTAAGTGTGCTCCTCTCTCAGACAGGGAAGGGACAGATGGTTTCAGCGTGGATATGGGAGGAGATACAATATACAATGAGGTGGCTTTGATGAAAAACAGTCATGAGTTCAGAGAACCAAGGTCTTTGCGTGCGTGTTTTAAATTCGATTGGATAATATAATTATATCTATATCCTTTTCAATAATTGGGAAGCAATATCACATGTTGATTTATTCGATCGGAGAGAGTTTGCATGAGGACGGTGTGTCAGTTACCGATTGGATGCTTTCAAATGTATTCAAATGTATTATTGTAAGAATAAGTACAAAGATAATGAAATGTAATCAATCTGGGAACTGGGTCGTTATTCTTAGGAGTGATTGCGGCACACTCGCATATGCTTGATTAAAACCAGTTAAAAAAAATTGGGAATCTTTGTTCACTGTGCGCTTGGTGGTTGTAACTTCTCCTCTTCAACTGTTCCATGTGGTATTTGCAGGAGTGGAGGGAGTACCGCCTTTACATACACAAAAACACTCGCACACACGCACACGCACACACACGCTCTCACATACAAACTCGTATGCACCCAAATGCGGACAAAGACACTGAAACGTAAACACTCCCAAAGAGAAAAACACACACAAATTCATATATTTAAAACACAAATGCGAAGAGAGAAATATGTGTTCTCTCAAGCACGAATGCGAACCCCCACGCACACACAGCCACACAAACACAAGATCTCCCTTCTTATTCCTCAGACACAAAGACAGTAACATATCTCTCTCTATCTCACACACACACGCTCTCTCTCTCTCTCTCTCTCTCTCTCTGTGTTTCTCACTCTCTATGTATCTCTGTCCGTTCTCTCTCCCTCTCTCTCTCCATCTCTCTCTCTCACAAAGACACACACACACGCACAATGTCAAACTTATGCTCACGCACAACCTTACAAGCAATCACTCACAGGAACATTCACGCACTAGCAGAAAGGCACACATACAAAAATTACATAACCACGAAACCACAGGCACTCACACGCACGCTCATTCACACACACACACATTCAAGCAGGCACATTCACAAAAAGATAATAACACCCACGTGCATAAACACACATGCAAAGATAATCACATGCCTCACTTTTATACTCACGGGCACAAACTAACAGTCACGAACACACACACAGACACACACACACAGACACACACACACACGTAAGCACACTCACTCAAGCAGATGTTGTCATACTCACATGCACACTCACACACACACACATACACACACAGTCGCACTCACCAAAGCACAAATATAGACGGACAGTCACTCACGTCTGCTTAAACAGAAGTACACACGCACATAAACACGTCACAGGCACACACAGAAACGTACACAAACACATGCACGCACATGTGAACAGGAACACAAAAACACACATTTACATTCACACAAACACACACACACACAGATACAAAAGCGTCCAAAAATACCGCACATGCACACACAAGCACGAATGTGCACAGAAAAAGGCAAATATGCACCCACACAAGCACAGATCCACATAACTCACACACAAACCAAAGCACTCATACACACATGCACTCATGCAGTAGGTTGAATGCAAATAGGAACATCTGTGCTCAAAATCGCTCTCGCATAAACACACAAACTCTCTCTCTCTTTCTCTCTCTCTCTCTCTCTCTCTCTCTCTGTCTTTCTCTCTCTCTCCTCTCTCTCTTTCTCTTTATTTCCCTCTCTCTCGCATACACACAAACAAAAACACACAATCACTAGGCTGTCAAAAATTTACTCGTCAAAACTCGCATGCACATATTCGCACGCACACTAACACAAACACAGAAATGCGCACATGCACAGAAAACCATACAGGGACACTCACACATACAAGACACACACACACACACACACACGCACATGCACAGACACACACACGCGTATATTTTCAGAGGCAAACTCGCAGGCACACACACGCACACACACACACACACACATACATGAACACTCATATGCACAGTCAGAAGCACACAGACCGATACAATCACACACTGGAACCCGTGAAATATCACACGACTCCTGTCTTTCGGTTGAACACTAATTAAAACAGTCCCTCACAAAAATGCGCAAACACACGCACAATCGCAGATTAATGCACACATGCAGGCATGCCCATCTTTAATTGCATGCATAGTATAATACTCATGCATACACACACTCACACAAACACGTACACAAACAATCAGAAAAAATGCAAAAAATATGTTAAAACACAATCCCATTTCCTGCAACACAGACACACACGAGCACACACAGATACACACGCACAGAGGAACACACTCAGTCAGCCAAATGTTAGGATGCTTGCATTCATGCTTATAATCACCAAATTGCACAGAAGCACACTGGCACACACAAACAATCACACACACTTGCGCAGAAGTATGCACTGACTCAAGCACAAACACACAAACACACACACACACACACACGCATACACAGACACACACACAAACAAACACAGAAATTTTGGCACAGAGATATCCGGTCAGGCACACGCTGTCTCTGTCTAGCAAACACAAGCAGAAACACACACGCACAATAACGCGATCGCACACATACTTACAACAATTTGCATACACAGAAACACACACACACATGCATTATCACATACACAGTCTCACGTATACATACATGGACAAACACGCACACTCATACACACAAACACACACACACAAAGAAATGCAAAGGCACAATTTCAGAAGCATACAGACCCCGTCACCCCCACCACACACACACACACATACGCACACACACACACACACACGCACACACACAGACATGCACACATGCAGTAACGCTCACATGCACACGCCAAAACGCACAGACACTCACAGGCCATCACTAACGGCAATATGCATGGTGTCACAAACACTGTCTCTCACATGAACAAAAACGGAAACGTGCACTCACAAAAACTTGCACACACAGACACACACACACCTAAACACTTACATGCTTGTTCAGAAGCACATAGGCCCTTACTGACAAACACATGTACTGTGGAACAAAAATTGTCTTATGGATGAACAGAAACGGGAAAATGCAATCACTAATTTTTTTACACGCATGCACACATACTTACACATATACAATGACAAACACACACACAATCTCAGAAGGAGAAAATACAGACAGATATGCACTCGCTCACTGTATGACTCTCTCTCTCTCTGTCACACCGCCTCTATAACACTCACCCAATCACATATACACACGGACACACAAAAGCACACACCCACGCAGACATGCAGGTCCACTCACACACAAACAAAAACACACACACAGTAGCACACAAAATCGCGCTCACAGTAACGCACCCACATACACACAATCGCTCCAACACGCTCATTTGCATACCTGTAATACACAAGTAATCACAGAACAACCATACCAACACAAATACACAGGTATGCCCACACAGAAACACCGAGATTCACATCATTTTCAAGAGAAAGATGCAAAGGGAAATGAATGCTAGCCAAACCAACAAAGCACAATCATGTGAAAATGATGGTAAATATATTCCCGCCCCCGCCGTCTCTCTCTCTCTCTCTCTCTGTCTCTCTGTCTCGCTCTATCTCTGTCTATTTCCCTCACTGTCTCTCAAACACACGCAAACACAATCACCCACGCACACACATACTCAAACATGCACTGAAAGAAGCATGCAGACACACATTGGAATACACACACAGACCACACATGCACATACACTATCACACATATATTGTCCCTCTAGAACACACACACACAGACAAACAGAAACACAGAAGCACAAAAGGGCACACACATAATCACATACAGGGACACAGACACTCACATACACATAGAAATTCACACTCACTCTAACACACATACAATCAAGCAAACATTCTCAGAAGGCACACTCGCAAACACTCATACAACTCACACACATACAGAAATTAACACACACACAGGCAGAGTTAAAAACAAAAACACACGCGGACACACGTACACTCGAGGACTCATTAAGTGTCACACACACCAACAGTCTCACACTCAATGACTCACACACCCACATTCACCCACACAATCACTTGCACACGCACCCATAGATATTCACACTGAAAACTATCATACACAAACCCACACCCACACTCACTCACTTGCAGAAATTCACTCAATCTCATGCGCACAAACTCTTGCAAATATTCTCTGACAAAGTGTATACACACAGAAATGTAGACATGCACACCCACATGAACAGGACGATGCAACCGCAGTCTATCCGATGCATGAGGAGGCACATATATCAAATCACACTCACAGACACACAATCACTCTCATAGTCATGCAGGCTCACAGGCTCACACCCACCCCCCACCCCCCACAACACACAATCACACACAATCACACACACACACACACACACACACACACACACACACACACACACACACACTCCTTAATGGGGATGTTTGCTCGTGATTTCTCAATGTTCAGCACCATTCGCGAAAACTCGGATGCTAAAGCGGTCTGTGGCCCAATGCAGCAAGACCAGAAAATTACTGCAACTTGAGCTTGCAAATGCCTAGTAACATTCGTACCACAAGTGTCATCCAATGCCCATCGGAGGGGCAGGTTAATGGGGTGGTGAAAAAGACGTATGGGACAATTGCCTATATCAATCGAGGCATAGTTTACAAAAGTAGGGAGGTCATGTTGGAGTTGAATAAACCCTTGGTGAGGCCACACCTGGCGTACTGTGTGCAGTTCTGGTCGATAAATTACAGGAAGGATGTGATTTCAGTGGAGGGGGTGCAGAGGAGATTCACCAGGATGTCGCCTGGGAGGAACATTCAAGTTATGTAGAGAGGTTTGGATGGACTTGTTTTGTTTTCGTTGAAGCAGAGAAGTCTGTGGCGCGACCTGATCGAAGTGTACAAGATAATAAGGGGCAAGGAGAGGGTCGATAGGGAGCAGCCGTTTACCATAGTTAAAGGGTCATTAATACGGGGGCATAATTTGAAGGTGAGGGCCAGGAGGTTTAAGGGGGATGTGAAGAAAACCTTATCTTTTACCCAGTAGGTTGTGAAGGTCAGGAATGCACTGTCTGGGAGTGTGGTGGATGCGGATTGCCTCACATCCAATAAAACGTGCCTGGATGAGCACTGGGCACGTTATAACATTCAAGGCCATATTCCAAGTGCTGGCAAGTGCGAAGAGCTAGTTTAGTCACGTGTTCCTCACGTGTGAATGCTGTGTCAATGGGGCGAAGGGCCTCTTCTGCACTGTGATTCTGTGATTCTGCGATTTCAAAGAGGGAGAAACTGAACATCGGCCCTTGGCATTCCATTTTATTATCTTCAGCAATCAACCACTTTCAACATACCGGTGGTTACCACTGACCAGAAGTTGCACTGGAATATCCATCTAAAAACTCTGGCTGCAAGAGCCGGGTTGAAGCCACGAATCATTTCGGCGAGAATCTCACATCTCAACTTCTCAAATCATGCCCACCATCTGCAATGCACAAGCAAGGAGTGTGATGGTATACTCTCAGCTTGGCTGAATGAGTGCAGCTCCACCAACACATAAGAAACGAGACACCATCAATGACAAAACAGCCTGATTCATTGATACCACATCCACACACATTCAATCCCTTCACCAGCGAAGCACAGTGGCATCAATTTGAACGATATACAAGATATACGGCACGAGGTGAGAGTAATGCCAATACATGCTTGCCGAGCATATCCTTCAATCTAGTTCAATGTACCTGTTGTATCACTTATTCTTGTCTCCGATGTTACCAACGACATGTATGGACTTGTTGTTGTGGACGGCTCGAAGCAGTTGAACCGTTGCATGCCACAATCCTCCCGTTGAAATTTCTATGCATAAACATGACTTTGACCTCAAGTCCATAAGGCAAATACCTGAAAATAAAATCCCTGAGAACCTGCGGGAATAAGGGGAAGGTGGATCATGTGAGACAGTGCCATGAGCAGGCTGTCAATGCCGTTTGGCAGAATCCCTCAATGCCAGGAATATAAACAAAACAGCAAAACATCCTATCTCTGGTCGCAACAAAGGCTCTCCCCGTCAGCCATTAATTGCATGTACAGAGGATACACCCTCTGCACAATGTCCAGTATGTGGCTGTTTTGGTGAAAAGAGCACTGCCCACCTCATTCTGGGATGTGTCATTTCAAAAAAACACAGATTCACAGAATCACAGAATCATACATTGCAGAGGAGCCCGTTCGGCCCATCGAAGCAGCGCCCACACGTGAGAAACACCTGGCCTACATAGCTAATTCCATTTACCAGCAATTGACCCACAGCCTTGAATGTTATGAACTGCGAAGTGCTCATCCCGATGCTTTACAAAGGACGTGAGGCAACACTCCTACATCACCCTACCAGGCAGCGCATTCCAGACCATCACCACCCTCTGGGTGAAACTTGTTTTCCTCATATACCCCCTAAAACACCCGAACCTCACCTTGAACTTATTTCCTCTAGTGACTAATCCATCATCCAAGGGTAAAAGCTGCTCCCTATCCACGCTGTGCGTGCCCCTCTAATCTTGTACAGTTCGATAAGGTCACCCCTCAGTCTTTTCTGCTGCAACGAAAATAACCCAGGTCTAACCAACTTCTCTACATGATTTACATGTTTCAACTAATGCAGCATCCTGGCGTATCTCCTGTGGACCCCATCCAGTGCAATCTCTTCCTTCGTGTGATGTGGCGACCAGAACTGCAAACAGTACTCCAGCTGTGCCCTCACCAAGGTTCTATACAGCTCCAACGTGACCTCCCTGCTTTTGTAATCTATGCCTCGATTGATAAAGGCAAGTGTTCCATATGCCTTTCTCACCACCCCACTAAAATGCTCCTCCGCATGGAGACAGAGAAAATGGTTCCTCTCGAAATTATTTCAGAGCTGCTCCGTGACACAGGACCCTGTGCTCAATGGGCTATTTCCAGGTACACACATTTAGTTAAACATCAATAGCAGCTGAAGGCTCATCAGCACGATGATAAATGTTCTATGATCTGACCGAAATTTGCTGGTTTTCCATTGCAGAACGTTGTCCAAGACCGAACGTTGGAGACTAGCACATTACAATGTCCAGGACCATGAGCTGAGGGACACACTGAAGCTTTGGATAGCCGCTGCAGAGGAGCAATAGGGAAATGTCACCTCTCAGGACCATTCGGTTAAAGTTCAATGATGGGGTAAATATTGCATAGGATCCCTCGCGCTGCAGGCTTGATGTGGAACATATATTCTCAGAATGAAGAGTATAGCAATTTAATTGATGTAACTCAGGTAACATACTGTATGAGGAAAGTTAACCTTCTGCAGCACCTTCTGAAATGATCAATTTGAAGAGTTTTGTTGCTTTGCTGCTTTGTTTTTTAAGTATTTTGATAAACAAAAAAAAGAAAACAATGTGTAATCCAATGCGTTATTAGCTTGAAGAGGCAATGTTAGCATATATTTAAACATATTAACAAAGTTCAATTAATAATACCATAAGGTTAACATTTAAAAAAAAATCTTAATGGCGCCAGCTCTGTGATTAAGGTTAACTACTTGACTGATAACCAAGGTCTATTTTTTAAAGTATCTTTTTTTATCCCCCTGGAACTTTGTAATGTTCCGCTGTTAATGTCAGGCACAGGTTGACACGTGTTTCAATACAACGATATATTCTCTGCTTATTGAGAAGCTGTTGTACTCTGCTGAGCTGTGCACTGACACTTAAGAGTCCATTGCAAAGTAACTCTAGGTCATTTATTTGAGGTAAGATATATTTTCACTTCCCAATATGGCATTTTACTGAATTAGTTTCACTGTCCAAAAGATGACTGTCAGGTTTGAACGGCCCTCCGTCAGATGAACACCCTTACATGCGAATGTACTTCCGTGCATCTTTGGGTCGGTGTGAACATTCGAGGCACATCTTCAACCAATATAACCTTGGGCACATAGAGTGCCTCACCTCAACTCTGTGAATATTTTACGCATGGAAATGGAAGCCGCCGGCCAGCTGGGTAGCCTTAAAACTTTTACGGTGCAGGCATATGTTGGTTAACCTGGGCAGGCCAGCCTTTGGGAGAATACGGCTGTAGAACCTCTCAGGGCTCGCGACACAGCGAGTCACCTCCTCTATAACTTCAATCAAATGTTTTAGACATAACCTCCTCCTGAAAACAAAAACATCCTGACTATCGTTTATTGATTATTGTCTCTCCTTCTATTATATAGATTTTTCCCCCCCAAATCTTTCCTACCACTGACGATAGACTCAATGGCCTTTAGTTCTGTGGTTTATCCCGACCGCCCCTCTTGAACAGTGGGGCCAATTTCGCTGACCACCTTGGTTCCATCGCCTTTCCTGTGAACAGACAGCATTTTTAAAAAATAGTATCAGGGCCCTACAATCTTTGCCTACCACAGCAGGTTTAGGCTGGGAGTTTATTCACTTTGAAGGTCCGCTAAAACGCTATTACCTAATCTCTTTGAATGTTAATTCGTTCAAGTGTATCACAATCCCCCTCCCTGATTTTTGTACCTACATCGTCCTTTTTTATAGTGAGTACAATTGCAATGTACTCATTTAAAATCTCACCTACGTCTTCCGTCTACTCACACGTATTGCAACCTTGGCCCCTAACGGGCTCTCATATGTCCCTGGTTAATCTCGTGCTGCGAACATACTTATAAAACACATTGCAAATTTAACTTATTTTACCTGACAGTGTTTTTTTTTTCATGACACCTATTCGCTCTGCTATTTTTTCTTTCTTTAAGTAACCCGGGACACTGTGCATTCTCGTCAAGGACTTCGGCTTTCTTGTGTGTTCAGTATCTCCTATGCGCTTCCATGTTTTCCTTTAGCAGTCCTTTGCGTTCCTCAACATCGAGGGTTATGTGAACATTTTGGTCCAAACCTTCACATTTACCGTTAAATGTTGTTTCTACGCTCTCATTTTGTATTTTCTGAATAACCCGCACTGCTCTGATTTTTTTTTTTTGATGGCGAGTCCAGGTTACTTATCTGTTCACTTGTAACCCCAAGGAAATTGTTAGCGTCGAATTCAGCGATAGCAATGCCATTGAAAGTCAGGGAATGATTGTTACATCATCTGATGTTGGAGAAGGTGGTTGCCTGGCTGTTGTTGGCATGAAAATTATTACCACTTGATAGCCTAAGCCTAGAGATTATCTAAGGCATTCTACATTTGGACATGGACTGCTCATGTTACTGAGGAAGCGTGAATGGTGCAAGGCATCGTACAGTCATCAGCGAATATCCACACCCCTGACCTTATGATGGAAGGACGGTTATTGATGAGGCAGCAGAAGGCGGTTGGGTAAAGGACACTACCCTGAGGAACTCACGCAGTGACGCCCTGGAGATGTGATGACTCATCTCCAACAAACATAGCTTTCACTATTTTTTTTATGTGCGAGATAAGATTCCAAACAGACGTGTATTTCCCCCCTGTTTCCCATTAACTCCTATCTCCCTCAGGGTTAATTAATGCTAGATTGGCTCAAATTTTGCCGAGACGGCAAGGGCAGTAACTGTCACTTAAGTTCAGTTGTTCAGCTCTTTTGTCCATATTTGAACAAAGGCTGTAATGAGGCCAGGATCTAAGTAACACTGGCGGAACACAGAATTTGTTTCCGTGGGCAGTTTATTTCTCAGCAAGCGTCTGCTGATGACCCCTTTCAATCACTTTACTAATGATCGAGAAGACATGATAGGGCGTTCTACGCCTGTTTAGATTCGTCCAGCTTTTTATTGTACAGGGTCATACCTGGTCAATGTTCACTTTGCTGGTTGGATGCCAGTGCTGTAGCGGTACTGGAAGATATTTTATTTATATTGTGTTCATGAAACGGGTTCCTCTCTGGCAAGTCATCATATGACCTTCCATAATTTCTCTTTTCGGGACATTTCAGCGGTTACTTAAGAGCAAACCACATTGCCATGGGCCAGGAGTCATATTCAGGTCTGTCCAGGACGGCAGATGTCCTTCCCTTAAGGTAGTTATTAAACTAGATGGGTTTTGCATACATTCATTGAGAGTTCCATGGCCACTATTTCTGAGGCGAACTTCCAATTCCAGATTTATTAACTGAAATCACAATCCAAACAATGTGCTGTAGCGGGATTGTAACGCAGCTCCCTAGTGCATATTTTCTGATCCTGTGGATAACAATTCCGGCACAATCATCACTGCTCCACTTACAACTAGTTTGGCTCATAGGCAGCAGGCTATGTAGCACATGTCTTTAGTTGTTCTGCAGGACATTCTCAGTGCCCATAGCCTTTGCAGAATGCAGTGCTCTCAGCCAGCCCTTGATATCTCGTGGACTGAAAGGAGTTAGCTGAAGGCTGGCATCTGAAATGCTGGGGACCTCCGGATGAGGCCAAGTTGGATCATCTGCTCGGCACATCTGGCTGAATATGCTTGCAAGCACTTCAGCATTACATTTTACTCCGAAGTGTTGAGCTCCCCCATCATTCAGGATGTTGATGTTTTTTGCAGCTTTCTCCATTCGTAGTTTTTTTAATTGCCCACCCCGATTCACGACGGGATGTGACAGGGCTGAAACACTTTGATTTGATTATTGGATGTGGGATCGCTTAGCTCTGCCTGTCACCTGCTACTTAAGCAGTTTGGCGCTCAAGGCGTTCTGTGCTGGAGCTTCAAGAGGGTGACACCTCATTTTAAGGTATGTCTCGTGCCGATCCTGACATGGCCTCCTGCAAACACCTTGGAACTTGTTGATCACCCGGCTTGATGGTGATTGTAGATTTTGGGATCTACTGTACTGTAAGGTTCCCCGCTATGTCCTTATATTATTCCGCTGCTGATGATGGCCCACAGCCCATATTTGATCTGCTCGCTCTATTAAACCAAACTGCAACTCAGCACAGTGGTATTGCCACACAGCATGGTGGAACTTATCCTCAATCTGAAGACGGGACTTTGTCTCGACAAGACCTGGGCGGTAATCACTCTTACAGATATTGTTTTGTCAAGGTGCATGTGCGGCAGCCAGGATGGGGAGGATGAGGTCAAGTACATTTTCCCCTCTTATTGATTCCCCCGCCACCTGCTGCAGACCCAGTCTCGCGGTTATGTCCGGAAGGTTTCGGACATCACGGCCAGTAGATGTGGTTCTGAGCAAGTATTGGTGATGGATCTTGCAGTCCCCCATACAGAGTTCGTTTTGAAAACTTGCCACACTCAGTGCCTCCTCCACGTGGTATTCAACATGGAGAAGTGCTGGTTAATTAGCTGACCGCAGGTTGGTCAGGGCGTGGTGTTAAGTGTTCATCAGCTGAATGGTTTGCTGCCCATATTTCACAAGCTCCAATACACTTAATTGGTCCGGAGTCGATGTTGAGGACTTCCAGGGCAGCCTGTCACTGACTGTGCCGCTACCTCCGCTCGCCCTGTCCTGCCCGTGGGACAGGGCAGACCCACGGATTGTGCTGTTGCTGTCTGTGAAATAATCTGGAGGATATTATTCTGTGAGTTTGAAGGTGAAAGGCTGCTGCTTGACTAGTCTGTTGTGGTAAGCGAAAGGAGCGGAAAGGTTTCGTGACAGGAACAGTTAACTATATTACAGAGAGTTTTAAAGTTGATTGCACAAACGGTAAAAATACAGAACTGAGGCCCAGTCAGAAAATATGCCTGATTGCCCACGATACGTGCTCAGCTTTCACAGACCAGTAGTACATCACGTGATTTTTGAGTGATCGAAGGTAATGAGTAGTCCCCCAGGTACCACGGCTGTGGTGCAGCTCTCCCAGCTTTCGTACACGGCCCATGGATATTGGGAAGGAGGTCTTTGCAGATTCGACAGTGCTGGGACTTTGATTGAAGTTTCCAATGTCTGGGCCAATGTCCTGCCGCCCAACAAGTTTTGTTGCTTTTAAAGCCTAAAGCGGTTTGAGATAACTGCAGTTCCTGATAAGCCTTTTCAGAGTCAAAAACATTGCTGTGGGTCTGGAGACACATGTAGTTTAGGTCAGGTATGGCCGGCAGGTTTTCTTCCCTCCATGACATTCGTGGACGAGATGAGTTTATTTACTCCCAAAAGGAAATTTGAACTCCGTGCGCCCAAAGCATTAGCCTGGGACTCAGGATTATGTGTGCATTGACAATAGCACGACGCGAATGCCTCCCCCAAACGGGGGGGGGGGGGGGGGGGGGGGGTTTGTGGTAAGGTGTGAGGGGGTTGGGGGTTACAGTTCTGGCCAGTATTCCTATTACCCACTTTTCATCAGTATTCCGATTTAATGTATACAAGACCACTTCGGAACAGGATTCTTATTCTCCGGCGAGCATCTAAGGAAAACCGAACCGATGGCCGTTACGGTTCGCAGTAGTCTGGTGGTGTGGTGGCGCAGTGGCATTGTCGCTGGACTGGTAATGATCTGGGTTCCTGGTTTGAAATACATCAGCTCAAATGTTGGGATAATAATTCAATAACATATCTGGCATTTACAGTCTTATGATTACTATGGAAGTATTCATTTAAAAGTCATCGTGTCACTAATGTCCATTAGGCCAAAAAAAAATTGACTCACTTACCTGGTCTGGCCACTATGCGACTCCAGATCCACAGGAATGTCGTTGACTGTTAAATAGTCGAGTACGCCATTCTGTTCTCAAATCCAATTAAAGACTGGCATTATATGCTGGCCTAGCCAGCGAAGCCCGCATTCCATGATTGAATGCTCAACAATATTCAGGTAATTCACATTTACAGACCAACCAGCTGGGGTCCCTTTTTGAAAGGCGGAGAGAAGCTTAAATTTGTAAGCCCATCAGTGTGATGCATCTGATGTTCACGGCACCCATGATCCCAAAGAATTGCCTGTCCTGGTTAACCAACAACTGTGCACAGTGAAAGCTCTCAGGCTTACCAGCTGGCTTGGGGCACTTTATTGGCTCAAGCTGATCGGGTTTATAATTCACGGTGCGTGTTTAGTTGGTGGACAGACGGAGACAACGTCATTTGCTTTTGCATGCAAACACATGTCGGCAAGTGACACTAAAATTTCAATCTAAATTTCTTCCAATTCCTGCCACCATTCCAGTCTCCAGGAGTACACAACTTAGAATAGTGCCATTCTGCTTTCTGTCTTCTGCAGGACAAGATGGCTCCATAACCATAGAGAGTGTCAGAGAGTCGGTGGAGATCAGAAAAGCCTTCGTACCCTGTGCCTGAGGGAGGAGGTGGTCCTCTGTGACATGAGAGCTGCTGTGACGGAGCCTGTAGCTTCCGATGTCACTGAGGATATTTGGTTTGGCACTATTTCCTTGCCTTATGCACCTCCTTATCTTCCAGCTCACCCACCCCCTGCTGTCTATGATAATGTACAAGCTGACGATGGTTGGGCCAAGGACAAATTGATTTGGATCGCATCCCTTATCGCAAGCACCAGCACTTAACACACTAACCCAACAGCCTACTAATGATTTTATATTAACCAGCAGGCTGCTTGCATCCAATACAGAGCAGCTCCATTAGAAGGAGAGAGGAGAGGTGACGGAAGAGAGTTAAATCTTGAGAAAGAAAAAGACATAAAGATTAAGAGTCGTGACGAGAGAGGAATTAGAAGTTGGAGAGACGGAGAAAAATAGCACACCACTGACGATGAACTCCTATTACTTTGTCTGACGTTCACAGCCAGCAGCTCACATATTTACACTGTGTGTAAGTGAGAGTTTAGTCCTGAGTCGGAATCTATACGTGCCGAATTTCTGAGTACCAGTGGGCTGCAGCCAGGCCATTTGGAAAGTCTCGTTCCTAATCCAGCTCACCAGAGGGCAAGATCACAGATGGTTTCTGGTGCACGGGATTTAGACGAGAACTTTGTTAGGCCATGTGGAAGTGTTCACTAACTCCGTGACAGCATTAGCAGAGCCAGCTGTGATGCAGTGTCTGTTGGAAATTGTCCCAGCGTCCACTGCAGGAGAGGCTGAAACCATTCAACATTTCACTGCCGCAGTTGACCTTAGACTGCGCTCCTGAGATCAATGTTGGTGCCAAGCAGGCTATGTCTGCTGTCATCATAGCTGTGGATCTCAGTGCTCAAATTGGTATGCAGCTTCTCCGAGCAGCCCAGCAACCTGTGCTCGAACGGCACGAGACAAGACGAAATAATGCTAAAAACAGGCAATAAGTTATTACGCAAGGGTGAATAAGACAGATATAATTGCATAACTGGATGTGTTCTTGGCAGAACCCTTATGTGCATCGACGGGCAGAGGGATGTGGGTGTACAGGTCCTCATCTCACTGAAACTGGCAACGCAGGTGGATAAGGTAGTCAGGAATGCATATAACATGCTTGCCGTCATTGACAGGTGTAGTGAGTATGCTTCAGCTGTATAGAAACTTGGTTAGGCCACACTTGGAATATTGCGTTCAGTTCTGGTCACCACATTACCAGGAGTCTAAGGAGGCGTTGGAGTGGGTGCAGAGGAGGTTTACTAGGATGCTGCCTGGTCTGGAGGTTATTAGCTATGAGGAGAGGTTGGAGAAACTTGGATTGTTCTCAGATTGAGGGGTGACTTGATAGCAGATAACAAAATTATGAGTGGCCTGGACATTGTTGATAGTCAGAAGCTTTTTCCCAGGATGGAAGAGTCAATTAATAGGGGACATATATTTAAGGTGAGAGGAGAAAACTATAGAGGAGATGTGCGGGGCGGTTTTTTATTTTAATGTAGAGCGTAGTGCGTTTCTGAATTTAGCTCCCAGAGGAGGTATTGGAAGCAGGTACGATAGTGATGTTTAAGAGGCAGCTTGAATCGGATGGCAATAGAGCAATACGGACCATGGAAGTACAAAATGTTTTAGATGAAGGCAATATGAATGGCGCAGTCTTGGAGGGAGAGGGCCTGTTCCTGTGCTGTACTTTTTTTTTTGTTCTTTGTTGGTTGTAAATATGTTTTGAAACGTTTTTGTTGCTGGTTATTATTGCAGATTTTTGCCAAGGTGAAGCTGTGATGGAACACTTCTGTTAGATGTAACAGTGGAGAATAGGGGATACTTGTTGGGAAAGGGAAATTGTCCAATGGGATCTGGAGACCTATTCGACACTCGCCGGCAAACTGTCCGGATCGAGGGAGTCCTAAAACATGTTTTATACCTTCTCGCCCTCCTCCTCCACCTGAGGTGCCCTCCGGATTCATGGGGCCAATGCCTGTGCTCTCATTATGGTGATCATACCACAGGAGCAGCACAACACCATGAACTTGAAAACCTGCTCCAGCGTTTACGGGAGGGGTGGGGAGGGGGAGAAGGATTTGGTTCAATCCGAACAGTCAGGGATCAGAAGTTTTGCTTCATCACACCTACGGTCAGCTCCACGATGTTCCTCAGAGATCGATTGCTGACGGTATGGATGTTTCACTTTCACATCTACGTTTGACGGTGGGGATGGCGGCATCGTGGATGTTTTGAGCAATATATAGAGGAGGCAGACTTCATCTCCGAAACCGCACCGTTTCCTTATGTGCCGAGTTATGAGGATGGTGGGAATGGCTGACTGCTTAAGAATGAATGTATTGCTGCTAGGATAGTGGACATTCACCAACAAGATGTACTATGCATGATCACACAGCAACTGTACACTTTGGCAGCCCACCACCAACTACTCAAGGGCAACTAGCCAATAACTGCCACGCCTGACAAACTACATAAGGAAACATTTCTGGAGTGAGAATTCTTTCAGTTCCTCTACCATTGCCGAGTGCCATGGACGCCAGCAGAGCCGCTTACGCCATCGGGACTCCCGCTTTTATGGGAAAACAATGGACAATCTCATGCTGATTCTCCCTGCAGAGTGAGAAAACTGTGCCTTCACCTCAACCAGCATGGATAGTCTTTCACCTCCTGGATACATCGATGGCCAGCATACAGGGAGATGATGTATATGGCATATGCTCCTCTGTGGAAAGTTCAGGATCATAGAAGTTCAATGAAACGGTGATCTTAACCAACACTGGGAGCCACTTCATAACCCTGGCGTGAGCCCCAGGTCATTATGAAGAAGGGTACAGAGCTCCTTGTTGAATTAGCCTCCTCACGCTCTGTTCCTTGTTCAGGTGTGCGTTGGTAAAGTGTTATTGGAAAATCCAGGGCGAATACGGAAGGATCTCCCCCCCGCAACCCACCAACGAGAGGGGTTTCCTCGTGTTTTTAAATATCCCTTCACTGAGAGTTACGAACTCAGGTTATCAATGGGCAGGCACAGACCAAGATTCAAAGGCACTTGTCAAAGCTTCTGAACCGGTTGTTGGATCACCAGGAGGTAGATTACAGCCATAGAGCCCAAAGGGTTACATTGTTTCTGATCTCCTTCACACAGGCACCTTCACATAGGCTCTTTGGAGCCCTAAATCAATGCCTCTGATAATCAGTCTCAGCTTAACGTATAAACAGCAAAACGAGGAACCACGTCTAGTGTTACTAAAAAGCAGGTATCTAGACAGAACCGGAGAAAATAAAAATTAAAAAGCGAATAGGATAAATTATTAATGGGTAATATGTTGGAGAGACATTAGAAAATGGATTGTCACTCATTGGACGGGGAAGGCCACATGATGCATTCAAATACAGGAATGGGAATATTAAAATAAAGCAATTGCTAAATTCGTTGATACGGCTGGTTAATGACCCGATTAGGCTCTGCCACACAGCAGCAGCACAAGCAGGGCACACCCAAACACAATATCTGACCAGCCTCTTGAGATGTTTATCTCACACAGAAAGCGACGAGCAGTGCAGCTCACATCATTTATGGAGCCAGATTTCCATGAGAGCCAGAACAGGAGGTGCTGGAGAACCGAGAAAAGCATGTAAAATAGAAAAACTGGTGTAGGGGGATCTTAATAAATGTGAACAGTAGCAGAATTGTGGGAAATGTATAAATTTGGGTAATTAGAGAGGCATGTCATGGAGGGTTTATTTGATCGCAGTATAATATTAAATTTGTCTTTTGCAAGAGCGGTTATCCAAAAATGTTAGTGACTGCAAGGATTGTATGCACGGGATTTGGTGCGTGCTCAGATATATTCAGTTGAACTTTGAGTTGGGTTTGTTTCGGCAACTTTGTGCGGGGGAGGTGGGCAGCAGAGAGCTGCAATTCGCAATGCCAGCTGGAGTTATGCAACGGGCTGTATTCTGGACGTGATTGTACACAGGATTGAGGATAGAGGGAACATGGGGTCTGATATCATCTCAGGTTGCAAGAGGAGGTGGAGGTTTAAAACAATCTTTTTCCGCCTCAGATATTTGTCAGGTAAAGAAATGAAGTCAGTGATCGAGAACAGAGTATAAATAGAGTCAACGCCCCCCATGCCCGCAATTGTGCAGAATGCAGACCGCATAGCAGGATAAAGGGTACACTCAGGAATCCCAACAGGAGAAAAGGGGCGAAAGTGAAATTTCAGTCACACCAAACAGTTAGCAGGGCATTGCCAAGATATTAATTGGGTAAAGAATATCCAACAAAATACCAACGACAACAGAGAGGGCAGAGTAATTGAACAGAACAGTAATAAAGCAGAAAAAAACATGGATTGTAGAATTAGTAAGTGGATAGAGAGACTTACCAGGAACTCCAACAATGGCCAGGAAGGGATACTAAAAGTGTTGAATAATGTAAAGTGCATACTGGACCTTATCAGATAATGTTATCCACCAAACATCTTGAGAAATCCAGGAAACCAAATTAGATAAACTTCTGTCCATTGTAAGATCATTCCAATCCATTGGTCAAAGATTCAGATCCATTCTTGCAACATTCCAATCCATTATTCTCTATTTCAGTTCTCTCTTCTTCCTATCTATGGAGCTACTGACCTCTGTTATTGGCGGTGATGATGTTCCCGCTGACACTATGGGATTACACATTGAAATTATTCCCTCATTAATAGAAGAGGGGAAGCCTCCAGTGGGACAATTATGATTCATGGGGAGTGGCGTTAATTAGAGCCACTGAACAAACATTTTCTGTTAACCCCTTTCAATCCAATATTTTTTTCATCACAGTAAAGTAGAATATTTACCCGGTCCGGCTGGGATATATGGTGCTCGCTGAGCGAAGCGTAGAAACATAGATACCAGAAGTAGGAAGCTGCTCCGCCATTCATTATGATCATGGCTGATCATACAACTCAGTTGCGTGCTCCCGCTTTCTCCCCACGCTCTTTGATTCCTTTCGCCCCGAGAGCTATTTCTGAATCCTTCTTGAAAGCACACAATGTTTTGGTCTCAACTACATTCGGTGGTAAAGAATTCGAAAGGCTCACCTCCCTCTGCGTGAAGAATTTTCTCCTCATCTCAGTCCTAAATGGTTTACCCCATATCGTAAGACTTTGCCCCCTGGCTCTGGACTCCCCCACCATCGGGATCATCATTCTTGTATCTACCCTGTTTAATCCTTTTTGAATTTTATAGGTTTCTGTGAGATCGTCCTTCATTCTTCTGAACTCCATTGAATATAATCCTAATCGACTCAATCTGTCCTCATATGTCAGTCCCACCATCCCAGGAGTCAGTCGGGTAAACCTTCGCTGCACTCTCTCTAAACCAAACACATGCTTCCTCAGGTAAAGCGACCAGAACTTCACACAATAATCCAGTTGCGGTCTCAACAATGACCTGTACAATGCAGCAAGGCATTCCTGTTCCTGTGCTCGAGTTCTCTGTCTATGAAGGCAAACATACCATGTGCCTTCTTTACCGCCTTCTGGACCTGCATGTTTACCTTCAGCGACTGGTGTACAAGGACAGCAAGGTATGTATGCAAATTCCCCTATGTCAAGTTGGAATGATGAAAATAGAGGCGGCACTGACCATAAACTTTCAGTCCAACTTGGATATAAGAGTGGAGCCAGAGGACTAGAGGGTTTTAAATGTGCCAATCGGATTCCAAAAGGAGAAACCGGTAAAAGAAAAATGGAAATACTCATTAGGCAGGACAATGTCGGCGAAAAAGTGGGGAAACATTTTAATTATGTGTCCTGGGATGAATTACTTAAGGCCATAACTATGGAGACAATAATTACTTCCTTGTGAGAAAAATGTAGTCAGAAATGACCATGTTTAAAAACGTTAATGTAAATTAGCATCTGATTAACTGAATGATGTTCATCGTCTCATTAACCAGAAGGTTGATAAGGGAAGTGAGCCTGATGTGTTGTGGATGAACAAAGTGTGATAAAGCTTCATTTATTGAAATTGGTATAGAAGTTGAACTCCAGGCATCAAAGGGAGAGTGTGGACATGACTTCGGTTGTGAGACAGAAATCAGAGGGAAGTAGTTAGAGATGGCTATAAATGTCGTGACGTTGTAATGCTATAAAGGCAATTAATAGTCATGATGGATTGGGTTGTGCGATTATTTATTGAGACTAGGCACAATATTTATACACAGGTATAGAGCTTGAAGACGTGTCAGCAGCAGGCCTGTGCGCTGTGCTCTGATTGCAGTCTAAAATGAAAAGAAAAACATATTGTGGCACACATACCATCCACTGATGTAATCCTCTGATCCCTCAAAGGTATATTACAGCATCCCACTTTTCATTAAAAAAAATATGTAATCGCACCAATTTCAAGCCAGTATAATTACTCAGAATGTATTTTAGTTTTCAATCACGATTGTTTGAATTTATATAACATTCGGATCTATATGTCTCTTATTTTTTGGTGTAATCTGCTCATTCGCCCAGGTATTGTAAAGATAACGACGTCCAGGTTGCATTTCGGACCTATTCCTTGATACAACATGATGGTACAATGTATCAGAAACTTGAACGGTTCTGACCATTACACCTTTTTTCTGTTTTTGGTTGTATTCAACGTAGGGTCATACAAAAGCATTGGCGCCGAAATCGGCCATTCAGCCCATTGTGTCTGCCCTGGCCAAGAGAGAAATGACAAACTAGCGGTTCATTTTAATCACACTTTCCAGGGCCTGGACGGACCCTTGCAGGCTACAAAACTTCAGATGCAGGCCGAGAATCATTTGAATGGGTTTAGAGTTTCAGTCTCAACCACCAAATTAGGCAGCAAATTCCAGACGCCGACCACCCCCTGGGTGAATTATTTTTCGTTAAGACCCCTTCAATCCTTCTCCCAATCACCTATAATATATGCCCGCTGGAGATTGATCCCTTATCGAAGGTAAGAAAGCCTTTGCAGTCTATCCTATCCAGTTCGCTCATAATTTTGTACACTTCTATTAAGTCACTTCTTGGCCTCCTCTGTTCAAAGAAATACAACGCTGGCCTATCGAATCTCTCCTCATTGCTGCAATTTCCAAGCCCTTGCAGCATTATTGCAAACCTACTCTGCACTCTCTTCAGAGCAATTAGGTCCTTCCACAAATTTGATGACCAGAACTGTACACAAAATTAACACAGTGGCCTGGCGAACACAGTGTTCAGTGCCAGAATTATGTCCCAGGCTTGTATTCTATACCGCACCCAAAAGAGTAACACATTCCACATCAATTATTAACCAACTTGGCCTGCTATTGTGCCACCTTTATGTGCGTGTGTGCATGCACTACAATGCACTTTCTTAACCCCTCTGAATAAAATTACCTTCATTGAGTGTTCCCTGGCTTCTTTGATTCTCAGAAAGCATTACCTCACACTTTTGCGGATTTAATTCAATTTGCCAATTCTCCGCCCACTCAGCCAAACCTATGTTATCGTTTTGGTGCCAACAGCTATTTTCTTAATTATCAATTACGGGCCATTTTTGATTCATATGCAAATTTCACACCAGAAGCCGTTTTGCATTTGCAAAAATATCCATCGAACATTACCCTTTATGTACTGTCACTTAGCCAATTTTGTGTCCAAACTGCCACCTTCCCCCTCTATCCCATGACATATCATTTTCCTCACATGCCCGTCATGTGGAACTTATCAATGCTTAACCGAAATCGATATAGACAAATTACACTGCAGTCCCCTCATCAACCCTCCTTGTTATTTTGTCAAAAGAACACATTTGGCTAGCAAGACGCAAGCTTCCCCTAACAATATCAGGCATACCAACTCCTAAGAACCTATGCTTTTCAAAATGACCTTTAATTCTCTCTCTCAGAACTGTTTCAGAAAATTTGCGGACCATTGATGTTAGACTGACTGGCCTATTCACTTTTGGCGTATCCCTCGTTCCATTTTTAACTAGTGGTTGAATGTCCACAGACCTTCAACACACTGGGACCTCGGCTGTAACAGCTGAATATTGGAAAGCTATCCACGGACAATCCATTGCATCCTCTCTGTCTTCCATCAATATCCAGGGATGAAAACCAACTGGCCCTGGTGATTTATTCGCCATCAAATATGCCAGAACCTCCAGTATTCCCTCCCTCACTGTGTCTATCTGACCTAAAATTTCACGGACCTCCTCTATAACTTGCATGTCTGCCCAACCCATCTCCTGAGTAAAGCGAGAGGGAAAGTAGTCATTGAAAACCCGGCCCACAACTTCTGCAGCAACCCACAAGTTAAAATGCTCATTCCTTCTTTGCCTTAACTTTTTGTTAGTTAGTCCATTGCTCTAAAAGTACTCGTAGGACATCTTAGGATGTTCCTTGATTTCAACTGTCAATATCTTTCTTTGCTTAATCATCATTTTTATTTCACCCCTGAAATGTGCGCACTCATTTGTTTTATATCATATTAAGTCTTTAGTGACTGCCAGTATTTTTTTTGATTTATCTGGCCTGGATCATTCTGGAAAACCATGCGGGTCGCTTTATATTTTGCAGTACAGTCATTTCCTCTGTGGTGAAAGGTCTACACTTTGGCCAAATAACCTCGCCTTTGAATGCCTCCCATTGATTTGATAATATTATCGTTCCTTGTAGCAGCTGGATCGAGTTCACTCCCGTCAACTCAACTCTCAGCATTTTAAAATATGTCTTCTCAAGTTCTGAACCAGAAGAACGCTTGAACGAAGACAAGTAAGTCGGAGTCACCAAACAAAAGTGCTCGAAATATGTGAGGGTATGCATCTGGCAGGCATTTATTAAGTAAAAAAAAAAAAAATTCACAGGAGGTGGTCTTTGCTAGTCGTGACAGCATTTATTGCCCATCCATATTTGGCCTTCAGGAGTTCATGGTGAGCTGCCTTCTTGAACCGCAGCAGTCCATGTGATATAGGTGTTATAAACCGATTGTGCTGCTAGGAAGGTACTTCCTGAATTTTGAATCAGCGACAGTGAAGGAAATATCTTACACATATATAGGTATTATGAATCATATCTTACGGATAGTTTCACGGACACCACCACAAGAGGAAGTTCTGCAGTAAGGAAGGAGGTGCCCTGGCAGTCTTCAAAATCGAACCTGGCCTCATTGTTATCTACTATTTCAAGTCAGGATGGCGAGCAACTTGGAGGGCACATTCCAGTTTATGCTGTTCCCTTCTAACTAATGTCTTTGACCTCCTAGAAGGTAGTGGACTTAGTTGGAAGGTGCTGTCGAAGGAACCCTGTCGAATTCCTGCAGTGCATCTTGTAGATGACGATGCTGCTGGCATTGTGCATTGGTGGTGGAGTGAAGGGATGTTTGTTGTCGAAGTGCAAGTCAAGCCGTCTGCTTTTTCCTGGATGGTGTCAAGCTTCATTAGTGTTGTTCGAGTGGCACTCATTCAGTCAATCGAGCTTATTCCTTTACCATCCTCAGCTATGCCTTGTACAAGGTGGGCAGGTTTTTTTTGATCAGGAGATGAGTTCCTCTTCAAATGATTCCTAGCGTCTGACATGCTCCTGTCCAACTGTATTTATATGTAAGGTCCAGTTCATTGCCTGCTCAATGTTATAGCGCATTGTGCTGTTAGTTGGGGTTTCAGTGATGGTAATGCCATTGCACATCAAGGGGCAATGTTTGGATTATCTCCAGTTGAATATAATCTTTGCTGACACTTGAGTGGCGCTAGGTTTGCTTGCTCATTGTCAGCCAAAGCCTTGACATTATCTAGGCATTGCTGCATTTGGACATGGACTGCTTCATATCTGAGTTGGTTGCAATGTTGCTGAACGTGTTGCAATCATCATGGTATATTCCCACCTCTGAACTTATGATGGAACGGAGGTCATTGATGAAGCAACTGAAGATGTTTGGGCCGAGGACTTTACCCTCAGGAACTGTAGTGATGTCCTGGAGCTGAAATGCATGTCCCCGTGCAACTGCAACCCCCTTCCTTTGTTTATGTTTTATTCCAACCGGCGGAGAATTTTCACTGATTCCAATTGATTGCAGCCTTTTGAGGGCTCCCTAATGCCACACTAGGTCAAATGAGCTGTTGATGTCAAGGCTGGTCACTTACACGTCAATTAAGGTTTTCCACACTTTTGTCTATGTTTTTTGATAGGCTGTAATGAGGTCAGGAGCTGGGGTGGCAGCAGTGGACCCCAAACTGTGTGTCTGTGAACAAGTTATTTCCTAGTGAGTGCCACATCTTAGCACTCTTGAAGGGCCCTTCCATTTATTTATTAATGATCGAGAGTAGACTGATTGGCTGGTAATTGGCCGGGTTGGAGAAGCCTCGCATTTTTAGAGCAGGTCATACCTAGGTAATGTTCCACGGTGCTCGGTAGCTGCTTTTGCTATAGTTATACTGTAAATGCTTTACTAGGTATGTGACAGGTCTGGAGCAAAAGGCGTCAGTTCTATTGCCGCAATGTATTTAGGGCCCATAGCCTTAGCGATATCCAATGACTCCAGCCATTTTTTTGATATCATGTGGAGTGAATAGAATTGACTGCATCTGTGATGCTAGGGAACAAGATGAATTTTCCAATCGGCAATTCTGGCTGAAGCCTGTGGCAAATGCTTCAATCTTATGATTTGCACTGATGTTCTGAGCTCCTAAATTCTTGAGTGAAGCGTTATATGCTCAGTCTTCGCCTCCAGAGAGTTGCAAAATTGTTCACCACCATTCACGACCGGATGTGGCAGCACTGCCTAGCTTAGATCTGATCTGTTTGCAATGAAATAGCTTAGCTCTGTCCATAGGTTGATGCCTATGCTGCTGGGCACGCAAGTGATCATGTGCTATATAACCTCAGTAGGTTGACACATCATTTTTTACATATGCATGGTATTGCTCCTGACATGCCTCCCTACACTCTTCTTTGATACAAGGTTCATCACCTGGCTTGATGGTAATTGCAGAGTTAGGGACCTGCAGGGCCATGAGTTTGCAGATTGTGTTCGGCTGCAATTCGGCTACTGCTGGTGGCCAAAGTTCCTCATGGCTGCCTTATCCTGTCTTTCTAGTTATGTTCGTAATCTATCCCGTTTGGCATGGAGGCAGTGCCAAGCAACATGATGTGTTTTGTCCTCAATGAAAAGTTGGTTGTTTGTCTCCACAATGACTGTGCAGTGGTCACTCCTACCGATGGCGTCATGGACAGATGCATCTGCGGCAGACATGTTGGTAAGTATGAGGTCAAATACGTTCTTCCCTCTTGTTTGCTCTCACACCATTTGCAATAAGACTTGTCTAGAAGCAATGTATTCAGCGCTCACCCAGATCGATCAGTTATGATGCTGCCATGCATTATTGCTGATAAGCATTGATGTTTTCCACCCAGAGTACATTTTATACTCTTGTCACCCTCCGTGCTTCCAGCAAGTGATTTAACAACAAGGAGCGTGTCCGCTTCCCCAGCTGACGTTAGCACGCAACGTGTTAATCACATTTGTTTTCTTTGAACATAGAGCTGTGAGAAGTCAGGGAGGCCGGAGTCGATGCTGAGGACTCGCAGGAAAGCTTTTTTCGTTAATATATGATTCTGTGCGGCTGATTATGCCAGGATGTTGCTTGAATAGTCCGTGAGGCAGCTCTCTCATTTTTTGTGCTCCCGCAAAATGTGAGCCATGATGACATTACAGGGTCGACAGGGTTAGTATTACCATTCTCCGTTCCGGTGCCAAGGTCAATGCCATGCGCTCCTTCTGATTTAAATGAGTTATCTTTGACTTTGTATCTATTAGATTGCAGTGGGTGGCTTACTATGCCATTTCCGAGGGCATTTCAAAGTCTAGCACATTTGTTATTGTTTTGCAATCGCATTTAGGCTAGGCCATTTGAGGAAACCAGATTTCCTTCCCTAAAATATATTAGTAATTTCATGTTCATCATTCGGCTCTTTAAATTCCAGATTATTGAAATCAATTCCCATTATCTGCCGTCTAGACCTTTACCCTCGATCTCTGGGTTATTAGTCATGTAACAATACTACAACAACGTCGCCACCCCATGTCAGAACTCATCAGAGACGGCATCATTATCACCATCTACAAAGGGCAGGGGAAAGGTAGTTAAGTGAAATTGGCAGACCATTTTAAGTTTAAAATGATATTTCCCAGTGATCGGTATTAGGACCACTATTGATGGAAATGGCACTCACTCACATATACAGGTCATGATTACAACGTTTGCAGTTGACTCGTTACTTAGAACAGTGACATAGATTGAGGAGGGCTGCAGACGGATTTGGGAGGATACAGAGAGATCGGTGAAATGTGGCAAAGAGCACGGATGAAAGCACGATTTGGGAGGACAGAGACAGATTGGTGAAATGTTGTTAACATTGAGATTAGCAGCAGGAATTGGGAGGTCACAGACAGATCAGTGAAATGCGGTAAACAGTAAGGATAACAACAGAATTTGGGAAGGCACAGGTAGATCGGTGAATTGTGGTAAACAGCAGGATTTGGGAGGTCAGAGGGGGATCTGTCAAATGTAACAAACAGTGAAGATAATAACAGGATTTGGGAGGTCACACACACAATGGTGAAATGTAACAAAAATTAAAGGGGATACTGCAAGATTTGGGAGTTTACAGGCCATTAGTGAAATGTAGTAAATCATGAAGCTAACAGCAGGATTGTAGAGGTCACAGGATAATCGGTGAAATTAAATAAACAGTGAAGATAACAACAGGATTTGGGAGGGCACAAACAAATTGGTCAAATGTAGCAAAAAGAAAGGGGGACACAGCAGGATGTGGCAGGGTATAGGTCAACAGTGACATGTAGTAAACGCTGAAGTTTACCACAGGTTTAGGTGGACACACACAGATTGGTGAAACGTTGTAAACAGTGAGACTGGTAAGAAAAAAATGGGGAATATCCACATTGCCGGGCAGATGCAATCGTTGTAGCTGTAATGCAGCCGCCTATTTCGGGAAACAGCCCACGTCTTCAAAAGTATTGCTGCGTTCTTATCAGGGCCCAAAGACTTTGTCGTATCCATTGCATTCAGCCGCTTCTTGGATACACTCCCTGTGCTTCGATTTGGCTGAAGACTGGCAGGTTTGAAGATGGTGAGCTTAGAAGTAGACGAGACATATCATGCAATCCACAATTCTGGCTGAAGATTCTTGCAAATGCATTTACACTGAAGCGTTGGAATCCCCCATCATTGTGGATGGCGATATTTGTGAAGGCTCCTACTCCAGTAAGTTGGTCCATTGCCCACCACCTTTCGCAACTGATTGTCGCAGGACTGCAGAGCTTTGACTTATCCACTGGCTGTGGAGTCCTTTAGCCTGCCTATCACTTGCTGCTAATTGTGTTTGTTGCAAATAAGTGTTGTGTTGTAGCTACTCGCAGTTGGCCACCCATTTTTAGGCAGTCTGTGTGAAAATGCTGCCATTGTCTGCTGTTCTCTTCTTTGAACGCCTGGCTTGGTAGTAATAGCAGAGTTGGGAAAACGCCAGTTCACGAGGTTACAGATCGTATCTATATCCTATTCTGCTCCTGCTAATGGCTCACAGCGTCTAATGGGTGACCTGGTGTGAGTTGCTAGATGTTTTTCAAATCTATCCCATTTAACACAGTGTTGGTACCAAGCAAGACGATGTCAGGCATCCTCTTTGTGAAGACAGGGATTCATTTCCACAAACACCTTGAGGTAGTGACTGCTACCAAGGCTTCAGAAGGCAGTAACTACTTGGACAGGTAGATTGCTGATGACGGTCATTAGCTTTTACCGTCTGTTTGGATCCCTCAGCAGCCGCCGTAAATGTAATCAAACATCTGGGTATATTAGCACTGGGCGTGCTCGGCCAGTAGTGCTACTACCAAGCCACGCTTGGTGATGGGCATTAAACTACTGCCCCATTAACCCCAGATTAGATTATATGGCATTGCCGCCCTTAGTGCTCCCTCCAACTGGTGTTCAACATGATAAAGTAATCAGCGGCCATCTTTTGCTTCCCCTTTGAGTTAAAACTCCTCGCGTGCAGATTTATCGTTGCTCCTCACGCTGTTCATATGAACCCTCTGCTATAAAACTGCTGCTGCTTCTCATGCTGTTCTTTATAGCTCCTTTGCCCTCAATTTAACGCTGCATTTCTTTTTTGTTTTATAATTCTCCTGTTCTCGAATTCTCGCTGCTTCTCACATTTTGTTTTACTCCTTTGTGCTCTAAATCTCGCCAGCTTTCCACTTTGCTTTCACAATTCCTCTGTTTTAGAACCCTCGCTGCTTCTCGAATTTACTTCAGATCTCCTCTGCTCATGACTTTCACTGCTTCTTGCGCTTTTTAATAACTGCTTTGTTGTCAAGCTATCGCTGCTTCTCAGGCTGTGATCATCACGCCTTTCTTCACAAGCGCCCCTACTTCTCTCGCTGTTCTAATAATTCCTCTGCTCTCGAACTCTCGATGCTTCTTGAGCGGTTTCTTATGCCATCTGCTCTCGAACTCTCGCCTTTTCTCAGGCAGTTTTTATAAACCTTCATTTCTCCGTGATTCGCATGATTTTTAAAAAATAACTTCTGCTCTCGAAATCTCGCTGCTTTTCGTTGTTTTCTTTTTTAATTCCTGTGCCCTCAAATCCTTGCTGCATCTCACGTTTTAATAGCCTTTCTGTTCTCGAATTCTCTCATACACGGGGCATTCTGTACATCGTACGCACAGCTGTTAGATTTCGTCCGTGAGGGAGGGCGTAAGCGTTTGTGGATGTGGTGTCTTTCAAGTTGGCTGTGTTGTCCTGGATGCTGTAAATCTTCTTGAACGTTGTGGGAGCTGCTGTGATCCGGTAAGTGGTGAGTATTCCATCACAGTCCGGGATTGTGCATTGTAGATGTGAAACAGCTTTTGGGGAGACTGCAGGTGAGTGGCTCATCGCACAATTCGTCACACTGACCTGTTCTTGTAGCCAATGAATATATGTGGCTAGTCCTGTACTGTTACCTCATCTGTTCTCGAACGCTCGCCGCTTTCCACACTATTTTTTAATAATTCCTTGGCTACCCATCTTTAGCAACTTCACACTCTGGTTTATAACACCTATGCTCTTGAATCCTCGCCAATCTTCGAGCCTTTTTTCAAACGCTACTGCTCTCAAACGCTCGCTGCTTTTCACGCTGTTTTAATGCTGCGCTGCTCTCCTTTCTATTTCAATGGTATATAAAATGTATTGAATTGACAATGGTTAACTAAAACTGTTTGCACAGTAACTGCGGTTAATGTCATTCTCCTAGAATCCTAATTTTCTCACCGAAGGGTTTCCCTCCTCTATGAATAAGAGCCTCCTTTAATGTGTTATCACACAGTTTCAGCGGGAGGGTCACCTCCGGCACTAAGACGAATCAGCGGCTGCAGAGGGAAAGGACAGATACGAGTCTGAGAAATATCGATTGGAATGTGACAACAATGCATCAGAACCTGAGATCCAAAGAATGGAATATTACAACAATGGATCTGGATTGGAGAACAATAGATTGGAGCGTTACAACAATGTATCAAATCAGAGAACAAGAGATTGTAAAGTTTCAAAAATAGATCAGATTCTGAGAACAATAGGCTGGAATGTTCGAACAATGGATCCGAATCTGAGAACAATGAATTGGAAAGTTTTGAAAAAGGGCCGCAGTTTGTCCTTGTCACTTTACTATCTTTCTACATATTAGTATCTGTTGTTGTTAGCTCCTCACATCAGTTGCACGCGTCTGTTTTTTCAAGCAGATTATTATCCAACCCTGCTTGTTGTTTGTATACTTGCTAAGTCTCTCTGTCCGTTTGTTTATGTTATAAAACACATTAAACTTCATTACTGTTCTTGTCATTGAATTTTGGGAAGATGGAACCGACTGCCTTCCGTTCTCATGACAACACTGCTCCCTATACACTGAATCCACGAGCTTCCCTGGCTGATATCTGAGTTGAGGCAGGATATTCACTCCATGTGCGATCCCTTTCACCCACAGCTGTTTGGTGATCCCGTAACTTTGCCTTTCCTAACATTTCCCACTACCACGTACACGTTAACACAAATCAGTTGCCCCACCCACAGTCCAGTTTCTGAATAAATCCTAATTTGTGACAACCTCAAACCCAGCTCATCGCAAAATCTACTGCCCATATCCTAACTCACACGAAAACACGTCCAGTCATCAACCGTGTACTTCCTGACTTGGAATGTTTCCTGGCCTTATAACACATACGTTTTAATGTTCCCATTCTTGTGTTATGTATCGCTCCGTGTTCACACTCCTCCATTTAATCACATTTCCACTATTACTTTCGCATATTCCTACAAATTGTTATACGTTATATTCCATCTAATTTCCTTAGTAGAATGAATATGTTTCACTACGTATCTCCACCTGGCCATGATTCTGGCCTTTCTGGAGGGTTTCAGTCTCACAGGCTTGTTTAGCAACAGCGTGACATAGTCATCCTCATGGAATGAAACCTTACAGATAATTTGACCGTCAGTGCTTCCACCAGTTTGTGTTTAACGAGGACGAGCATTGATTAATCAATAAATTTGCACGAAAGTTAGTTGTCAGTTGTCAGCTCAAGCCTGGGTTAGCCAAGTCTTTCTGCATTTGGACATGGACTGTTCAAAATCTGATGAGTAGCGACTGGTGGTGAACATTCCGATCATTAAAATGTTGATTATGCATAAATGTATGTGTGAGTGTTTCAATGTGTCTCTGATTGCATGCGTGTGTGTCTGTATCTGCATGTGCGCGTGTTGTACTTAATGTGTGTGTGAGAGAGACGTGTTACCCTGTGTGTGGTTGTGAACGTGTGCATTATTACGTGCTTATTTAGCGTCCGTGTGTGTGTATCAATGTATGGATTTCTTTGTGTATGTATGTGTTTGGATGTATTTGTGAAATACATGAGTGTGCGTGTATGCATTTGTGCAAACATGTGTTTAAACAAGTGTATGTCTGCGTGTGTGTGTATTGTGTTTGTGTGAGGTAGAAATTGTGTGTGTGTGTGTTTGTGCGTGTGTGTCTGCCTGAATAATCTTGAGTTTGAGGGTCATTGTCTGTGTGTATTTATGTGTTGTCTGTGCATTTGCAAGTCATTCTGTTTAAGTGTATGTGTGAGTTCATGAGGATATGCGTGTTTGTTTGTTTGAGCATGAGAGTGTATCGTTGTGTAAGTGTTTGTCTGTGAGCGTCTGTGTGAGTCTGTGTATGCATTAGTCCTAATATGTACATTTCTGTGAGTGTGCAAGTGTTAGTGTGTGTGAATGTGCTTATGTGAAACTGTGTCTGAAAGAGAGAGACAGAAATCGAGAAAAGAGAGTGAATATTCCAGCACACGTGTAGTTCTGTTTGTGCATGTGAGTGCGCTTGCGGTTCTATATATGTGTTGGATTTTCAGTGTGCGCTTGTGTGTCAGTGTGAGCCTGTGTGTGAGCGATTTTTGGTTTGTGTGTGACTATAAGAATATTTACATGGGAGCATATGAGTGTGTGTGTTTGGTTATGTTTGAGCGTCTGTGTGTGAGTGTGTGGGGACGTGTTTGCCTATATGCGATTTGGTGTGCATGCGGCTCTGTGTGTCTGTGTTTTTATGTGTGTGTGTGTGCATGTGTGTTCTTGTCCGTGAGTGTTTGTGCGTATGTGTGGGCGTGATTATAAGCCCAACTTTTTGTGAAATTTATCTTCCTGTGATGTGGGATTCGTTCTGTGTGCAATTGTGTTTGTGTGTGTGTGTGTGTGTGTGTGTGTGCGCGCACGTGTGCGTGTACGTTTCTCTGTGTGTGAGAGTATGCCAGTCCATGTCTCTGCGTATGTTAGTTTGTGCCTATGAGTCCAAGTGTGTTCGTTTGTGCCTGTGTGATTGCACTTCTGCATTCGTGTGTTTATGTGTTTTGTGTGTGTTTGTGTGTGTGTGTCTTTCTCTGTGTCGCTGTGTATATACATGTGCGGGTGTGCATTCATCTGAATGTGCACCTTCGAATGCTTTTGTTTGTGAGAGTTGTGTGTTTGAATTTATTTGTGTGCACATGCTTGCGAGTGCATGTGTATGTGTTTTCTCCATTTGTGTCCATTTCTCTCTGTGTGCACATGAGTGTATGCATTTAGTCTGTGTGTGCTAGAGAGACAGATGGAGAGAGAGTGAGGGAGAGAGTGTCTATTTCCCTGCATGTGCAAATCTGTGTATGTGTGTGTGTGTGTGTGTGTGTGTGCGTGTGTGTGTCAGTGGTTCTGTGTATGTGTGTGATTTTTGGTGCACGGGTGTATGTCAACATGAGTCTATCCGTGTGTGTGTAATTTTCGGTTTATCTTTGCGTTTGTTACTATGAGTGTGAATATTTTTATATACGTTTAAGTGTATGTGTCTTCCTCTGTGGGAAAGTGTAAATTGTATTTGTGTGTTGAAGCATATGATAGTCTGTGCGTAAGTGGTTTTGTGCCTGAGCTCACGTTTCTTTAATTGTGAGTGTGTGTATGCATGTTTGAGCGCTTGTGTTCCTGAGGGGCTGTATGTATATGTGTATGTGTGATGTGTGTGAGCATGCATGTGAGTGTGTGTATGTATTTGTCCAAATGTGTGAATTTCTGTTTGAGCGCATTTGAGAGACTGTGCATATGCGAGCACATGGATGAAAAACAGAGAGAGAGACGAGAGAGAGAGAGAGCGAGAGAGAGAGAGAGAGAGAGAGAGAGAGAGAGAGAGAGTCAGCGAATGTGTAACTGCGTGTGTGTATTTCTGTGTGTGTGTGTGTGTGTGATTGTGCGTGAGTTACGGACTGTTCAACTGTTGGTGAAAGTACATGTTAGGGAGTGATTCAGTGTGAATCGCGTTTTTTTTGTGTGTGTGTCTCTTTGTGTGTTTCTGACTGTGTTTGTATTTGTGTGTGTGTGTGTGTAAGTGTGCTTGTAAATTCTTTTCTCTGAAGGAGAGATTGTGCACCTTGCTGACAGTTGACATGTTTGATTGCAAGATTGTTTTTCAATGACTGTGTTTGTGTGATTTGATGTGTGTGTCTTGTTTGTTTCTGCGTGTGTGCGCTTCTACGTGTGTGTGTATGAGAGAGAGAGAGGGAGAGTATTTGTAGCTTATAGTTCATGTGTGTATTTAAGGTTGTATTTGTGCGACTGAACATGTTTTTCTGTGATTCTGTATGCCTATCTGTGGTTCTATGTGCGCCTTGGTCTGTTTCTTTGATTATGTGTGTTTCTGTGGCTTTGTGTGAGTTTGTGTGTTTGTGTGTCTGTGTGCTTGTTTCTGCATGAGTCAGTGTCTGTGTGTGTGTGTAAGATTGATTGTTTGGCAGTCAGTCCCTGTGCGCATGTGATTATTTGTGGTTTTGTTTCCAAGTGTATGGTTGTTTTTTTGTGTGTTTGTATGTGACTCTCTTTGGTTCCTTGTGTCCGTCGGATTTTCCTTGTGTGGCTGTGTCAGTTTGTGTCTGTATGTGTTGTTTTCGGTTTGTATGTGTCTGAGTGTGGATACGCATGTTTGTGTGTGTGTGTGTGTTTGTGTGCCTTTCGTCTTTGTCTGCCTGTGTGTGTGGGTGTTTGTGTGTATGTGTGTGTGTGTGTGTGCTTATGATTCTCTGTGGGCGATAGGGTGTGTAGATGGCCCTTTGTGCACTTAATGTTACATTGTATTTCTGGGGCACATTGTGTTCCTTTGTGCGTGTGTGCGTGCCTGTCTGTGCATGCGTGTGTTTGTGGGTTTCAGAGATAGTGTTTGTGTGTGTGAGCAAGTCTGTGCATGTCTGTGAGTGTGTATGTGCGTGTGTTTATGTGCGTGTGCCTGTATGTGTATGTGTGCTCTTCTACATTTGTTTGTGTGCATGTGAATGTGCGTGTGCGGCGTGATTGCATGTCTGCATTGAGTGTGTGTGCTTAAATGTGTCTGTTTATATGTGCGTGGGTGTATGTGTGTCTGTGTGTTTTTTTGTGTATTAGTGCATTTATGTGGGGGGATGCTTAATGCGAGTTTGTCTGGGATTGCCTCTGTTAATTTTTGGGTGCGTGAGTGTGTGTTTGTGGATGTGTGCGCTTCTGAATTTTGCTTCTGTGTCTGTGTGTATTTGAGTGCGTGTGTTTGTATGACTTTCTGCGAGTTTGTCTGTATGTTTCTCAGTGCATGTGAGAGACATTTTACTTAAGTTATTCTTCACGTGATGTGGGCTTCCTGAATAGATCGGTCTTTTTTTCCCACCTCTAATTACCTTGAGGCATGTGCCTGGCTCTCAGTGCTCATGTGGGTGTTTATGTGTGAATGCCCTTTTGAGTTTGTGTATTTCTACGTTCGTGTGTATGGGTGAGAATGTGTATGTGTGTGTGTTTCCTTCCTTGTATGTGTGTGCATGCGTGTGTGTGTTTGGGGGTGTGTTTGTTTGTGTCAGCCTCAGTAATTTATGTTAGTGTTTGTTTCTGTTTAGACATGAGTGTGCATGCATGTTTTTGTGCATGTGTGTGTGTGGGGAGCTTAATGTGCGTGTGTCTAAGAGTGCCTCTGTTTGAGTATATCTGTATATTTGTGTGTGTAAGTGTGTGCATGTATTTTTGTGTTTGCATTTGTGTGCACTTGTACATGTGTGCTTCAGTGAATTTGTGTGTTTTTCTCTGTGAGAGGGTAGTTGTGTCTTCATGAATGTGTGACAATCCCTGTCTGTGTTTATACAACTCTGTTTATGTGAATCAAAGTGGCTGTGTATCTGTGTGTGTGTGCTTTTCCATGATTTTGTGTATTGTCATGTGCCTGAGTGAGAGAGTGAGAGAGTTTTCTAAAACACATAATCAAATGAGGTTGGAGTCCTTGGCCGGCCTTTATTTCCCATCCCTAATTATCACGTGAAGTGTGCGTAATCTGTGTGTAGCTGTGAATTTGTGTGTGCGAGTGGCAGTGTTTGTCTGAATTTGGTGTGCCGTTATATGTTTGTGTGTGCATGTGTTTGTGTGTATTTGTTTTGGTGTGTGTATGTGTGTCTTTTTAGGGCATGTGTGTGTGCCTTTGTATGTGTTTGTGTATTTGTGTAGGCATGTGTGTGCCTTTGTGTGGGCGTGTGTGTCCTGGTGTGGGCTTTTGTGTTTCTCTTTGTGTGCGTATGGGCATGTGTGGGCGTGTGTTTTTATTTCTGAGTGCTGTGTTTGTGGGGGGGCGCTTACTTGAGAGATTTTTTTTCATAGTCTTTTAACTTGAGGGTCTTTCTGTGTCTGCCAGTGTCTTTGCATGTGTGTGTGTCTGTAATTATGGGCGTGTGTGTGTAGGCCAGTGTTTGTATCTGTGTGTGTGTGGGCTTGACTATGAATTTTTCCGAAAGTATGCATGTGTGACTGCACATTTCTTTGTGTGTGTGCTTGTGTGCGCGTTTGTGCAGGTCTTTCTGTGTCTCCGAGTCAGTTTTTGTGTCTTGGTGTTTGTGTATGCGTACGTGGACTTGACTGTCAGTGTGTGTGTGTGTGTGTGTGTGTGTGTATGCGTTTTGATGATTTTTGTTTGTGAGTGCAAGGCGACAGTGATGTATCTGAGTTTAAGTGTGTGTATTTCATTCAGCTCTAGGCTGTGTGCATTTGTGTATGAGAGGGACAAGGTGTGCATCTGTGACTATGCGTGTGATTGTGTGCTTCTCTCATTAATTGCATCTGGGTTTTTGTGAGTGAATGTTTGATTGCCTGAATGCGAATGGGTGTGTGTGTACATGTAAGCGTACGTGTGTCTGTACGTCTGTGTGCGTGTTAGCTCGTGCATGTGTTTGTGTCTCAGTGTTTTTCTGTCGAAGTGAATATGCGTTTCACTGTGTGCAGCTCTGTGCGAGTTACAGTGAAGATGCAGAATAAATGTATCTCTAACTGCCCCATCATACACTCCAAGGAGAGGTGCAGAACAGAATTAGATAGAGAATATTTCCCTCTATACTGTCAATGTCAAACTCTTCCGTCAGCAACAGCACGGGGTTACATTCACAATAATGCGCCCTCGACACTGCCCAGAAATGACAATCTCAGAGAAGGTACAATATGAAAATTGTGACAAAGTATACCTCCTTCTAGAGTGCCCCATGAACCTCTCCGTGCAGCTATAGTGATTCGATGTTTCATTTTCAATTAATTCATAGGCTTTTGGGTTTCCCTGGCTCGGCCAGCATTTATTCAACTTCCGTAGATGTCTTGGAGAAGGTGGTTGTGAGCTCTTTTTGAATCACTGCTGTCCATGTGGTATAGGAACACACGCAGTGCTGTTAGGGAGGGAGATCAAGGATTGTTACATAGCGATAGTAAAAGAAATATGTTTAATTTCCAAGTCAGGGTGGGGAACAGCTTGGACAGATCTTCGAGATGTTGGTGTTCCCAACTATCTACAACGTTTCTGCTTGTGTATGTGTTCCTATGTTTAGAGTTAGTTTATTTTTGTGTGAACGTGTGTTTATGTGCGTCTATATGTACTATGTGTGTGTGTGTGTTTGGCTATTTACGTGAATTCTGAGATAATGCTGTTTTGTGACGTTGTGTTTGTGTTTGTATGTGTGTGTTTCTGTCTGCATGCGTGTAGGAGGGAGCGACAGTCATATAAAGAAATACAGGTGTCTGTTTCTTTACATGTGTGTGAGTTTATTTGTACCTGTGTATATGTTTGTGTGTCTGCAACCTTCTGTGTTTTGTGTGTGTGTGTGTTTGTGCTTCTTTGTGAGTCTGTGTTATACACGTGTAATTTTATGTGTGTGTATGCCCTTGTCATAGTATCTTTTGTCTGTCTCTCTGTGATTACGTGTATGTGTGTTTGATGTTGCCTGCGGTTGTAGTTTTCCGTTATTGTAAGTTTGTGTGTGCCTTTGTGTGTTTGCTTGCGAGTTTTCTGTGCCTGTGAATGTGCTTTTGTTTATGTGTTTCTTTGTACGTGTGTTTGTGTTTATGTGTATGTGTCTGTGTTTCCTTGTGCGTATCCGTGCTTTTGCTTATATGTGAGTGTGTTTATGTGTATGCATGTGGCTGACATTGTATCAGTTTGTATGGCTTTCTGTCTGTTTATTTGAATGTGTTTTCGAGGCTGGCTTTGTTGCCTTAGCTATTAGTTTTCTGTATTTGCGCTCGTGTGTTTCTGTTTAACATCGTTTATTTGTTAGTGTCTATGTGCGTGTATGATTCTGTGCTCTTCTATGTGTGTGTATGTGTGTGTGTGTGCGTGTGTGTGTCAGTGTGTGTTTGTGCGTGTGTTTATGTTGTGTGCCTGTGTTTGCATGCCTGTGTTTGCAGTTCTATGTTCTGCCTCTCTGGGGTGAAAGTCAAGTTTTGTGTCGCTGGGGTTATTTTGGAATCAATTATCTACACTGTTGCCCCGGTAACTCGTGAATCACCCCCCGACCCCACACACACCACCCAATACTCCCGAATCCCCCTCCTATAATTCATGTGGCAGTCAGGTCCCTTTAAACTTCTTGGATAGATGGAGGCGATTTTCGGATATTGTGCAAAACACAAATATTATCGATTGGACAGTGAAATTTGACACCATGCTTATAGGACGGTGATGAGAATTAAGCATCAGATAACTGCAATTTTATGCTTTCTGAAAAAAAAATATGACCTTATATTTCTATATCCAGTTGTGAAGCGAGGTAACTTCTAGAGTAAATTAAAAAAGTCTTAACAGGTGAGAACATGGAAAACGGTGGCTGTATCGGACAGGATCAACATTGCTTTACGAAAGAGAATTCATTCTTCACAAAATTATTGAATTTTTGGAGGCTGTCACCAATAGAATTGATGAGGGGGAACCAGTGGAAATGGTTTATTTCGATTTTCAGATAGTTTTCGACAAAGTTCCGCATAAGATTTGGGTTTGTAAAATTAAAATGGCATGGTATTGGAGTAGTGATTTGAAATGGATGGAATGGCAGACATGAAACGAAGAGGAGTAATCAACGGGTCTTTTTCCGAATGGCAGTTGGACACTAGCAGGGTTGTGCAGGGTTCTGTGCTTGGACCCCATGAATTCACAAAACATATTAATGATTCATAATAGCGAACCAAATGTAATATCCCAAATTTGAAGATGACACAAACCTGGGTGGCGCTGTGGGGAGCAGTAAGTAGGATGCAGAGATGCTTCCTTTGATTTCGCCAAGCGGTGTGAGTGGGCAAATGCATGGAAGGTGCAGTATAATGTTGAAACAAGTGATGTTATTCACTTTGTTAGCATAAACACTAAGGCAGATTATTACCCGAATGGCTATAAATTGAGTGTGGGGAATGTGCAACAAGTCCTGCGTGTTCTTGTACGCAGTCACTGAAGGTAAGCATGGAGGTGCAGTAAACGGTAAATATGACAAATTGTATGTTGGCATTCATATCCAGAGGAGTGGAATACAGGAACAGGGATCAAATGCTTTACTTGCTATAGACGGAGTGCAACGACCGATTACCAGCCTGATACCTGGGATGGCGGGGCTGACATATTATTCGAGATTGAGGCGATTAGGAGTTTATTCACTGGAGTCCAGAAGAATGCAGGGGGATCTCATAGAAACGTAAAAACCTCTTAATGGACGTGACAGGGTAGATGAATGAAGGATACTCCCATAAGTGGAGGAGTCCAGAACCAGGGGTCACAGTCTGAGGATATGGGTTAGATTATTAAGGACTGAGATGACGAGAAAAAAATTCAACCGGAGAGTGGTGAGCCTGTGGAATTCCCTGTTATGGAAAGTAGTTGAGGCCAACATATTGTAAGCATATAAGGAGTTGTTGGATGTCGCTCTTGGGGCTAAAGGCGTTAAATGACATGGGGAAATAGTGATAGAAGGTTATTGAGTTCCATGATGAGACCTAATCATAACGAATGGCTGAGCAGGAGCAAAGAGCCGAATGGCAAACTCCTGTTCCTATTTTCTATGTATATTTCTATACAAGATGAAGACCTTGAGGGAAGAGATCCTGGTTCAACAAATTGAAACATCCTGTTTACAATTCACCTGATGAAATAAAACGGGTTAATACATTTCATCCGGTCTTACATTTCGTCAATACAGAAACTTATCCAGAATTTAGACTAAAAGCCAGAGATGTCCAACCTCCATTCGTTTCCAAAAAATGAGGAGTTGATTATTCAAGTCTGCAAAGTTTACAGCCTCCAACTGTTTCTGCTCTACATTTCGACTAATCAAAGATCATGTCAAAGTTCTGGAAACCATATTGGCGTATGTGTGCCCCTGTGCATTTGTAGAATAACCATGTGTTGTGTTTTGCAATACTTAATACTTTTGTAATGAATAAATGTAAACCATACATTTGATTTTTAAATTTTAAGAACACCTGATTTGTGACTTCTCCCTAACTATTACAGCATTGGATGGCTTAAACGCGTCCTGTCAGGACTACATCTTGTTGCAAACATTGGAGAATTGGGGAAAAAAAGGGGAAATTATTCCCAACGGCTCCCTTTTGTTCAAGTCAATCTTGAACCATGGCTCCGTACTTTCGCATAAAGTTCCCCGCCACTTTGACTTCTCCCTTGACCGCTGGTCCTCCAGTGAACCTTTCCCTCCCAATCACCGTTGGGTCCCGGCGTTGCGTCTGGCATCCCCTTATCCCATTCTTCCCCTTCTGCCTTACCTTGAGTGTTTGTTATTTTATCACTGCTTCCTCCCACTATATCACAGACCCGTGCGCAGGTTTGTTCAGGTCCCTTTAATTGAATACATCACAAATACAGTAAATAATTTGAAGCAATCGAAATGTGCTGAATCAAATGAAATTATCTTTCCTAGCCTGATATGTAATTTCATTATTTCCCTTCTTTAAAGTGAAATTAATAACAATTGTGATCCTGAAGTTGAAAAATTGTGGCCTGAACATATATGATATTTGTTGCCTGGTTGTCATGGCAGCAGCGGTTCTACTGGTCGTAATCCTGGATCTGAAATTCAGGAACTTTCCAATTGTGCCTTGCGACCATTTTTATTTCCTTCTGCTGTCACCCCCATGTGTAATGGCCAAACCGTACTCATTCATGCCGTAACTGACTGTTCTGTCTGGGTCACCGTCACTTTCATCTTTTAACGGTTTTGTGGCCATTTGTTGCCTGAAGCTGAAAAGTTAATATTGCTTCCAGAAAACGGTGCCGGTGGTTCTGGGAACAGTGACTGCTCTGAGCTGTTCAAAGAACATTTTCTGGTATTTAATGTTCACAGGTCGGTATTATCTGGGAAAACTCAATTGGTTTGGTGATATCACCCCCGATGTTCAGGTCTCCGTTCTGGATAACATTCCAGTTGCTCCATAACATTGTAATCCCGTGTGTCCCATTTGTCCTGATTCTGTGATCAATGTTTTCAACGTCAGACACATTTTAGTGAGCAACAGAGTCCGCATGGGCTCCGGGCTGACAGCAGTGGGGAGAGGCCCAGAGACCCAGAAATGGAGAATCGAAGGCAATTCCTCTTTTTACTGTTTATGATCTCAGCCAATTAGATCCTTTTAAGGAAAATGTTCATTGTTTATTCCATGTTGACCTTAACATATGATTTGGGGTTTGATTCAGTGTATATAGAATTGATTGCTGTTCAAACGGGCTTCATGCTGCAGCTCCTGAACTGCTGCACTAACACTGTGACTTACGCAATTGCACATACACCTTTCAGACAGCAGTTGAAGGATGTGCTGAAATATCCATTTATTCCATTTCTTCAAGTCATCCAATCATTTGAACACGTCATTCACTGAAGGTTTCCATTGGTCATACTGCCGTTCCATCATGTGTACCCTCATTGATTGAACACATAATAACAATGCCAAACATTTCAGCCCTCACATTGGTCAGGCTGCCTGACTATCCTTAGAGATTGGACACACACACAAAAAAACACATGCTAACATTCCCACACTTCCATCCGATGGCCTGCCTGTCCGTCATCGCTATCAATCACTGAGTGGGCATAGTTCCCACCTCCGAACATCTTCACACATCCATTGGCTGGGATTCCTGTTGCTCATCGTGCTCTCTGAAAGCGATTTGAGAGGAAAACTCTCCCGCAAAGCGGTCCAAAGTTCCTTGGGGCCTGTCCTTCATTTCTATACATCATGTTTTGGACACAAAAATTCAACCTGCTCACAACTCTGCCTCCCATTTGCCAGGCTGCCGATACATCATCGCGGTCCCTCACAGTGATCAGACAGAAATCATTTAATGAGAAAACGGGAAGACAATTGCCAGAGAGCACCAGAGGAGTTGTCTGACAATGATTGATCATACATATAAATGATGCATAGATCAAGCATTACGAGAGTGTGATGTCAATTCAAGGCCAATATTGTGGGTTAAGAAGAGAGAGAGAGAGAGCCAGCGAGAGAGACAAGCGCTTCATTTCCTTCAAAATGCCGTAGGCAAGTTAGGGGATTGTACAGATAATTGGCAGGTGATGTTCAATTTGGAGAAGAGAGAGGTAATGCATTTTGGTAGAAAGGACATGAACAGGCAGTATGAATTATGAGGTGACATTTTGAAGGTGGACCGTGAATAGTGTAACGCGGGAATAGCAAAAATAAAAAACAATGAATAAAAGCATAAATAAAACAGAAAATTCTTGAAACTCTCAGCAGATGTCGCTATGGGAGACTCATGGATCCGATTTACGCCTGTCTGCTTATGGGTTGTTTGGAAAATTCATTGTTCCGTCCTGCTCAGGGCCCCACCCACAACTTTTTCGATGATAGTTTCGGTGCCGCTTTCTATTCTTATCTAGACGTAGATAAATGATCAATTTTGCTTCCAATTCCCACTCTTCCATCAAGTTTTCATGCTCCATCTCCGAAGCCTCACTTACCTTCCTTGGACTGTCATTCTCCAATCCGGGTTTTAGACTGTCTACCAATATTCATTCCAAGGCCACGGACACCCTGAGCTACCCCGACTGCAGCTCCTCACACCCTGCTTCCGGTAACGATAGGCCTTAGGTTTAGTCTAAGTTGTGGTAAATTAAAATCAGAGATGAGGAGCAATTACATGTCTCAAGTTATGTAAATCTGTGCAATTCGCTACCTCAGCATGCAGTGGATGCTGGAATGCTGAATAAATATAAGGAGGAGATAGACATGTTTTTATTAGTAATGCATTGAAATGTTCTATGTGGAGGGCAGGCAATTGGGGTTCAGGCCGTAATGAGATCAGCCAAGATCTTAATGAATGGCTGTGCAAGTGCAAGGGGTGTGAATTGCCTACTCCTGCTCTTAGTTCTTATGATGTCCTTATGTTCAATTGTAAGGAATCTATTGCATTCTTCAGTTCCTACAAATTTATTGAATCGTTTCTACAGATGCCACTTTCCACTTCTGACAGGTCATAGTTATTCCTTAAGCAGATTTTCCAACCCGCTGTGGTTCTAGGGCCCTCAACTTTACGTGAATCTTATCCCGCGCCCCTGGCCTTCGCCTCCCTCCCAAAACCATGACAAGGACCCTGTTTTCCTCAATTTTGAACCCACCAGCCTTTGAATTCAGAAGGTCATCCTGTGCAATTTCAACAACTGGATCATTATGCCACCTCAAAGTGCAGTTTCACTTCAGCCACACCACACAGCCCTTCACGACCTTTTTGGCGTTGCCCAGGGACCATTCCCTCCGCGAAACACTGGTCCACTCGACCATCATCACCAATACCAAAACCCTCTTCCACGGCATTGCCCATGCAACTGCAGAAGTTGCAACGCTGGACCATATACCGGCTGCCTCCTAAGTCTCCAAGGGCCGTGATAGTCATTTCACACGAAGCAACGCTTTATCACACCTCCTGCAAATTCGCTCACTGCATTTGCTGACACTACTGCTACCCCTTGTACGTCGGAGAGGCCAAACGCAGACTGTGGGACTGCCTTGTGGACACCTCCGAACTGACTGGAAGCATGACCCAGACCTTCCAGTCGCTTGACATTTCAATGCAGCCTCCTGCTCTCATGCTCACAGGCCCAGACTTGGCCTGCTGCAATATTCCAGTGAAGTGAAACGCAAACTGGAAGAAAGGAACCCCATCTTCCGATTAGGCAATTTACAGCCTTCTAGGCTTAACATTTGGTTCAATATCTTCAGACCATGACCTCTCTCCACCATCCTCACTGCCGCCCATCCCCCCACCCCACCACCCCAACCCCCCATCGCCTCCCGCCCTTTTTATACATCCATTTTTTTTCGTATACATTTTAGTTTTTTATGCATTCCAATTTCAATTGTTATTCAATTATCCATTGCTTCAACCCCCTTTTTAACTCTCCTTCAAAATTGTTTCCTATATGTTTCTCCCACCACCCTCCACCCCATACCCGATAGGGCCATCTGTTACTTCTGCCATGTTGTACTTTAGCACCATGCAACCATTGTCCGGCTAATGTGAAATTCTAACTTCTTACCTTTATGCCACTATCAGACCCATTTTAGTGCTAAACATTATAATTAACGCTCCATTTGTACTTTTATGCATGACATTTTTGGCACTCTCTCCATTGTCCCCACCTAACACTGGCGTTTCTATTCAACTCCACCTGCCCAACTCCCGCTTAACAGAATACGTTTTGTTACATTTTCACCTCGTTTCAACTCCGAAAAAGGGTAAAACGGACACTAAACGTTTACTCAGTTTCTTTCTCAACACATGCTGCTAAACCTGCTGAGTTTTTCCAGCATTTTCTGCTTTTCTATGTACTTTTGCTGAGCATTTTAATAAAGGACAAGCATATTCTGTGGAACCTCCTCAAAAGTGGTTAAATGATGTTGGTATGAAGGGAAATTGCAAGGGCTGTTGGACAGCGTAATGCGTCTTGATGTACTTGGCGAACCAATCAGGAATCTTCAAGTTTAATAAATGGAAGACCACACTATGAATGTGTTCATCACGACGTATGCGGCAGTGAAACCACCCCATAAACAAGAGGAGGTTCGGATTATCGTGAAAGGAGTTGATCCAAATGGCGATGCAGAAGTGTGGACACAGGAGTCCACTTGTTATGAGGCGTTGATGAAGACAGTTTGGCTGATGGCTTGCCAAGGGCGGTACAGGAAAGGTGAGCCTGAGAAGGTGAAACAACTGGGCAGCTGGTTGATTGTGAATTCAATTAACAATCTGGAATTTAATAATAAAAAAAAACTACTCTCAGTAATTTTGGCTATGAATTCAATGTAATTGTCATAAAGGCCCATCTCTTTCAATAATTTCCCTTAGGGAAGGAAGTGTGCCAGACTTACCCGGTCTGGCCTGTATGTGACACCAGATGCATAGCAATGTGGTTGAATGTTCAATTTCATCCGGAAATAGTGCGGCAAGAGATTCAGTTCAAGGAGAATTAGGGATGGGCAACACGTGTTGGACTTGCCAGTGGCACCCAATTGCAATTTCGGAATAAAGAAATTAAATATGGCCGGATCCTTCTCGACTTTTGGATTCATTGGGAGAGGTGCTAACAGAAACCGATACCGCTTATAGCCCACTCATTACGGTATTAACAATCAGCCTCTGAGGAGCATGAACACGAGGCTAGAGAAATACGGGAGGCAGAACTTTAAGAAATATTACAGCTCCATTTTAAAAAAAACACCTGAATGAAATATCACAGGTCCAAATATTAGCCAGGCAACAGCCCCAAAGAAGTGACAAAATGATGAGTGGAGTAAAGGGCTAAGAGCTGCGAAATGTTTCAATTGTTGAGGAAAGGAAGGCTTTTGAAAGCCTATCAGTGGGGAGGGAAGCCCTTGGTAGAACCATCAGCTCGTGGTGCCTCACGTCCACCAGGTGGAAGGTCTCACACTGCGAGGAAAATAGATGGAAAACTCGTAGCAGAAAAATGAAAATGCACATAATATTCCAGGTGTGGCCTCATCAAGGTCCTGTACAATTTCTGCAAGACATTCCTGTTCCTAGACTCGATAGTGGGTGTTCCTGCAGGGGACCATAATTGACAGCACTACGCCCAGCCTGAGTTCTATATCTAAGCAGGTATGGGGAGTGGCGGCGTCTATGGGTGGGCGTTGAGGTTGAGAGGAAAATTGGTGGTGGCATATTTAATAGGTGAGGGTTCTCTACTGTAGCACATTATCGAACACGTCACCCATCCAGGGATTTCAAGGTGATTCTGTGTCTGGGACCATGTCAAATCCATTGGTATTCAGGATCGGGCCCTTAGCAGGAAATGGAAATGCCTATTGATGAAGCGGAATCAGCGCGAGAAGGTGGTGTTGGGAGCTGACAGCGCGTTACTTTACCGTGGACATGACAAAAGTGTCTCAGTGGGGAGCATTGGAAAGACAGGAATGAAGAGTACGCCCACGGCTTGCGTGCATAATACTTTTCCTGTTCCCTCTGTAAGGAGTTCCGATCTCGAGCCCATATGAATACAGGTGCATCTGCTTAAGCAGGTATTGAGGGAACACCAGCATGTGTTCACCTCCCACACGCACAATTGAAGGCACGTAGCTAACCAAGAGGTATAGCTTGATGGTGATCCCATGACCAAGACACAATGACAATGGACATTCCTAAATGAAGCAGAGATGAATTTGGAGACAGCTGTACATTCCCTGGTTGAGCAGTAATATCTGTGAACCATTGTGCCCCACGTGAATTCTCCCATACAAGTCGATTAGGGAAGTGGACGGATTGTGCTGGTTGACATTGGATCACTTAGCTTTGGGCAAGAATATCTTATACTGTCGCAGTCACAGATCCTTTGCCTTCACGCCAAATGAAGCAGAATGTTCACAATAGTTGATATATCCAGCGGAGTTGGGTCTGTGTACGTCTTTTCTGAAAAGCAGCGTAAATTCGCTTTCAATTCTAAGGGGCAGGAGGCCTACAGGTATGCCCCCAGGTGTATCACAAAACCCAATCGATATTTTACCCGGTATGCGGCAGAGTGCCAGCTAGAGGTCAGCCAGCACGATCAGCTAACCCAATGTGCGGATGTCCTCCTGTTATACTCACAAACCAAGGAGGAACCTTTAGTACACTTGGGGAAGGCAGGACTGAAAGTCAAAATCCAAAAAGTCTCAAGTGGGCCAAGGGCTGAAGTAAAATTCTTTGTTCAGATAATCAGGCCTACGGAGAGAGAGGCACAGAGACAGGGCAGCGTAGGGCCGTGCAAGGCTTAAACCAGGCAGGCTCATTCCCAGCTCTCAGATAACGCTTGCGGCTGACAGGGTGCTGGAGGGAATATTTTGATGGAGATACATCTCCAGATGGACCAAATTGAGCCCCCTCCGGAAATGAATCTTGTGGGATTGGGATGAAGCATATGAGAACGCTTCTTTTTGGTTGGAAAGTGGTTTTCAGACAGCATCAGCTCTGGTTACAATTAGCTCGAGAAAGCATTTCTGTCCAGAAGCAGCAGCCACAGACAACAGACAACAATTACAGTGCAGTTCTCATGCAAAAGGTTAATTGGCATTCTAGACCGGTAGCTGATGCCTCAAGGGTATTAACTGAGGAAGAAAAGGCGTCTTCAGCATTTGAAATACATCTTATAGCCACCTTTTGGGGGCAGTAAATCACTTAGTTGTGATTCCCAGAACCTGCTGTGACTTCGAGCAACTACCACAATCCGATTTGATTATTACTGGAGGGATCAATAAACGGGGGAATAGTGTCCAGCCGTGTGCTGAAAGGTAGAAGTTGTTAATCGTGCATTTGGGTTTTGAAGGTGAAGGCATTGCATGAGCGTCGGTTACGGCTCCCCGCCAAAATGAGGGAGAGCATCACACTTGCACAGTCAAAGTGTTGTTTAAGTGAGCGTGACAGATTTAAAGCCACGGCTCACCCAAGGTGGAGAGTCAGCTATGTGGATGTCTCCATTTTGTGGAGAAAGGGGATGGGAAGACAGAGATGATGTCTATGAAACTAGAAGAGGTGTGAAAATGACCAGTAACTTGCCAGCCGCACAGTGTACAACAGACTACAGGGGTCGCAGAGGGACGTTGTTATATTCACAACGTAAAATCTCTTTCTAAAACTGATACAAGGTGCTAGGTACAAAGAAGGAGGAATGGATAGCCCTGAGAGGGGGATAACAATACACAACATCCAATCTCTGCCAGTAAGGATTTTGATTCGAATAACAGCAGGGGTGATCACGATAACATCATACCTCTTCCTCCCGAGCTGGCAAAGGTAGAAGAGAATGTCCTGCTTTAAAATGCAGGTTTGGGAGTAGAACTAGCAGGAACCCCGATTGAGATTACGCTGGGAGAACTTGATATAGAAGTGAAGGAAGGGGTGAATTTTAAAGGTGTTAATATATGCTGCCTGAAGAATACAGACTGGAAGTGATGTAGTAGGCAGACGGAGGCCCAGGGGCAGGAAATCAGCTCTTGAGGCCACAGTGGAAAGTATTGATATGGTAGCTGATGAACCAAATGCGGCGAGATCTGGGGGATAACAATAAAGGCTCTTTATTCTGTGTTGCAATAAATGCGGAATCAGACAGTTGAATGGTGCCGAATGTATATACTTGAATCAGTTGTTGGACCTTGGCAGTACTTTCTGATCGGTAGCATAGGGTCAATCCCAACCTCTGAGAAAGGGAATATATTCTGCCTGGTCATGGTACATAGTTTCACCAAGTGATGCGAGGTATTTCCATGCAGGTCAGCCGCTGCACTCTGGGCAGTGAACACATCAGTGAGAGAAGTGTTCTGTGGATGAGGGCAGGCCAAGGTTGTAGGCTCCGTTCAGGGCAGTCACTTCACAGGGCATCGTATTCAACCTAAGGTGAGATTTTTGGGAATGCACGGGAAAAGACAAGTTGCACATAGGCTCCAGTCTTCAGTGATAGTGGAAAGGTCGGATCACACATTAAAGATGGCCCTTCTAAAATAGTTACGTGAATAGTTAAGAAAATGGGATGAGATACTTCCTTTCCTCCTGATGGGAATAAGGAGCACAAGTTCATAGGGAATGGCAGTTTCGCCTCACGAGTTTGTGTTTGGGTTTTCCATGCACAGACCGTCGCATCTGCTGTTCCCTAACATTATTATTTTTTCCGACGGCAAATCCAGAAGATTCCCAATGATCAGTTTGTGAAAGATCTTTGATAAACCAAGGGAGAGCTGTACCTTCAGGTGAAATACCATAATGGCCAACCCCATCAAAGAATCAGGCTGCAGTTGGCTCCAAGGAAAAGGTCTAAATGGAGCATCAGAAATCAGGTGCCTATGCAAAACAATGCAAGGGTATTTTTTTTTTAAATGTCGTCATGTCCTCAAGAATGAGAAATTGAGCTCATCGTCTCAGACTTTGTAAATTTCTGCAGTTTCCTCGTTAAATCAGAACGTTTATCAATGACTGCCTTCGAATACAATGGGAAGATGATGTTTTTCCGTATGTGGTTGCTGTTACTTGCAATAAGCTGCATTTGTAATGAACGATAGAGTGTTTAAGTTGCTTATAACCTCGGAAATATGTCGGCCAAAAGCAAAATATTGCAAAGTTCTAATCCAAAACATAACGAAATAGCTGGAAACAGTTATATGGCTCGTGAACAGATTTCAAGAGCATAAATCAATATTTACTTATAAGGAGGCAAACTCACATTTTCATTTCATGTCATAGATAGTCTTAAGTGATAGAAAACCTAAAAGTATTACACAGTTACTTACTGTGACCAACTAACCAAGCGTTATTATCAGTTAGCTCTAATAAAAAGAATGCATTGAACCAAAGTTAAATGCTTCTTCGAGAAGGACGAGGAACTTAATGTCGAGCACAGCTGTTGTTACCCTTTCTTCATTTTCATACAATAATTCGCTTTTAACTCTCCTTTGCAAATAACTCAGGTCTGGATAAGGCTTTATGATGTGAGGATGTGCATGCTTGCCCGATCAACCTTCAAAGTAGCAGACTCTCACAATGCCTCTTTGTGATACAGAAATGTGTACTTCAGCGGACTCTCCAGCAGTTGTAATGAAATTAACTCACTGATATGTTACCTCTGTGCTTTTTAAAATGCCGTGGCCCCTTTCCTAGTGAAATGAATCGTAGCCGAGCCAATTGATAGTTCATGCTGACGTCCTCAAATGGTTAGAGTTTACAACGGCAGTATAATGATGCATCGACGATTAACATACTATTATTGTGTGAGAAATTATGCAAAACTAATCATTAAGCCTTAATTCCCCTTCACAATTTAGAATTTACGTATGAAGATGTAATTGCCATTTTAATGCTGTCCGCCTCTATTCCATTTACACCTAATTTACAACGAAGAGAATGGGAGTGATAAAGAGAGACGGAATGAGGAATAGAGCGAGTGACACTGAAAAGCGAGAGAGAGAGGGAGAGAGAGAGAATCGAGTGAGTGGGAACTCCAAAGGCTAATAGACGATGACAGAGAGAGAGAGAGATAGAGAGAGAGACTGAGGCAGAGAAAGGAAGAAAGAAGATACAATGAGATAGAGAGCACGCGAGAAATAGACAAAGTGGTGAGAGATGAAGGAAGTGAGTGATGGAGAGGGATAACTAAATGTGTAGTAGAGGGGCAGAGATAAAATAGAGAGGGAGGCAGTGACAGAGACTGAGAGAACTAGAGGCAGAGTAAGACAAACAAATTGAGGAGGAGAGAAAAATGGATGAAACTAAAGAGAGAGACAGGGTTAGAGGGACAAATGAATCCAAATATTAGAAACTCATAGCACTGAATTATGAAATTACGGAGTTTCATAAGATTTTGCTTCTGCACAAAATGCAAACGGCAATCATTGGGCAGCGAGTCGACTTTGAGGAATAAATGGAAAGCAAGATGGCCTTTGAATGCATTTTGCCCTGTTTCTGGTAGCACATTTCTTTGTTTGTCTGTCTCTCTGCCCATCAAGCCTGTGACGTGAGAGAGAGAGTGGAGCCATTAGGAGCGGGAGAGGAAGAGAGAGACGGAGAGAGATGGAGACAAAGAGTAAGATATATATATATATATATATATAGAGAGAGAGAGAGAGAGAGAGAGAGAGAGAGAGAGGCGGGGGGTGGGGGGGACCTAGATAGTGAAACAGGGGAAAGAATGATGGTTTAACAAGAAACCATTTTTTTGTGAGCGTGGGAGGCATGTTCCAGAGAGAGAGCACCTTCAGCGTCTCCATTGTATAGTCACTGCCCAGCTCCGGACACATCCTCCAGAAATATTGATTTTCAAATATAAATCCAGAGTAGGTGATTTTAAAATGTGACCTGTAGGAATGCCTTTCTCCGTCCCACTTTTAAGGCGGAGTTAAAACCTAACTGGCGTTGAAGGGGGGTTGACTGTAAGCTCGAAATACAGCTTGGGGGAAAGGGGCTTGCAGCAGTCGTGGGCTGAGGAAATGCCAATCATCACGTGAAGAGCAACATTTCTGGGATCTTGCTGTGAACACACTTTCCCAGTCTCACTGTCTTAATATTTTAACTCTCCCAGTCTCTCCCCTCATCTATGTATTTCTACATTACTTCTCTTAATAAATGTTAAAGAACCAATAATGTGATTTGCCATTATTATAATTTGGGGAAGCAAGGGAGAGGGTGGCATCAAGTCTGGATGGAATGGGTTCAATTCACCTCTTGCCCCTCCCAATCCTGTCTTTGAGTATTTGGGGGTGACTGTTGGTGGAGGGTATTGTTCTCTTTAACTGGTTTGTGATATTGCCCCTGAGGTCTAGGAGCAGTCTTTGTGACTTGGGCTCAAAGAGATTCAAACCACAGCATAGTTCACATGCTTTAGTCCCGGAAAGGCTTTTCCCATCGATCGTAGTCACTGAGGCAGATTTATCTAGATATTAACATGTTGCTGCTTTTGGGATCTTGATGTTTGCACAACATAGCATCAGCCTTACCGACATTAAGGGGGATTTGATGGAGAGCTGGAAGAGAGGGCAAAACAGAGGGGCAGTGAAGGGGCTATGGATAGGGGCTGAGGGACTGAGAGAGAGAGAGAGAGAGAAAGAGAGTGATGGGGAGGCAGGAGAAATTGATGGAATGTAAGAGAGAGTATCATATTCAAAAAGGGCTGGGGTGTCGTGAAGGGGCACAACGTATAGTGGAAGCGAGTGTCCTCTATTGAGGCAATGTCGATTGTAGTATCGCCTGTGGGATCTTGATGTGTCCAATTCGCCTGCATCACTGAAACTAAAAAAAAAAACATTCATTCAGAGGATGTGGAAAGTTTCCAAGGGCCTGGGATTAAATGTCAAAATGTGTCGCCGGCTCTGTTTATGTGTGCTGTAAACATTCAATAATTCCTGGGTCTTAGTTCAAGTGAAAGATTGGAAAAAATGAAATGTCTTGGTGGCGCAGGGGAAGTAGGGAAGTTTCATGAAGCAATCAGCCGTTTTCTACCCAGTCCCAGATTAAATGGGAGGATTTTGTTGTTTCTTAGTTTTGAGCAGTGACTGGGTAGGGCGCCTGGATAATGGCACGTTGCAACACGTGGGATCTTGCAACTTCCCTGCAGCTCTGCTGAACTCTAATCGTGGTGCCATTGTTCCAAATGAGTTTTGCAGAAGAATGCTTGTGGAATGTTTCAATAAATTCGCTCCACACTCCCACATCTCCCACACCCCCACAACACTCTATGTAAATCATTAGCAATGATGTAAAATGCCCACAGTCTTGCGTGTCACTATTTAAAACTGTGACCAGGCAAACTCATCAGAGTGAATTTCAATCCACATTCACCCCGAGACGAGGGGAAAAAGCGATAGAGACATCCAGAGGTTTGTCAAGAGCAGGAGCAAAATTAACATGAGCTTAAATGGAGAAGATAAATGTGTACTGGGAGAGGAGAGGAGAAACAGGTTCATAGTGAGTGCGGTTAATTTTATTGGAGTCCATTGTTCACTGTGAATGTACAAACAAATCCATTGCTGGACACAGTAGTTACAGGGAGTGATGCGGGCGTTGGGGGGGTGGGGGCGGGGGGGGGGGGGGGCGGGGGGGTGAGGTGTGCTTGGGAGGATGGGGTGGGGGTGGAGGTGGGGTCATTTAATCAATGATTGAGGGATAATCCTATGCCGAGCAGTTCTGGGGGATGAGATAGAGTGAGCCAGTGAATGGGAGTTGGATGGATAAAAACCATCAGTGTTGGGTATATTTTGCAATGAGGCATTAAAATAAATGGAGGCGCTCTCAGCATATTCGGCGACCCCGCCGACATAATCAGGTCCTAAGGAAGAATGGATACGCTAATAATTAATGGGGATAGCTCAGAATTAATGGGATATCGGTCTCAATTCTAATGGCTAAAGGAGTGTTGTGTGCAGGCGAAATATTGAGGAGGAATACAAACGTTGAGCAGGGGCCAAGCAACTTCAATAGTTCGATAAAAAAAATCTTTCTGTGCCTGTTTATATCTATGCAATTGTGGTACTGTCCCTCGATCCATCTCTCTCTTCAGCTCTCCGTCTCGCTGTCTTCTCCCTCTCCATCAATCTGCGTCTCTCTGTCTCTATCACTCACTGCTACTCTCTGTGTATTTCTTTGACTCTCTCTCTCTCTCTTTATGTATCTCTGTCTACCTCTCCCTCTCCCCCTGTTTCTTTGTTTGTCTCCCTCTTTGTAACTCACTGTACTGTTCTATTCCAGGCATTGCATTCGGAACACGAACCACTCCTAATGTGAAATACATTGTTTTTTTTTCTCAATTCAAATTTGCTCCATTTGCAAAAACAAACTAATTTAACAAATACATACCTTTTTGCCCTGGCGTTTTTACGAACTGTGACAGAATCTCCTGGTCTACTCTTTCCAGTCCCCTTATGAGTTTTAACATCTCTATCAAATCTCCCCTTAGCTTTCTTGTGTCCAAGGAGAACTGTCCCAACATTTCCAATCTATCCAAAAAGCTTGTTTTTTGTCATCCATTTAACTATTCTTGTTAAGCGCATCTGTGCTCTTTCTAATTCGTTCAAATCCTTCGTACAAGTGGCGCCCAGAACTGTACACACAATTGCAGCTGAGTTCTAACGATTGTGTACTATAAGCCAACATTAACTACCTGCTCTTCTGCTCTAAGCCACTTTTATTAAATCCCAGGATAATATATGATCCATTGTTTTTTTTCTCTCCACCTGCACTACCACTTTCAATGACCTGTGGATAGGTGCACTCATGTTTTACTGCTACTGCACCACCTTAAAAACTTCACTACTTATTTTAGATTGTTTGTCCATGTTCCACCGACTATAATGCGTCACCTCGCCTTTCCTCACATTGAAATGCATCTGTGTCCTAAATGACTACGCCCCCAGTTTGTCTGAGTTCTCTTTAAGGCTTGATATACTTTTCTCTTTCTGTCTCCCTCTCTATTTTTAACCCTCAGTCTTAACTTGAATTGACCCCTACGCTCTTAAATCATGATCCCTACCTCAATTCCACCTTTATGCTAACATATCAATGCCCCATGACCTGATGCTCTCTGTAAATTTTCTTCACGGTTTCGAATAAAATATTCCTCTGCAGTTTAATAAAGGAGTTCGCGATGATGGGCAGGCAGCTCGGCCAATGTGAAGACTGATGCGGTTGGATGTGGGCTTATCTGTCCAATCAGTATGAGGAAAAGCAATTACCAACAGGCAGAACGTCTAATGGGAGGGTGAAGGTGTTCGTATGTGTAATTTATGCCCAGCCGGTGAGCAATAGCGATGATGGAAAGGCAGGTCGGCCAATGGGAGTGTGAGAATTTTAGCAGGTGCTTCCTTCTGTTCAATTACTAAGGTATATCCATGATGATCAGGCATTCCGACCAGTGGGCTGGCTGAGATATCAGGAGGTTAGTTTTTCTGTCCAAAACTGAGGGGTATCCTTGATGGACAGGAGGCCCGTTCATTGGAAGAGCATTGAGAACGAGTTATTCTTATTTAAATAATTCAAGAATTAGAGTAAAGGGATATTTCAGCACATGCTTCAACTCTCGTCTGAACAGAATCTGTGTCACGGCGTAAATCACAGTGTTAGTGCAGCAGCTCAGGACCTGGAGAATCAAGCCCAATTCCAGAACACAATCAGCTATCAATACAGACTCAATACCTAAATCATACATTCGGCTCCATATGGAATACACCATTAACGTTGACCATAACAGGATGAAATTGGCCGAGTTTAAAAACATTAAAATCATGGATTTCCTGCGACTCTCCATCTCTGGGTCTCTGGGACTCTCCCCAATCCGGTGAGCCCGGAGTCTCCTGCGGGCTCTGCTGCTCACCAAAATTTGTCTCACGGTGAGAACATTGAGCAGCAGAATCAGCACAAATGGGACTCCCGGAGTTATAATATGGTAGACGAACTCGATTGTTATCCAGGTAGGGGAGAACATTAAGTAGATTGTGAAAACACAAAACCAGGGGGCGTTCGCCATGAAATACTGTCCTGTTATCATGAAATACCAGAAAATATTCTTCAAACAACTCAGCACAGTCACTGTTCCCAGAACCACAGCCGCTGTTTTCTCGCTGCAATATTTAGTTTTCAGTTTTGGGCAACAAATAGCCACAAATCGATCAAAGATGAAAGTGACGGTGAACCAGCCAGAACAGTCAGTGGCTGCATAAACCAGTACGGCGTGGATATTACACATGGGGACAAAATACAGGAAATAAAACTGTTCCTCAAAAACAATCGGAATCTGTCTCAATATCTGGTCCAGGATAACGACCAGTAGATCTGCCATAGCCATGGCTACCAGGTAACAGGTGGCATATTTGGTCAGACCACATTTCTTGCACGCTAATGTCAAAATTGTGAGTAAGTTCACTTTAGGGGAGGAAAATAAATAATTAAGTTATCCATCAGACCACGGGAGACGTTACCAACTTGACTGATCTATTCATAATATTTATAAATGTGTGACTGCATCCAGTGATGTACTGAGTGTTGGTAAATGGAATTAGGTAGGTATGTCAGATGTTTCTCACGTTTCGGTTCAGACTCGTTGGGCCGAATGGCCTCTTATGCACTTTGATTCTTTGATTCTTTGTTTTTGAGTTAAATTTACACGAAAGAACAAACAATAAGGCCTGTGATACAGGGAAAGGATCACAGATTATATAAACAAGCGGTGGAGGTGAGGAAGGAGGAGGGGGAGTATTGGCACGGGAGGCAGGATTAATGGGTGGTACCAAAGGTGATTTAAGGGCGAATGGATAACTGGAGCACTCAGGGTTTATGTGAGAAGTTATGAGTGACGGGGGTCCATGGGAAAATGGGAAGATGTTGTTTTTCCGTATGTGGTTGCTGTTACTTGAAATAAGCTGCATTTGTAATAAACGATAGAGTTTTTAAGTTGCTTATTTCCTTGGAAATATGTCGGCCAAAAGCAAAATATTACAAAGTTCTAATCCAAAACATAACGAAATAGCTGGAAACAGTTATATGTCGTGTGAACAGAATTGAAGAGCATAAATCAATAATTACGTGTAAGGAGCCAAACTCACATTTTAATTTCATGTCATAGATAGTCTTAAGTGATAGAAAACCTAAAAGTATTACACAGTTACTTACTGTGACCAAGTAACCAAGCGTTATTATCAGTTAGCTCTAATAAAAGGAATGCATTGAACCAAAGTTAAATGCTTCTTCGAGAAGCACGAGGAACTAAATGTCGAGCAGAGCTGTTGTTACTCTTTCTTCATTTACATACAATAAATCTCTTTTAACTCTCCTTTGCAAATAATTCCAGGTCTGGATAAGGATTTATGATGTGAGGATGTGCATGCTTGCCCGATCAACTTTCAAATTAGCAGACTCTCACATTGCCTCTTTTTGATACAGAAATGTGTACATCAGCGGACTCTCCAGCAGTTGTACTGAAATTAACTCACTGATATGTTACCTCTATGCTTTTTAAAATGGCGTGGCCCCTTTCCTAGTAAAATGAATCGAAGCCGAGCCAATCGATAGTTAATGCTGACGTCCTCAAATTGTTAGTTTACAACAATGGTATAATGATGCATCGACGATTAACATACTATTATTGTGTGAGAAATGATGCAAAACTAATCATTAAGCATTAATTCCCCTTCACAATTTAGAATTTACATATGAAGATGTAATTGCCATTTTAATGCTGTCCGCCTCTATTCCATTTACACCTACGTTACAACGAAGAGAATGGGAGTGATAAAGAGAGACGGAATGAGGAATAGAGCGAGTGAAACTGAAAAAGCGAGAGAGAGAGGGAGAGAGAGGGAATCGAGTGAGTGGGAACTCCAAAGGCTAATAGACGATGACAGAGAGAGAGAGAGAGAGAGAGAGAGAGACTGAGGCAGAGAGAGGAAGAAAGGAGATACAGTGAGATAGGGAGCACACGAGAAAGAGACAAAGTGGTGAGAGATGAAGGATGTGAGAGATGGAGAGGGATAAATAAAAGTGAGGTAGAGGGGCAGAGATAAAATAGAGAGGGACGCAGTGAAAGAGAATGAGAGAACTAGAGGCAGAGTAAGACAGACAAATCGAGGAGGAGAGAAAAATGGATGAAACTAAAGAGAGAGACAGGGTTAGAGGGACAAATTAATCAAAATATTGGAAGGTCATATTACTGAATTATGTAATTGTGTAGTTTCATCAGATTTTGCTTCTGCACAAAATTCATACGGCATTCATTGGGCAGAGCGTCGACTTTGAGGGATAAATGGAAAGCACGATGGCCTTTGACTGCATTTTGCCGTGTTTCTTGTAGCGCATTTCTTTGTTTGTCTGTCTCTCTGCCCATCAAAACTGTGACGTGTGAGAGAGAGTGGAACCATTAGCAGAGGGAGAGGAAGAGAGAGAGAGAGCGATGGAGACAAAGAGAAAGATAGAGAGATATATATATAGAGAGAGAGAGAGTGAGAGAGAGAGGGGGGCTGGGGGGGACCTAGATAGTGAAACAGGGGAAGGAATGATGGGTTAACAAGAAACCATTTTTTTGTGAGCATGGGTGGCATGTTCCAGAGAGAGCAGCTTTTGCGTCTCCAGTGTATAATCACTTCCCAGCTCCAGACACATCCACCAGAAATATTGAATTTCAAATATAAATCCAGAGTAGGTGATTTTAAAATGTGTGCTGTAGGAATGCCTTTCTCCGTCCCACTTTTAAGGCGGAGTTAAACCTAACTGGCGTTGAAGGGGGGTTGACTGTAAGCTCGAAATACAGCTTGGGGGAAAGGGGCTTGCAGCAGTCGTGGGCTGAGAGAAGGCCAATCATTGCGTGAAGAGCAACAGATTGCCATTTCTGGGATATTTCTGTGAACACACTTTCCCAGTCTCACTGTCTTAATTCTTTTAACTCTCCCAGTCTTTCTCCTCAGCTATGTATTTCTACATTACTTATCTTAATAAATGTTAAAGAACCAATAATGTGATTTGCCATTATTATAATTTGGGGAAGCAAGGAAGAGGGGGGCATCAAGTTCCCTCTTACCCCTCCCAATCCTGTCTTTGAGTGTTTCGGGGTGAGCTGTTGGTGGAGGGTATTGTTCTCTTTAACTGGTTTGTGATCTTGCCCCTGAGGTTTAGGTGCAGTCTTTGTGACTTGGGCTTAAAGAGATTCAAACCACAACATATTTTACACGCTGTAGTCCCGGAAAGGCTTTCCCCATCGATCGTAATCACTGAGGCAGATTTATCTTGATATTAACACGTTGCTGCTTTAGTGATCTTGATGTTTGCACAATATAGCATCAGCCTTCCCGACATTAAGGGGGGTTTGAGGGAGAGCTGGAACAGACGGCAAAACAGAGGGGCAGTGAAGGGGCTATGGATAGTGGCTGAGGGACTGAGGGAGAGAGAGACAGAGAGAGAGAGAGATGGGGAGGCAGGAGAAATTGATGGAATGTAAGAGAGAGTATCATATTCAAGAAGGGCTGGGGAGTCGTGAAGGGGCACAAAGTATAGTGGAAGCGAGTGTCCTCTATTGAGGCAATGTCGATGGTAGTTTCGCCTGTGGGATCTTGATTTGTCCAATTCGCCTGCATCACTAAAATTTAAAAAACACACATTCATTCAGCGGATGTGGAAAGTTTCCGAGGGCCTGGGATTAAATGTCAAAACGTGTCGGCGGCTCTGTATATGTGTGCTGTAAACATTCAGTAATTCCTTGGTCTTATTTCAAGTGACAGATTGGAAAAATGAAATGTCTTGGTGGAGCAGGGGATGTAGGGAAGTTTCAGGAAGCAATCATCAGTTTTCTCACCAGTCCAATATTTAATGGGAGGATTTTTTTGTTTCTTAGTTTTGAGCAGTGACTGGGTAGGGCGCCTGGATAATGGCACGTGGCTACACGTGGGATCTTGAAACTTCCCTGCAGCTCCCCTGAAATCTAATCGTGGTGCCATTGTTCCAAATGAGTTTTATAGAAGACTGCTTGAGGAATGTTTCACTCAATTCGCTCCGCACCCCCACATCTCCTCCACCCCCACAACACTCTATGTAAATCATTAGCATTTAAAACCGGAACTTTGAAGATGGGTAAGAAAACGAAAAACAAATTGCAGTAGTATACCCAGGGGTTCGAGTCCGCTGGAGGTGAAAAGTAAATAATTTCTATGTTTTCTTTTGTGTCCATTACGGTCCTGAAAATGTCCAATATGTTTCTGATTGGGCTAAATGGACTCCAAGTAAAGGAAAGAGCTTCCCACCGGCTGGAACTTTTAATCGGGACAGAATTGAGCGCTTATAGTATGCATAAAGGGAGGTAGATAGTCCGCTACTTAATTTTCTGTAACTTAAACAAAAATGAATTGATCTAAGTTACAAGAGCTGTTTGTGCTGAAGAGAGAGAGAGAGAAATGGTACCCATTAGGTGGTTAATGAGCAATTCACAAGCTGCAGCAGAGAAAATGAGAGCTTTCGTTAGTTTGAAGGTCCTTATAGTTGGAGCCTTCAATATCCCTTTATTCCCCCACTGCTACTCGAAGATTCGTTTAGAGTTAATTTCAATATTATAGGAGTATCGATACATACCATTATCAATGTGTTTGTTTGTGTGCAATGAAGCATTTGTATGTGAGCTTTAATATGTTTTCTTCCCTGAATTGTCTTTTGTGTGTGTAGTTGAGCACTTTGGAGTCGAAAGCCCCATATTAGATTTAAGGAAAAGATTATTCGAATATTCCGACAAGTTTATTATAAGGTTTGAGTTGAGATTTCTGGCAAAAATCGTAATTTGAAGGTAGTGTAAAGATAAAACAGTGCTTGCCTTTTTTTGAGATGAACCAACCCTTGTACCATCCCCCTTGCAGACTAGTATGGAATAACCCTCATCATCAGCTTCTAAAATGATTGGGATTAATACATACGAATTAGCATTCTAAAATTCTGAGAAAAAGAAATTACTTGAAATTCAGAAGAATTCTAGGAAAACGAAAAGACATAAACACAAGGTCTAGATGGTTCCAATGGATATGAAGCGGTTTCTTATGAAGAGATGAATTAAATATTTAAGAAAATATGCTTTCCAAAAGCACAGGAATTTGAATTGGGGACAATCTTGAGATGCAAAGTGCAGTTTAATTTAACAGGTTATTTTTGAATCACTCGGATGCTATTTAAGATAAAGAATGTGTCGATAATCATACGGAAATTATAACTTGGATACAGAATATTACACGTTAAAAAGAGGTTGTTTCAATTTTGATAGTGGAAATTACAGTTCTTACAAAGTTTAAAAATGTGAGGTTTGGTTCTTGATAAAGTTCTCAAAATGGCATTTTCATTTCAAACGTTCTGACAACAATTGGCACTAATTCAAATGCTGCAAGCTTTTGTGTTTCTAAGTCTGTTCCCAAAATATGAAGCGAAGCTCAAGACCTTGGCAAAGTTTGGCAGAAATCCAATTTTTGACCGAGATAATGAATCTCTGATAGCTTTAAAAGAAATGGGTCAGAAAAAAATTAGTGGGTTACTTTTAAGACAACATAATCTTTGAGAAGAAGAAAAGGAAGCAAAACATGTCAATCCCTCATTTCTGTTTTAAAACTGTCATGCAAATATTTTATTTATTATAAAGTCTCTCCAGGCAACCTGATCAAGATAAGATGGTAGCTGTTGCAAGTGTAAACCGCTATGAGGAAAGTAGGAGAATGAGTCATGGAAAGAGGACATAATGTACAAACTGTTTTAAGGGAAATGAATTTGAAAATCTGGCCATTAACTGAGGCTTTGGAACAGCAAAGGGGGAGATAAGCAAAAATCTAGAGACAGAGATCCCCGTTGAAATGGAATAGTTAATATGTCCTAAAGAGTAAGGAAACATTTTAAACAATCAAGACAATTGAGAAACTGAACTCAAGAGAAATTTAGGATGAAAAAACAAACTTAGAGGTAAAACTATGAGGAATCTGTAGTTCAGGAATTGAAATGAAAGGAGAAATAATACTTAACAACAATTTACCACAAGATGGATACAGGTAAAGGGAAAGCTGGAAAAAGGCTAAATAGATGTATTGCTGCTTATATTAATGTGCCTGTGAGCTACAAAAAGTAAAACCATAGGATTAAAACCTTCATGACAGGCAGAGTTAAGCCGTTCCCAGAGGGAACCATCACTGGAAGTGAAAATACTGAACCATTGAAAGATAGGATAAGAAGGTGCATTGTAAAGATGTTTAAAGAATTGAGGTCTGACACGAGACAGCAGCAGGAGGGAGAAAACTGGAAGGAGTCGGGGTGCCTACCCAAATGGATTCAGAAAAGGGAACTAATTTCACAGGGAGATTCATTAACAAAGTGTGTAATCTAATGGAGATTAAACAGATATCTCATATTCCTTCCCACCCGCAGAGTCCAGTGATGGTGGAAAGAATGAACTGAACGTTAAAGAAAAAAACATCAATCAAGAGACAGGGAACAGCCAAATATTCTAATGTGCCGTGGGCTACACCAAGCAGGACCGCCAGGATCACCACATTTGAATTGATAACAGGTAAGGGCCATGCAATTACATGAAGGTATTATAGTAGGAGGTGTAGGGCCACTGAATGGAAAAATACAGGACAATGTAATGCAATTAAGTAGGCAATTACATAAATTGAGAGATGAAGTTAGAGATTGACAGATGATTAAGGATATGGAAACACGCAAATCCAAAGAGCAACAATGGACCTTCCGACTTAATTATGACAGGTGATACATGTGCACTTGCAGATATGAGAATGTGAAGTAAATGAAGGCATTACACACAATTAAAGATACATGACAATTGACCAAGCGATAACCCAGAGAAGGGGAACCGATGTTATTGTTTCCACAGATCTACGATCCTGCTGGTGGGCCTATCAGTACTGGCAACAAGGTCGGGGATGATCACTGCTCATCCCACACCGCAGGAGAAAATTTGGTACAGCATGGACAGTGCCGAATGTGACACATAATGGGGAATGATAAATGTAACAGTAGGAGAACAAGTGCTTTCAAATTGTAGTAAGGGTTGCTTCAAATCGAGCATGGGAGGTCCGCCCAAAAGAGCCACTACCCAACAACCTCCCATCTCTACGTTCACAGTCGGAGAAGAGATAATTCAAGCCCCTCAAACCACACCGACTGATCCATCTTGTCCGACTATGCATTCAGGACCGACGAATGGTTAGGTACTGGTTAATCAGAAATTTTGTATGATAATGTACACCATGAGCTGATAACCGTAGTCTCGAATGTATCCGGTGTCGTCCTGCCCCAATAGTACTCACCCCATACCCAAGCAATCTATACGGCTCTGACGTGCCAGTTGATGACTGAAGCAGTTCATTTCAGTAACAAGATGCGATCAGGCTTGGGAGGGAACCGCGTTAAGCGCAGCCTGATAAATGATGCCACTATGATATTCAATATAGGGAAATCATTGGTTAATCCAAAGTCTGGCTACCGTGCTCGAAAGTCATGCGGGGGCAATCAATAAATTAATTGAAATAGGGAAAATATTTCAGATGATGCGAGCAGAAATGATTTAGGCATCAACTATGGATCATGGGCACTGGAACAAGCCCGAGAAAATTTAAGACAGACTAAAGAAGGGGTAGTCCACTTAAGGGTAACTAATGAGCTTTTATTGAATCTTTCACGACACAGGGATCATGACTTGACCAGTGGCCAGCTCAGGGGTTTAACACGTGTATGTGGAATGAATGTTGAATGTAAAATGAATAATAATATGCTAATACGCATTGTGTTAGTAACACCTGTCATAGCTATGTCAATGACAGAACCCAGGCAAGACGCCCACAGTGACTGCTGCTAAGGGACCACAGCCAAGGGTCCCATTTGGACACCTACAAATGGACTTTATACAAATGCCTAAATGTATGGAATATAATTATATTTTAGTTCTAGTATGTTTGTTCTCGCGATGGGTGGAGGTGTATCCTGCCCAACGAAATGATGCTGTTGTTGTAAAATTGTTGTTCATTTTACTGCTAAAGTGATAAAGGAACTGTTGAAGGCCTTACAATGCAACCATCACCTTTCCTGTCCATACCACCCCAAGTCTACTGGGGCGGTGGAAAGGCAAAATGGTATTCTGAAAAACAAACTAGCTAAATTATGAGAAGAAACCAGTTTGAAAGGGCCTGAAGCTCTATCGTTGGTGCTCATGAGTATGCACTCCCACCATAACTGTCTCAAGTGCTTGCATATACAGGTAGTCAAAGCTCAGAAAAAGCCCACCATTGAAGAATGCCATCAATACCAGCCCGTTTCCCTAGTCCTAGTAAAGACCTTTAGGAGAAAGAACTGTTTGGCACGTCGATGGGAAGGGCCTTTCCAAGTCCTGCTCACCACCCAAATGGCCGTAAAGGTTGAAGGACGCCCTTTTGGATCCACGCATCGCACGTCAAGTTGATGCCTACCTCGGACGGAAGGGCTTGTGCAAGAACTTTATCTGAGCCGTCAACATGCTGACTCTAATATGGATCCTATCCTGCGTGGTCCTTGCGGGGGCATGGACTACCAATTCAGCGGTTCAAAGAATGCAGGCCGTAGCTTCACAAGTTAATCATACTAAATGTTGGATTTGTACTCATTTTCCTCTATGCAAAACAGCAGCTGAATTGCATGAGAGGGTGGAGAGGACCCTTCCTTGTGCTACTACCAACTTGAACGGCCCTGATGATTATAGGGAAAGAAGATTCGGTCCACGCCACTCGTTGTAAAAAACATTGTCCGGCAGTACTTTAACCGTCATTATCAGTGAACTAATTTGCATTATGTATCGGATACTGCTTTTTGCTATATTCTGTCTTTTTGCTATGTAGTGGGGTGTACCCAAAGGATTCCCAACACTTTTTGCCTCTATGCCGCACCTATGCTAGAGAGGTAGGACAGGGTGCCGGTTGGAAATGCACCCAGTCTCCCCAACATGGTGGAGAGGCAAGAAATTGGCGTGCTGTTCCTCTACATGAGACTGAGTATGCTTACGTTCGAACTTTTAATATTGTAACACCGCAGCACAATATGTTTATGCGTTGGTTCCGTCTCTCTCCACCTGCCAATGGGTGGAACTATATAAAACGTGGGATTAGAATTAGACCCCCACTAGAGCCGGTAAACGCCACCTGTTGGTTTTCCAACCTTACACTTAGCACTTATGATCTGGGACGAACCTCCTGTCATACTGCGTTATCATAAATCTTTGACCTATCTTTCCGAAAGCCCGCCGGTACTGACCATCCTCCAGACCCTCTTAATGGTACATACTGGGTTTGTGGAAGGTGGTTGCTTTACTTTTTAATTGGGATAGTCATAGTATGTATCATAGGGTGCTGTGCGTGTATTACTTTACGGATTTGCTGCTCCCAGATTATCAATAGTGTCTCTACTGGATTAGGGGGTGATTCAATCTTTCCCCAAATGATATCCACTGGCCCCAGCGAAGTCCACTGGTGGAGAGAGAGATTTTACCCCTGCAGGGACCGGCCTTTTCCTCATGGTTATGAACCCCCATATGTTGATGAAGATATTATTCCTAACTGGTGTTAATCTAAAAGAAAAGATTAACAAGGAGGGAATGTGAAGGAATAAAATACGTGTATAATTGTGACTGAAATAAAATACATGCGCAATTGTGAATGAAATTAAATACACGTACAATTGTGAAATAATTAAAATACAGCTATACTTGTGAGAGAAATAAGCATAAAATACATGTATAATGAAATTATTGTACAATCTCCCCAAACAGTCACACAGCGAGCACATGAATTAGCAAATCAAAGGGCCGGAGCTACCTTACCAAAATAAGGGGCACCGGATCTCAGACGAGGTTGCAAAACCTAATAAAAAAAACTATTGTATGTGCATTTCGCTGGATATGTAACCAATTAGCACTATCTATTTGATAAACCATTGACATTCCCCTGTCTATTTGCGAAACCATGGACATTGTCCTGTCTAATCGTTAAATCATTAACACTGATCGCTATCCTTTGAAGCCATTTGAAACTATTGTAATTGCACAAGTTTCTGTCACAAACCTTTTGCTATATCTATGTGTGTAAAGAGTTGTTAGTCAGAGACTGGTTTGCTCCGTTGTATGCGACTAGGCTCTCCATGATATCATGAGTTTAATAATGACTTACTAGACAAGCCTCCAGGGTCTGAGTGTTCACTCCGTTTTTCCGCGACAGTGAAACTCCCAAAAAGACCCTTCAATGCCTGGACAAACAGATATACGTAGGCAGACACATAAACTGGCACAGAAATAGGCATAAAAACGCATGCAAAGCTGTGTATGCAGGCACACACACCCTCACATACACACCCACACACACACACACTCACACACATCCACACACACGCACAGACTCACAAACACAGAGCACATACTCTCATGCATACTAACAATCAAACACTGAAAGAAACATAATTGCACATATAGGCACATGCACATTTGCACACAATCAAACGCTTACTCACAGAGATAGACACTTCCTCATACACACATGCATACTCACTGAGGTGCACATAGCAAAACACACATATATTCACACAGTAAACAGAACGCACAATCAAACACACTCCCTCTCTCTCCATCTCTTTCTCACTCTCACTATCTCTCTCTCTATCTATAACTCTCTCACACACAGACACACAGACACACAAACGCAGGCACACACAAACACCCCAACCCCCACCGCACACAAACGCACAAACACACATAAACACTTACACGTACAACAAGCCCACACTCTCATACACACTTGCAAACGAACACTGAAACACGCAGAATTGCACAAATATGTACATACAGATAGACACACAGATTCACACTCACGCTCACATATTGATTGGCTCACAAATTCAGACAAACTCACATGCATACACACAGACACATGAATGGACAGCAAACACACTCCCTCGCTTTCACAAATACTCACACACACACACACACACACACACACACACACACACATCCACACAAACCTACACATGCCTTAACACATTCACTCAAGAACGCACATATGTACATACACGCAGAAACACAGAAAGCTGCACAGACACAAAAACATGCTGGAACACACGTATGGACATACAGGAAAACACATAACGACACTGTCACAGATGTACTCACTAACACGTGCACACACACAGGCACAAATATACACACATACACAAATATATACTCCCCCAACACGTTGAAAAACAAATTAACACACACTAATGCAGACACTCATACACCTTCATGCTCACGCATACACTGTGCCACATATATGCACAATTACACACATACACACCCACACACACCCACACAAACACACACACACACACACACACACAAACACATACATAAATGCGCGCAAACACAAAAACAAACATTTTGCACTTACGCACAGAGACACACAATCAAACACAAACACACAAACACAGGCATAGGTGCACACTCACACACTTACACATATATGGATAGATCCAGGCAGACACACACACACGCATATGCATACACACAGAGATGCACATAGAAACAAATACAGGTATAGGCATAAAAATCCCACAAAAACCTACACAACTGCACACACACACATAGACACAGAACGGCACAGACATATAGGAACATACAGTCACACACACAAAGCCCACATTGGCAGCAAACACGTAAATATGCACATACGCAAACACACACATTCACACTCTGAAAAAAAACACACATGCGCATGCAAAATGGCCAGTTCAAGTAGAAACATACACGGACAGATCCAAACGTGTCCTTGCACACTCCTACAAAAACCCTCACATGCACACATATTAACAATCACAGAAGAAAAACAATTTCCAGACCAGGCACGCTCCCTCTCTCTTTATCACACACACACATGCAAATAAACACAAACAGACTAACACATCCTCACACACTCACAGGCATACACACAGACATAGGTAGGCACCAGACACACACATAAACCCACACTGACTGGTGCAGAAGACATATTCCCATGTAACGCACATAATATCACACACACACACACACACACGCACGCGTACATACACACTCACACACACATATGTACCTACACACAGAAACACACAAAGCTGCACACAGACACAATAATGGTGGAACACAGACACAGACACATGCTTGAACACACAGTTACACACACATGCATACTCGCACACGCATGCACACACACACACACACACGGACGGACGCACACACAATACGAATAAACACAAATTAGCGACCAAAACACATACACCCGCATGCACACTGTCACGTAATTGCACGCATACAATCATTCAAACACGTAAATATGCTTTCAAACAGACAAACAAACACATTTGCATGTAAGCACACACACAATCAATCAAATACGCGCCAACACAGAAATACAAACACACACTCACACACATACCCAAATATCGATAGGCTCGTGCATGCTCACACATTCATATGCACACGCACAGAGTTGCACATATAAACAAGTACAGAACTACACGCACAAATACACACAAATCTACACAAACAAACGCACATTCACACACTGACATGTGCACAGAAACACACACTCACACGCACATAGCTGACATACACAAAGAAACACATAAAATGTACACACACAAACACACATGTTCACATTCTCAGAAACACACACGCACATGCAAGAATGCACCAACTCATGTAAATGCATAAACCGACGTATCCATGTGGTTCCTCGCACACCCCCAGACATACAGACACATGCACACATGTCAGCATTCACAGAAACACGCGTTCGTGCAAAGGCACGCTCTGTCTGTCTCTCTTTTCTTCACACATACGCACAGACGGACATGCAATCAAACAGACAAATTCACACAAGCGCACAGACAATCACACACAGACCAACATACACATACACACACACACACAGACACAGACACACAAGCACTCACAAAACACACAGTCTCACACACAACCAAACAATCAATTCCAAAAAGACGTCCATTCACATTCAGAATCAAACAAACATACCTAATCACACACACACACTTGCATGCAAACACACACACACACACTCACACAAACAATTAAAATAACACTCAAAAATACAAACACATATGTGCAAAAGCATGCACACAGACATAAAAGCATATGGCACAAGGTCAAACGCTCAGACACTGAAAAGTGCACACACTGACAATCTCAAAATCACACCTGCACATGCATTGACATGCTCGTGCGCAATAACAAACACAAAATATCATGGACAGGTGTGCACGTGCACAAACACACAGACACACACCCACACATACACAGACACATACACACACAGGCACACACACAAATACACACATACGCAAACAGGTGTATTATCATGTATAATCACACACACACAAGTACACACGCAGACAAGCATACTCACGAATTAGTAGCCTCATACATGCACAGACTGACAAGCACTCGCACACAGATGCATATAGGAAGACACACAGAAATACAGTCACAAAGGCGCAAGGACACACATACACACACACTATCACGCACGCACATTCGGCCAACCCAACACACATAATCACATACAAACGTGCACAGAAACACAGACTAAAATACCCCTAAATCACACACACTTGCATGCACATACACAGAAAAATAAAATGACACACACAGACACAAATAAAATAAGCACACATGATCAAGCACATGCACGCACGCAGAACAGCGTATGGCACACATGTACACGCTCAGACACACAACAACAGACACATTGACAATCTAAAAAAAAAACCCATAAATGTATGGTCATACTCATGCAACATAAGAGGAACACTAACACACATAAAAAGAAATGCACTGATGTGCACGTGCACAGACGAACACACACACACATAAACATGCACACCTGCATAAGTGTGAACATACAAAAACAGACGTATAATCATGTACAAACACACACATACGCATAAATACATTCACACACACATACTAAAATATTGATATGCTCATATATATGCGCATGCTAACATGCACTCTCACAATGATGCACATAGAAGCACACATACACAAACACTCATAAAGGAATAAGAACACACATAAACACATAAGTGCACGCATGCACTGGCACAGACTCATAGGCAATACATTGCACGTCAGCAGACACACACATGCACACACACACAAACACACACACGCACAGGCACACACAAACACACACACACAAAACATCAGCCAAACACTCAGGAGCACAAAAAATAAACTATAGAAATCGCACATGGACATCGACGTGAACAAAACTAAACACAAATAATAGAACAGAGTACATGCAACGACACAAAGATGCACACACACAGACACACACAGGCACACACTCACAGACAGAAACATACACACGAACACTCACAGAAAAGCACCTGGAACACAGCGACAAGCTTTAGGCAGTCAAAGTGGCACACATTCGCACTCTCAAAAACAACCACACACGTGTTTGAATACACACATTCAAACAGACACCATCTCACATTAATAAAGGCACTCCACACTCTCGGGCACACAATCACATGAACATCTATATGCGTACAGAGAAGCACACACTTTCACACAGGTAAACCATCTCTTTCTTGCGCACACGCACACACACACACACTCTCTCTCTCTCTCTGTCGTGCACACGCAGGCACACTCATCCACACAGAAACACAGAACAACTCCCTCACACCACACAGAAAAATGCATTGAACTGCACATTCTCAAAACAATGACACATGCATGCATAAACAAAAAGACAGAGAAAAACAAATTGACATACAAACAAACACACAAGGATGCAAACACAAAAATACATCCACACACATAGAGCCCAGAACACCCACACACATGCGCACATTCCTCCCAAAAACACACTCTCACACAAAATCACATTCACAATCACTCACTGACACACGCTGATTGGAATACTTTATCGCATACACATACACATACACTGGCAAACATTCTGACATAAAGATAGACACAAACATTCTCAAACACTCACATGCTCAAGCATATAGCTTCAAAAGGAAAACACACAGATATGCACACACTAGTTCGACGATATACACAAGCAGTTACACGCACACACAAACATACCAACACATGTCTGCACACAATTGTATATGAACACACAGACACATAAGAACACACAGAACAAAGATACGCGCCCAGGCACCTAAAGACAGATACATTCAGATGCAGAAACAACTCCACACATGCTTGAACACGAACTCTTGCATGCACACATGGATGGTCATATTTTAATAGCAGCACAGTCAGATGTCTGCACAGACACACACATCCACACGTCCAAACACAAACACACACACATACGCACACACACACACACAAACACATTCATACTCACTCACACACACACTCACTCACGCACCGACACGCACACACACAGAGTCACCCGTAAACATTCCCACACATGCTATCAGACGGACAGAAAGACACACACGTACAAACACACGCGTTCGTACTGAGAGCATCTCAGTCCTTCACACACATTCACATGAACGTACACATTCACAGAAACGGAGGCAGAAAAGCACATGGCACATAGATGGACACACAAGAAAAACATGCAAGTTCATACCTATCCACATTCAAACTCTCTGACACTAACTAGAACACATGAATGCACACCCAGAAACACATACACACACACTTAGAAATACCTCTCTCTATCTCTCTTTCAACGCCCCACTTCACCCCCTACCCCCGCACACATGGAATCACACAACAGACACACACACAATAATTCTGACAGGCATGCACATGCACTCACTGACTCACGCTGAATTGAATACATAGTCACATAGATTCACACACTCGCACATCTCGACATGCAAATTGACTCACACATACACAAACACTCACATGAACATTCATAATTAATGCACATAAAAAAATGCACAGATATATACACGCACACAGTCACAAGCACACACACAAAACACACAGACACAAACACACAGACACACATGCACAAACACTCCAAATAACGTGCTTGCAAATATACAGATTAAAACAAATACAGAGACAAATAAAGAAAGAGAGATGCACACACAATTACACGCATAGCCACATACAAATAAACACACAAACACACGTGCACCCCCCACCCCCCTGCACCCCCAGCACACACACACACACGTAAGTGCACAACAAACACTCACTTGTGCAGTCAGAGGGCAACACACACATTTACACTTTCTAAAAGACCCCTACACACGCATTAACATAAACATAGACACACGAGCACGCATGGATACTGAGACTGGTACACTCTTACACACACTCACATGAATACATACGTATATACACACACATAAACACACATACAGAGATAAGCACAGAGCGCACACATACAAATACATATGCACAAAAAACGCATCTTCCCAAACTGAAAAGCACCCATGCACATTGAAACAGGCTCTCAAACTCTTTCTCACACACATTCTCATGAACACATACATACAAACACGTTAACAAAAACTCACAGAAATACTATCTTACATCAAAAAATAAAATGATGCCAAGAAAACTAAGCATGTCTGACAACATCTGAGAAAAGCAAGCCAGATTTATGTTTTCGAGCCCATATGAACCTTCTTCAGAGCTACAGAGAAGTGGAGGTATTGTAAAATATCCACTGTTTAAGGTGGGGTGGGGGGTGGGGTGGGGGCGTGTGGGGGTTTGCGGGATTGGGCGGCGGATGGAACAAGTTAAGCTGGAAAGAAGGCCAGGTACACGTAGATGAGAAGGGGAAATTGCAAAAGATTGAATAAACAAAAGAGTATAGGGTCGTAATTACTGATGGGGATGGCTCAGCGAGGTGCTAATGGCGATATTCAGATTGGAATTTAAAACATCATATTTGCAGGACCACGGTATGTGCTCTGAGTATTGACTGATGGACCTGGGTTGGTGTAGGGTTGGGTGAGTGTACGGTGGTGGGAAGTAGGGTAAAAGCTGATGCCGTAGCAATAATTTGAAATGCAATTATTTTTAAAAAATAATAAAGAAAACATGTGGATAAATAAATAATAAATAACATAAAATACATGAAAATTAAAAAAATATGTATGAATGTAGAAAAGAAGGGTATCAAAAACCCTCCTTCTCTTTCTCTCCCATGCGTTCTCATAGAGGCGCACGCACTCATAGACAAACGTACACAAACACACATATACAAACACGGATACACACTGAAACATTCACTCAAATGCACACTAACACACACATGCTCACAAGCAAACCTTGAAAGACGCAAAATTACACACATAGCCACATACACATACGCATACACACACACTCACACATACACACAGGCATACACACATGCACACAAACATACACACAAACAGATAAGGACATGACACATGCATTTGTGCCCAGACACACAAAAACATATATAATCACACTTTCAAATAAAATCTCACCCATGCATTCACGCACACATACTGACACAGACATAAGTTCATACTGAGACCAGCTCACTCACACACAATCACATGACTATTTACATGCACACACACACAAACACACACACACAGAAATACACATGGCACACGTATACGTACAAAAACGGCACACAATGGCTGTCTCAATGAAACCCACACTTATTCAAACCGATACTCCCACACATTCTCACACGCACTGAACTTGCACACACAGAAACGAACAAACTCACACAAAAAAGCTTCTTTCTCCCTCCAGACACACAGGCAACTTTGCAAACACTCACACTCAAACACACATACGTACCCACACTCAGATACTCAAACACACAGTCGTACACACTTAAGACTAAACAATGAATCACGCAGTATTGCAAACCTACGCAAATACACAAATAATCAGAGATACTCACATACTCTCATGCACACTCACAGAGATGCACATAGAAACACACACATATTACCTCGCACACTCACAAAAACAGACAAGAAAGCACAATCCCTCACTCTATCACACACAGACACACACAAAGCCTAAACACGCAAACAGAAAAACACACAGAACAAAAAGGAACATCCCCCAAAGACACAAGAACACATATGCAAAAGCAAAAAACACACATACACCTGGGCATGAACACAAACATACGCAGAAAGACACATATACACAGAAAACCACACAAAGATACACACATGCACATACAGCTACACACACACACACACACACACACATGCCTACACAAACTCTCACACAGACACAAAAGCACAAATAAAATAAAAACATTCACACGCACACCCCCAAACAGAGAAACGCACGACACATACATCACGCTCAGATACACAAAATCAAACACGTTGACGGTCTCAGAAATTCACCCACACAGGCATGAACCCACACCTTCATCACGGACACAAATTCATACTAAAACTAGCACACTCTCACAGACACTCACATGAATACTTAAACCAAAATAAGGATACAAGCACACTGAATAGAATATGGCACACATATACACAGAGATACATTGAAACCGCACAAAACCACACTCTCAAAGGCACCCACAGACATTCAAACAGGCACTCGCATACGCTCTCACAAAAAACTTAACATGCACACACTGAAACACACGTCCTCGCACAAAAGCCCCCTCTCTCTATTTATCTACTGAAATACACACGCCCAGATGCACACTTTCACAGGCACGAAAAACACGCACATTTAGACTCTCAGAAAATGCCGCACATATTCAAAATTGCTTTCACACAATCTATCACACGCACTCACATGAACACATTCAGGCACAAACAGAATTAAACACTCAAACATAAAATATCTCCCTCTCTCTACCCCACAAACATGTGCACAGGTCAACACAATCACACACAAAAACACACACACATACACACAAAAACTCAAACGGACACACAACCTACAGACTTACAAGAACACACTGAACCACGCAGAATTGTACACATAGGCGCATGAGCATGCAGGCACACACATAGATATAGTCACACATGCACACAAAGGCTCACACAAACACAGACGTGCAACACCCAGAAGCACACAACACACTCACACACCAACACTCTAACACACACTCACAAGCACTCACTGACTCAGGATGAAATGCATACAAAGACATATATACATACGCACATACTCACACACATACTTACATACATAAAGAGTCACACATACTCACATATTCGCATTCACACTCCCATAGATGCACAGAGAAACGTACAGAAATCTACACAAAAGTCACAAGCACGCACACGGACAGACGAATAGACACATACATGCTCTAAGGCACAGGAGGCTCACAACATGCACATGCACGCTCAGAAACACGAAAACACGCACACTGACCCTCTCAAAATTCCACCACGCATGCTTCGAAATACACATACATACGCAGACACAATTTCACAATGAGGCTAACACACTCTCTCACACGCACTCACATGAAGACATACGGGCACACATGCACATACAGAAGACCACTTGACACAGAATTATGCTCACTTACGCACACAAAAACACACACATTCACACTCTCAATAATAACCACACACATTCAATCAGGAACACACACGCTCTGTCAAACATCTTCATACAAACACATATTTGCACTCAGTGAAACACACATACTCACGAAAAAAATATATGTTCCCTTTCTCCCCCGCAAAAACACGCACAGGTGTACACATTCACATACACACGTACACACGCACAACCAGATACCCACACAAACACACATAGGCAGACACACACAGGCACACACACTCACACTTAAATAAACACAAACATACCGTTAAACGAGCAAACACTGACACACGCAGAATTCCACCGTAGGCACATACACAAGCCCACCTACTCAAGCACAATGTCACACTTAGACATACACACATACCATCAGAGACACACACACATACATACACAAGCACGCACACAGACAGACAGACACAAACGTACACAGAAACGAACACACACACACTCGCACGCACGATTAAACACATGCTAGCTCTCTCTCAAATAAAAACACACAAACACAATCAGAATCACAAAAGGACAAATGCACAAACACAAACAATCAGATATTGAGAAACACAGAAAATCATGCACATGCACATATACACACAGAATCACATAAACACAAGCACACGCATGCACATACATAGAAACAGAACAAACACACACAGGCATGCACAGATGGGCACACGGGCACACTCGGACTCAATCACACCGAAACGCCCAAACATACTCAATCACACATGCACTCAAACAAACAATGTCACAGGCACTCACACAGAAGCTACAAACTCACACAAATACAGAAATGAACAAACACACACATGTGCGCACAGACATTTACCTGCTAACAGAAATAGTTACACAAGAGCAAGAACACACGCACATACACTGGAGCACTCAATTAATCTCAAACACGCAGGCACTCACACACTCAAGGACTCATACACACATACACACACATTCATTTAAATGCACACACACTCATAGCCTCACACTGACTTAATCCTAATCACATACACACACACGCACATGGACAAGCTCACCCACTAAGGCACACTCACGTGCACAAGCACATACAAACACACACACAGATACATAAACACTCTTCCAAACAATCTCTAACACTCACGAGCCCATAAACATATGCCGGCATATACACAGGCATACGCAAGCACACACACATTCACAGATGCAGGAATAGCCACATACAAAATAGCACAATCACATGGTCAGAAGCAGACTCAGACTCTCTCTCGCACACATAAGCACAAACACGCACGTACTCATTTGCACGAGTGTTTGGTGATAATTGCCCAATCTTCAGCACCATTTACGAAGATTCTAATGCAATAAAGTCATGTGGCCAATCACAGCAATTCCAGGACGATACCTAGGCTTGACCTGTCACGTAGCTATTTGCGCTATAGGTTCCTGGCAATGGCCACATCCAAGTACGGAGAATCTAACCATCACCCTTTGATATTCAAATCCGTTACAATCACCTCATCAATCACTTTCAGCACCCTGGTGGTTAACTCTGGCCAGATGATGAACAGAAATTTATTTGTAAACTACATCGGCAATAGCTGGACAGAGACTAGGAATCTTATGACGAATAATTCATCTCATCACTCCCTAAATTTTGTCAACCAGCTAGAAGGCACAGGTCATGTGCTAGATGGAATGCTCATAATTTTCCTGGGTTAGTGTATCTCCCTCAATGCCCAATAAACTTGAACCCATCAAGGGCAAAGAAAACCATTTGATTGTCATCACATGCAAAAACATTCACTCCCTCCACCACCGACCCACAGTGGCAGAAGTGTGTACCATCTACAAGATGCACAGATGCAATGCAGCAAATCACCAATTCTCCTAAGGCAGAACCTTGCCAGCCCACAACCTGTACTATCAACCATCTAGAAGGACAAGGACAGCAGACAAATGGGACCACAACCAAATGGAATTTCCATTCCAATCCGTGCACCACACTCACTTGCAATTATATCCCCTGGTCCTTCACTGACGTTCGTCACAATTCTGGAAATCTACCCTGAACAGCCCCTACTATTTGATCCTCGTTCTCGGAACCCTCTCAAACAGTATAAAATCCATCACGTTTCTACCTATGTTTAGAACTGGGAGAGAGCTGCATGGAATTGAAACGATAACTCTTTTTCTCTTTACACAAGGCCTGATGATTTTCACAACTTTTTTCTGTTTTCATCTCTGATGCAGACGTGTATTACACAACAATGTTAAAGTTGCAAAAGGCTTCTTTCTTCTCAGTTCCAAGTTCACAATTATAAAGTTGTAGACTGAATAAACAAATAATGTACAGAGGGTAAGTACTGAGTATATTCAATTGATGTGATTATTTTTTAACTTAAACAAATATTTTGCAGACTTGAGTGAATCTCCAGATTGATCACTTCAGCAGTTTCACCGCAGGTCTATCTATACTTTGTTACAGGGAATATTGCCACAATTCTGGTAACGCCACCTAGTGAAAATATGTGATTGCGGAAAAAGTATTATACCCATATCAGATCAACGACGACCCACCCCTTTTTACCTTGTGATTTTATGATTGACGAGCATACCCTTCAATCTAGTTAAATTTCCCTGTCCTACCTGTTTTACTTTTCCCCGTATTACCAAGGATGGGCCTGCCCACGTTGCTGTGGAACACTCCAAGCAGGTGAACATTGCCTATCCCATTCCCCCGCGGAAAGTGTTATGCATAAACTTGTCTATGGCCACAAGCCCATTAGGCTATTGTCTGATAATAACACCCTCAGGGCCCTGCGGGGACTAGGGTTGGGGGATTCTTTTGAATGTTGCCCTGAGAAGAATGTCAATGTCGTTCGGCAGGATGCCTCAATGCCAGAGCTTCCAATCAAGCAGCAAGTCATTAATTGTCTGGTCGTGACAATGACCCTCCTCGTCAGACGTTTGCTGCAAGTGCAGAGACGACAACCTCTGCACATTGTCGATGAAGTGGTTGTGGTGGAGAAGTGACAATGGTCCACCTCCTTCTGAAGTTTCTCATCACAAACAAGACCGGAGAGAGATGAAATGGTATTGTCGAGGTGCATCCAGAGCAGCGACTTGACATTGGATTCTTTTTCCTATGGGCCGTCCCCAGGGATATACATTGTGAAAAGCATCAAATGCTGCTGGGCGATCATCAACGAGGTGAAATTCGCTCTTTGGTCTGCCCGAAATTTGCTGCTTTTCCAGTGCAGAATGTTCCCCAGGGCCGAGTGTTGCTGGCTGTCACATTCCAAGACCCTTGAACAGGTGCTGAGAGACAAACTAAAGCCTGGGACAGCCGATGTAGATGAGCAATGTGGGAATGTTTTTGTCCATGTCGTTTCAGTCAGAACACCCTTAGGAGGTTGAAAATGTATGGAACCCCTCGGTCTATATGCTTGACATGGAAAGTATATTGTAAATACCAAGAGTATTGAGATTGCATTGAAGCAACTCAAAGTGGGACATGCAGTATGGAGAAAAAGTTATATACCACTGCGCCTTCTGTAATGTTCAATTTGAAGAGATTTGCTACATAGTTTTATGAATGAAGTATTTTATTAAATGAAATGAAGAACACATCTATATACCAGCGTGTTTTATATTCTATGAAGCGATTCTAAGCTTAATGTGAATATTTACGATGTCCAAATAATGGCATCAAAAGGTTAACAATTTAAGAATTTTAAAATTACCATCTCTCCCACTAAGGTTAACTATGTGACTGCTGCCCCAGGTACATTTTTTAATTTATCTGCTTTTTTGCGACGTGTTCAATAATCCATTGTCAAAGATAGACACCGGTTTCTACGTGTTTCATTGCAACGTTATACTTTTCGTTTTTTTGAGAACATGTGCATTCTGCTGAGCTGTCCACTGCTACTTCAATGATTGTTGCAATGTAATTCCTGGTCATGTACCGAATCAAATTTAACTTTATATTTATATTTCCTATTTGCCACTATGCCAAATTAGTTTCACTGTGTAAGCATGACTGACGGAGCAGAACGACCCCCGCCCCGATCCTAGGAGTAACACATTATCTCCGAATGTACATCGCAGTAACTTTGGGTTTGGTGTGAACATTCGAAGCACACCTTTTAATGCATATCATCTTTGGCCTATAGAGTGCCTCCTATCAACCCTGTAGCTATTTTACTCGGGGCAACAGAATACACATGCTAGCTGGGCAGCCTGCCAGCTTTCCCTGTACAGGCACGTGTTGGTTAACAAGGGAAGGCCATCCTTTTGGACGTGAGGGCATTAAGAGCCTTCAGGGACTGTGAACACAATTAGTGACTTCCTCGAAAAGGTCAATGAAAATTAACAGGCAAGATCTCCCCCTGACAAAGCCATGTTGATTATGCTTGATTTATCCTTGCCTCTCCAAGTGGAGATTAGCTTCGTTCCTCAGACTTTTGTGCAAAAGGATCCATACCACTGATGCTAAACTCACAATTTAAGATATCCCGGGTTTTCACTAACAATCCTCTTGAAACATATATCGCATTAGGTGTCCTGCAGCTCCCATGGATCATTTTATGTGGTCAGAGAGGATTTTATAAATTGTGTTATCGCCCCTGCAATCCATTGTCTTGCCTCACACAGCAGCCTGTGATATCAGAGATCTGAATCAGGGAATTACTACTGTTTGAAGCACCGTGAAACCGTTAATGCCTCCTTCCTTTCAATGCTAATTTGATCAAGCGTATCCCAATCCCCTCCGTGGATTTCAACGCTAAAATCGTCCGTTTCCATACGAATGCAAATGCAATGTTGTCATTTAAACATCACCTACGTCTTCCGTCTAGTTACACAATTGCCACTTTGGTCCCTAATGGGTCCTAACCTTTCCCTGTTTTTTTTTTCTCTTTTTACCCATATATTTCTAAGGCACCTTGGGAATGAACGTTATTTTTTCTGACTGTTTTTTACATGCACCCTTTTCGCTCCCCGAGTTTTTCTATTAAGTAACCCACATACTTGTCATAGACCACGAGTTATATTCCACTGCGCCTTCTGTAATGTTCAATTTGAAGAGATTTGCTACGTAGTTTTCTGAATTAAGTATTTTGTTAAATGAAATGAAGAACACGTGTATATACCAGCGTGTTATATATTCTAAGAAGCGGTACTAAGTTTAATGTGAATATTTACCAATCTCAAATAATGACATCAAAAGGTTAACAATTTAAGAATTTTAAAAATAGCATCCCTGTCACTAAGGTTAACTATGTGACTGAACCCCAGTTACATTTTTTAATTTATCTGCTTTTTTGTGACGTGTTCAATAATCCATTGTCAAAAATAGACACCCGTCTCCACGTGTTTCATTGCAACCTTATACTTTTCATTTTTTTGAGAACATGTGCATTCTGCTGAACTGTCCACTGCTACTTCAATGGTTCGTTGCAAAGTAATTCCTGGTCATGTACTGAATCAAATGTGTCCGTTAAATTCCTATTTGGCCCTATACTAAATCAGTTTCTTTGTCTAAGCATGGCTGACAGAGCTGAACGACCCTTGCCCTCATCCTCGGGGGGGACACCGTTATCTCCGAATGTACATCGCTGCAACTTTGGGGTTGGTGTGAAAATTCGAATCACACCTTTAATGCATATCAGCATTGGCCTATAGAGTGCCTTTTCTGAACCCTGCAGCTATTTTACCTAGCGCAACAGAATCCACATGCTAGCTGGGTAGCCTGCCAGCTTTCCCTGTAAAAGCATGTGTTGGTTAACAGGGGCAGGCCATCCTTTTGGACGTGGGGGCAAGAGGAGCCCTCAGGGACTGTGAACACAAATAATCACTTCCTCGAAAAGATCAATCAAAATTGACAGGCAAGATCTCCCCTTGACAAAGCCATTTTGATTATCCTTCATTAGTCCTTGCCTCTCGAAATGGAGATTAGCTCCGTTCCTCAGACTATTGTGCAAAAGGATCCATACCATTGATGCTAAACTCACAGTTTAAGATATCCCTGTTTTTTCACTAACAAAATTCTTGAAAGTTATATCGCATTAGCTGTCCTGCAGCCCCCACGGATCATTTTATGTGGCCAGAGAGGATTTGATAAATTGTGTTATCGCCCCTGCAATCGCCTCCCTTGCCTCTCACAGCAGCCTGTGATACCACTCAACTGAATCTGTAAATTACTACAGTTTGAAGCTTGGTGAAACCGTTAATGCCTCTATCCTTTCAATGCTAATTTGGTCAATTGTTTCCAAATTTTCTCCGTGGATTCCATAGCTAAATTTGTCCTTTTAAATATGAATGCATATGCAACGTTGTCATTCAAACATCACCTACGTCTTCCGTCTAGTCACACAATTGCCACTATGGTCCCTAATGGGTCCTAACTTTTCTTAGGCACCTTGGGAATTTGCGTTATTTTATCTGACAGTGTTTTTTTCACGCCCTCTTTTCGTTCTCCGAGTTTTGTTATTAAGTAACCCATGGAATTGTCATAGTCCACTAGGGTTTCCGCTGTTTTGAGCCTGCAGTATCTGCCATATGTTTCCAGTTTTCCCATATCTAATTATTTGCATTCTTCGACATCCAGGGTTGCCTGCACATGGTCGTCTAACCCTTCACCTTTATGGGAACATGTTGTTCCTGCATTATCACTATTTAATTTTCAATGACTCCCACTACTCTAATGCATTTACATAGTGAGTCCAGATTACTTTCTGTTCAAAAGTAACCACAAGGGTTTTGATAATGGGGGATTCATCGTTGGTACAGCCCTTGAATGCTAATTGATAAAGGTTATTTTCTCTGTTGTTGGGGTGGCCGGCGCCTGGCTCTGTTTTGGGATCAATGCTAATTGCCACTTGTCAACCCAAGCCTGAATATTGTCCGGGCTATGGTCCATTTGTACATGGAATGCTTCATCATCTGAGGAGTTTGGAATGGTGTAAGACATTGTATAATCTTCAGCGGACATTCTTACCTCTGACAATATGATCGAAGGAAGTTCATTGATGAACCAAATGAAAATTAATGAACCGAGCACTCTACCCAGAGTAACTCGTGCCGTGATGCTCTTGAACGGAGGTGACTGACCTCAAAAATCCACACCATATATAAATATTTTTTTTACAGGTGTGACTCTAAAAAGCAGGGAGTTTACTCCGTGATTCTCATTGAATCCCATTTCCCGCCGGCTCCTTTATGCCACATTCTGTCAAATGTTGACTTGATGTCAAGTGAAGTCACTGTCAGCTCACCACTGGAGTTAAGCTCTCTCTTTCCTTTAGTGAATAAAAGTTATAATGAGCTTATGAGCTGAGTGAACATGGAGGAACACACACTTTGCCTCAATGAGCAGAATAGTTAAACAACTGTTTGAGATACCACTGTTGATGTCCCCTTACATCACTTTACTGATGATAAGAATAATCTGATGGGGCAGCAATTGGCCGGGTTGGATTTGTCCTGTTTTTTGTGTGCAGCAGCATTCCTGGGCAACCTTCCCCTTTGCTTGCTGGATGCCAGTGTTGTAGCTGTACTGGAACATACTTTCATTTTCAAGTGTTCATGCAGTCTGTTCCACTTTGGTAAGGCATTGGACTATCGTCCGTACATGCTCTTTCCAGGCCATTTTAGAGGGCATTTAAGAGTCACCCATATTGCTTTGAGACAAAAATCACATCCAGGTCTGACCGAAATGGCAGATGTCCTTCACTCACGCTGATTATTGAAGCAGTTGTTATTTGAATATAATGAATGATAGTTTCATTTTCACCATTACTAAGACTAGCTTTCAATTCCGGATTTATTAACCGAATTCAAATTTTAAAAAGTGTTGTGCTGAGATTTGAACGCACCTCCCAAATACTTCAGCCTGCTCTTTTGGATGACTATTCCAGCAATACGTCCATGACAACTTCTCAACCTAGCTGGGCACATGCACAGCTGGTTCTGGAAGTCTAATCATCATTTGCTTTGCGTAATATTGCCAGTGCCAATTGACCTTGCAGTATCCACGTGCATTCAGCCATTCTTAATATCACGTGGAGTTAATCCAGTTGACTGAATCTGTCATCTGTGATGCTGGCGACCTCAGGAGGAGGACGAGGTTGATAATACTCTCGTCATGCCTGGATGAAGAGGCTTTCTAGCACTTCATTATTATCATTTGCAATGATGTGCCAGGCTCCCCCATCAACGTGGAATGGGGTCTATGTGGAGCGTCCTCTTCTAACGTTTTTTTTTTAATTGTCCACCAGCATTCCCGACTTGATGTGGCACGACTCCATATTTTAGATTTGAATTGTTCTTTGTTTGATTTCTTATCTCTGTCTGTAACTTGCTGCTTAAGCTATTTGTCACGTAAGCAGTCTTGTGTTGTATCTTGGCCAAGCTGAAAACTCATGTCTCGTATGGCTGATCCTGGCATGACCTCCTGCAATTATCCTTGACCCAGTTGAGACCCCAGCTTGATGATAATGGTGTATCGCTGGATCAAATGCACTGTTAGGTTACACGTTATGTTTATAAAGTGTTCTGTAAATGCTGGTGGTCCACAGACCTTATTTGATCTCCTATATCTGTTAGTACTCAATCTAATTTCTCACGGTGTTAGTGCTGCGAAACATGGCGGAGGCTATCCGGAATGTAAGGTTGTGACTTCACCTACACAAGTCCAGGCGGTAATCATCCTTACCGATCATGCCAAGGATAGATGCATCTGGAGCAGGCAGGGTGGTGAGGATGATGAGAAGTACATTTTCCAATTTGGTGTCTCCCGCACGACCTGCTGCAGTCTCAATCTAGCAGATAAGTAGATTTGTATTCGCCCAGCTCGGTTAGTAGTGACGTTACAGAGCCACTGTTGGTGATGGACTTTACAGTCCACCAACCAGGGCAGATGTGGCTCCCTTAGGACCCTCAATGCTTCCTCCAAATATTGTTCAAACATATATGGTAGGTCATGGTGGTGTCTGGGACATTATCTGTAGGACATTATTCTGTAAGTTGGATGGGCACAGTCCACCGCTGGAAGGAGCATTGTCATGACCTGAAGGAGCAGATAGTTTTTCTGAAAGGTACAGGTAAACATAATACAGAGAGAGATGTTGGTTCCTTTTACACACGATGTGGACTCCAATCAAAAATGCTATCCTCCACCACACACACACACACACACACACACCACCACCACCCCCGTGATTGCCCGCGCTGAGAGCTCACTGATCAGACACTGCGAAGAACATAACATGATCTGTGGCTCATAGAAGGTAGTGGCAATACCCACAATTACTATCCCCGTGCTGCAGCTCTTCCAAATTTGGTACACGCGCCAAACCACCCCGCCCGTTATTGGAAAGGAGGACTTTCCAGTGTCGGCAGTGCTGGTAGTGTGTCTCTCATTTCCAGGACTTGGATCAATCTCCAGTAGCCCATATTGTGTCATTGCGCATTGCTTCTAAAGTGTTTTTATGCTGTTGATAGGCTTGCTGGTCGATTTCAGGGCCAACCACATTGCTGTGGAAGCAGTGATAACATGCAGTTCATGCCTGGTAAGGACCGCAGGCTTTCGTTTCTAAAGGTCATTCGTGGTCCAGATGAGCCGTTTTTCTTTCGAAAGCTGTGTTCTAAGGGCCTTTGCTTGGACCTTTGGATCACTTGCGCAGTGACATTACATCTGCACCACTGCCTCCACCAGCCAGCCGAGAAGAGAAGGAAAAACGGAGTTTGGAAAATTATTCCTATGTCCCAGCTTTTACTGGTCTTCCATTTTACACTTTACAAGACCAGGCCGGCTTACTATTGTTAATCCCCTGAGTAAATTGTTTTTAATTTCTTGCTGCGTATGAATAACTGACGACAACCAATCTCCAAAGAGGAGAAGCAAAGGAAAGCGAACTTTTGGTATGGCCAGGAATTGAAAGGCCCAGCCGTCAGCACTGCACGCTGAGCTAGGGCTTGGGCCCACGCATAAGTGGCGGAGGGCGAGGCTTATAATTGTAACGGTCTTGAGGGTGATAACTCTGAATTACACAATCGCTATCGTCTGAATGGAGTTCCTGCCCCTCTTACAAACAACTGTTGCACAGGTGCAGGTTTCAGGCCACGCAGCTCGCAAGGGACAACCGTTACCTTAGGTAAATCAGCCACAGGGTTTAAGTGAGGCACTCTGCAGTCCGAGGTGATATGGAGAAGTTCGCTTGTCGTAGCACAATGTTCAGCAACATTCAACACTCCTCAGACACTGAAGCAGGCCATGTTCAAAAGCAGCAGGGAATGGACAATATCCAATCTTGGACTGACAAGTGTAAAGTAGCATTCACATCTCACAAGTGACAGGAAATGACAATCTCCAATAAGAGAGAATTCAACCATCACCCCTTTAAGGTCAATGGCATAGGCATCACTGAATCCGATGCTTTCAACATCCTGGTGGTTACCATTGATAAGAAACTGAACTGGACCAGCCATATCAATACAGAAGCTCGAAAAGCAAGACAGAGGATATGAATATTGCGACGAAAGATTCACCTCCTGACTACCAAAGCCTGCCCACCAATTACAGGATACAAATCAGGAGTGTGACGTTAAACACCCCACTTGCCTGGAAGAGTGTAGCGCACACAACAATAAAGAATCTTGACACCAAGGAGGTTAAAGCAACCCGCTTGATTGGCAAAGCTTTTCCAAATATTCATGACCTCCTCAACCGAGGCACACCAGCAGTATTGTTTACCATCTACAAGTTGATGTGCTGGAATTCACCAAGGCTCCTTCGACAACACCATCCGATCCCACGACCGCTACCACCTAGACAGACAAGTGCAGCAGATATTTGGGAACACGACCGTCAGGAGGTTACCCTCCAACTACATCACAGTTCTGACTTCGAAATATATTGCCGTCCCTTCTCTGTTGTGTGGTCAAAATCCTGGAACTCCTTTCCTAACAGCACTGTGGGTGTATGCACACCACCTGTATTGCAGCTGTTCGAGAAAGCAGCTCAGCACCAGCTTGTCAAGGTCAAACAAGGTATGGGAAATGAATGCTGGACAAGCCAGCGAAGGCCACAGCCGTGAATGTATAAAACATTAATAAATGAAGCTCAGAAGCGGGTGTGTAGGTGCTGGACATAGCCAGCGCACCTTGTACACTTCTACACATACAAATCGGTCGGTGACTGCAAATGTTCACCCTGGGTACAGCCAATCTCTGATCCCACACCTGTTTCCAGGAGGACATGAATTAGAATAGCGACCTTCTGTCACATCTCTATTGCAGAACAAGGAGTCTGCAGAATCACAAGGCTCGGTGACAATGTGACAGATTCCGCTGTAGCACAGGCTGGAACTATCCAGCATCTCAGTCCCGCAGTGCAAGCTGACAATGTGATTACCGGATCCATGATACTGCAATGCAGGCTCAGACTGCTGTCATCATGGCTGTGGATTTCATTAATCAAAGATATGTGCAGATTCTCTCCGCAGTCCAGCAGCCTGTGCTCTGCCAGTGTACTATGATTGCTGAGGCACCGCCCCATGGGAATGAGAGTGTCTCCAAGGAGCACCAACTCGCTCTCTTCTCTGAGGTTGACAGCATTTCTTCTTCCTTTACTGCAAGTCCTCCAGTTTACTTGCAGTTACCCATCGAACAGCGCATATTTCTGCTGTCCATGTCGATGTGGCCAATGGGAAGCTTTGATGGGATGTCTCAGATGGATATACCAGTGGAGAGCGGGTGTTCCATGACGGAAAAGGGAAGTTATCCATTGGGAATTAGAGTCTCATGAGGCACTCTCCGATAGACTCGTTTGATCAAAGATGTCCAGGAAATGTTTTCTCTGTCCCATTCTCCTGCCCCTGAGGTGTCCTCCGATTTTCCTGCTGTCAATGTTTGTCTTCTGAGGATGGTGATAACTAAAATGGTGCAGTAGAACTGCATGAACTTCAACATCTGCTCCTTGTGTGTATCACAGAATCACAGAATCATACAGTGCTGAAGAGGACCTTCAGCCCATCGAGTCTGAACCGAAACTACTGGAGGGTTCTCTCTGAGCGCTTCAATAATCTGAGGCGGTGTGTCATCTTACAGATGGTCCGCTCTATAATGATCTCGAGGGTTCTGTGGAACGCAATATACAAGTGTTCTTTGTTTGTGGTTGATGGAAGTGGGATGCGGTGCATATTTTCAACCACGTACTTGGAACCATTTCCGAGAAGCCAGATTTTGCTTCTCCATGGAATTCTGAAGATGTTGGAGATGGCTGACTATTTCAGAATGAAGGTGTGGTGGCTGCTGCCAGCATAGTGAACATTCACCGTCATTATGAACTGTGCAAGGTCACACATCAGAGTACGTTTCTGGATTAGGTCCCTGTAGCTCTGCCCGTTGACATGGAGAGCAGCAGAGCTACTTATACCATCGTTAGTCCCGCTATACTGGGAATAACATGGAACGTCTCATCCCGCTTCTCCCTGTTGAAGGACAAAATCATGTACTCACGTCAAGACGGATGGATACATCTTTATCACCGAGCGGATTCATCCATGGAAAGCATACTGGGTGATGAAGGGTATTTCACCAGTTCCTGTCTGGAAAATTCCACATACACATAAGTTCAGTGAAACCATGTCCATAACGGCATCTGAGTGAACCGACCACACCCTAGTGTGAGTTTGCAAGTCGTGTTGATGGAAGTTACGGAGCGCTGTGGCCACCTCGTTGTCGAATCAGAACCGCCTCAGTCTCCGCTCCTGGGTTAGGTATGGGTTGGAACAGTGTTCTTAGACTAACCAAGATGTTTAAAGCAGAGTCACCATCCTCCTCCCTCATTATAGAGTTCCCCCTCCCTGCAGCCCTTGCATGTTTGTCATTTTACAGACCTAAATGCACTAGAATTAGATTCCCCATACCTCGTACATTACAGCATCACCAAATCATCTCTCCCCCCATGATGTATCCAGTAGTTCATAACACAACTTCCAGGAAACCATCCACACCATTTCCATTTACTATACAAATACATACGTCAGCCAAAGCGTCTCAGTTACAAGTTAGATGCCCGTTTTTTTCTTAAATCAATTTATAGTATGTTCCTCGTGTTGATGAACACATGTTTAGCTGAGTCTGGCTGAATCATGCGTTCATTGGGGAGGCACAGACGAGGATTCAAAGGCACGTGTGAAATCTGATGAAAACGCGTAACCAAAATGCAGCACCAGATTCCTGATTCCAGCAACGCCATACACAGGATTTCATGGTTTCTATCCCACCTACCAGTAATTCTATGGAGCCCAAAATCAAAGTCAGCAAGAGATACAGAGTAAAGGAAATACATTTTAAACAGGAAAGTTAACAAAACATATAATGCTCATCAAGTTGCAGAGATATTGGAAAAAGATGTGTCACTCTTTGGAGGGATGACACCACAATAAGCATTCAAACTCAGGAATGGAAATATTACAATTCGTTCAGTGGTAGATTGGTTGAAACAGCTCTTTGAGTCACAATCAGGCCCTTCCTCAAAGCACCACCCCATGCAAGGAACAGTCGGGCACAATATCAGGGTAGCATGGGGAAATCTACAGCTAATAGTGGAATTGACCAGTACAGCGGCTCACATCATTTTTGGATCCAGCTATCCAGAACGCCAGAAATAGGGGAGAAGTAAATAAAAATTTTCAGAAATATATTGTTTTGGGCAACCAGAGGGGCAATGTCACTGACATAGTTTATCACATCAGTGAGAATATTAAAATTAAGGCATTTTCACAGCGGCTAGCGATATAGCTTAATCTGCACAAAGATGGAGTGTGAACAGGGTTGGTTTGAGATCAGTTCTGGACAGCAGAAATGTGCGCTTTTTTTGGCAATTTTGTACCTGAGATTTTGTTAAGCAGAAGTTAGGAATAGTTGAGTCTGGAATTCACAATGACACATGGAGTGATCCTAGGGCTCATAACTTGAAAATGACTGCTAAGAGGATTTGAGATGGAGTGGAGATGGGGTCAAAATCAACGCTGTGTCAAAGGCAAAGCGGACGTTTTAACCAACCTGTTTCCATCTCAGGTATTGGTCAGGTGCAGGAATGGAGTCATTGGTTTAGCGAAGAGAGTGGAAATGGGGACAATGAACTCCATGTTCCCAATAACATGGATTACATACCACGTAGCTGGATACAGGGAATTCCTAGGAATCACAGCAGGAGCAAAGAGCAGGAACTTAATAATTAAAAAAAACACTAAATTATAGAGTGGTTGGTAGATTTAATAACAGGTTACAGAGACTCAATAGAAAACCCGAGAGCAGCAAACAGGGCAGAGGGAATGTCAAGAGCTATAATACATTTTGACGTGGTTCCTTTAATTAGCTGAATGGAGAGCCTTACCAGTGACACCAGCAGCAGCCAGAATAGGATAGTAAAATAATTGAATAACGCGAAGCGCAATTTCTATCCGCGCTGCTATCGTCATCCATGTTTCATCTCGATACAGCATGTTAATTGAAGACGATAAACTCTTGTGCATCATTGTGACATTCCAATCTATTGTTTTCATATTATGACACATTGTTTGAACATTCCAATCTATTGTTCTCAGATTCTGAATCATTGATCGAATATTCAGGCTCAGTTGTTCTCAGATTTTGATTTCTCCTTTCCTTTTATCTGGAACCGCTAACCTTGAAAGAGTTGGATGTGATGCTCCCTCTGACACAATGGGATAACACATTGAAAGGAGACCCTTATAAATAGATGCAGGAAACACTCCAATGAGACAGTCATGTTCCATGGGGGCTGAAAATAATTACAGTCAGTAAACAAACAGCTTCAGTCCAGCCCTTTCAATACAGCGCTTTTTTATATCGCAATAAATTAGAACATTTACACGGAAGGGATGGGATGTAAAAGACCACGGATGAAAGGAACGTTGGAAGTATTGGAGGCATGGGCTATAATCGTTCAACCCACCTTGGATATGGGAGTAGCGCAGGCGAATTGGTTTGTTCTAAATGTTAAACTCCATTTATGAATGGAGAGAGTGAAAAACCGTGCGACTACAGCCCTGTCAACATAATTAAAGTGAAACATTGTCGAAATTTCCTGAATTGTATATTATGGGTGGAAATTACTCGAGGCCATAATCTAGTCCAAAATGTTTCATTCTTTCTAAGAAAAGGGGCTTTACAAATGAGCACAATAACATATATTTGAATAGAAAATCGAATCTGAAAGCCTCAACACAGTTATTTGCCTAACTAACGAGAGTCTGATATGGGATTTGGGCTTTTATGTAATGTATATCAACACAGCGTGATCAAGTGTCTTTTAATGAAGTTGTTATAGAAATGAACTTCTTTGATTAAAGGGAGAATGGCAGTGAGGACATGCCATTCACTAAGAGAAAAAAAATCGAGGGAAGCGCGGAACAATGGCTATTCATTTCATTTTTTTTTTACAATTATATAATGACTCATTACTCATAGCGCATTGGGTTGCGGCAACATTTGCCAGACTAGCCTCATGAAAATATTTATACTCAGGGATCCAGCTTAAAAACTCGTCAACAGTACGGTTGTGTCCTATGTTCTGCTCACAGTTGAAAGTGAAAATAAAGCTGGATGCATTGACACACATCCCTTCCATTAATTTCATTCTGTGATCTCACAAAGGCATATCACAACTTCCCGCTTTTCATTGTAAGTATCATTCCCACCCTTTCCAAAGTAGTGCAATTGTTTACAATTTGTTTCTATGTTTAGTTACCATTGCATGAGTGTATAGAACAGATAGATCTATTTGTCTGTTAGCTGTTGATGGAATCTGCTCATACGCCCAGATCTTGTAAGGTTAACCATGTCCAGAGGTTTCCTAAATTACTTGCAGTGATCAATGAATTTGCCATTATTGAATGGTTTTCAAAGATGCGTTAGGGATCTAGTTCTGGATGCAATGTGTCTGTTAAGTTTTTCAAGAGCTGGGTGGATCTGCTTTGACTTCGATTATGCCTCAACATTGTACATTTTCCTGCTATGGTTTGTTTGTGTGTGTTTCTATTTGTGTGTGTGTGTGTTTCCATTACTGTGTGAAATTATGTAACTCTCTCTCTCACACACAGATAAATCCATGTAGGCTCATACGCACATAGGCCATTTATAATAAATTCTAATAACATAATCGGCCTTATTATATCTTCTGGACATATCGTTGTTGTTGAAAAATGAACTTTCATAACTCTAAAAGGCGACTTAATTTTTAATAACCATCTTACACCATCGCCTACTTTATCTGTATACATACATTGCTAAATAACAGATAGATGCAATGAAATAATTGCATATATATAGAACCATGGTTTCAACATAAACAATTACAGTTCAATGTCCTTGTTTTAAACGTCCCATTTTCCGTTTAATCTTCCAACTCTTGACAACGCATCAGCCATCTTATTTTCTCTACGAGACACATATATAATCGGTAGATTAACTGAATTTCTTAATATGCTACACATGAATAGCCTTGCACGTTTGTTTTGATATTTGTCCAGAAACTTTAAAAGATTGAGGTCTGTGTAAACAATTCTTTCTGATCAATTGTTTTGAACATCTATTTCAAAATGTTGCAATGCTAACACCAAACTCAAAAACACCTTTTTGGATCTTTCAATATATTTTAAATTGCACATTTACCTTTGTTGAAAAATACCACATTGGCTTTTCAATTCCAGTGTCATCTTCTAGCAACAACACGGCCTAAATGCCTATATCACTTGCATAAACGGCCAACTTTAATTGCTTGCCGTAATTAGCTACTACCGAAATTCTTGAAGTAATTAATACAACTTTAAAATTATCGATCGCCTACTGACAGTCTTGAGTCCATTGAATCTTCCCGTTCTTTTTTAGCATTTCAGTTAGTGGATCAAACACACTCTGAAAATTTGGAACAAATTTCCGGCAAAATCCAGTCATGCGCAGAAATCTCAAAACTTGTCGTTTTGTCCTAGGCACTGCGAAATCCACGATAGCCAACTTTCGGAGCCACATTAACATAACCAATACACTGGCCTGAATATGTAATTGTACTTTTGCAAATTCACATTTTGCCAAGGTCAAAGGCAAATTGAATTCTTGCAATTGAGTTAATACTTCCTTAAGAAGTTTTAAATGTTCATCCCTTGGGTTATTGAAAGCTATCAACTCGTGAATATGAAGCGCTCAATTGCTTAGCCCTGCAATTGCTCTGTTTGTCGGTTTCGTAAAGATCGCAGGTTAATAACGGTATAAATGCCTTTAAACTGAAATACTCCATTTGGCGTCAGAAAAGCTGCTATCTGTTTTGCCCTCTCCAGTAACAGTACTTGCAAATATTCTTTGAACTTGTCAATATTTATGAAGACGTTCGATTGTCCCATTTTCTCAAAACAATCTTATAACCGTGGCATAGGATATTAATCTGCTTCTTCCAGTGCATCACCTTTGGATAGCCCACACACGTTTTCCATTTGGTTTAATTACCAGTACAATAATGAACTCCAGTTACTGTACCTAGGTTGAATGATATCATTTTGAAGCATGAAGAAAATACTTTATTTACTTATAATGACATTGCCGGATTTAATCTATAAAAATGTTGCATTTTCGAAGATGAAACTGCTACAGGCATATTCTGTGAAGCTCATTCAATCCTCCTCACCATATTTCCACATTTAGCTTTGTGCAACTGCAATAACTATTACAAATCACTTTGACAATTACCTGGAAGGTAACTGAATATTAGATTTAAATTTTGAAGTACCCATTTCTTATATTATTTTATTAGCCGAAAATCAATTTGTGAGCCCTGCATTTTTATTTTTTTCCCTTTATCTACTTCCACTAATGCCTAATTTTGGTCCTCTTCTCTGCCAATGTGCATGTTAAATATATCTCATATCTACGCGAGACATAATCAGTTTCCTTCTTCTCTCTTGAACAGTTATTAAGTAATTTACTTCACACAGTTTTATTTCGACCCTGTAAGTCCCACTAAATGCTGTGCTAAATGGATCAATCTGTGCTTGTAACAGAACTAGCATTCTGTCTCCAGCAACAAAATTTAGTGCGGCAAGCATGCTCTCTTCTTTCATCTATGTAACTTCCTTTGATATACTTAAATGTTTCCTAGCCAAGCCACATTATCTATCCAAACTGTCTCTGAAGTTCGGTAATTAATCCAACAACAGAAGTTTAGAATTTTCACCCAACAATTTCTCATGAATCTGGTTAAGTGGTCGCCTTGCCTGAAGGACCATAAACTAATTCAAAATGAATTAAACAATTATATTCACTCGGAGCGTCCTTCGTAACAAATAACTAGGCTCGAATTGCTCCACCCAAAATAATCTGGACAATACTGACAGCATGCTCTCATCATAGCTTTCGAGTATAATGCAATATTTCAAAAGCCCCTGGGGACTTCGGATGATATCCTGTTGATTTAGACTTTTTTAAAAAATCCCCAAACTCTTCACTTCTTCCCTAAACAGCTGTGACATGAGTTTCTGAGCATGTCTCATGGGGATGTAATTCCTCATGTAAAACATATCTTTAAAAAAAAAACATTTGGCTAACTCTCCCAGAATCTTCTTTGCAGTAATATTCCTTAAAAATATGGCTTCAGGGATTCTAGGTGAGATATCAATTATTGTTAGTAACTACTGACTTTCATTTTTTCCTGAATGTCACCTGTAGCTCAGCACATTCCTTTTTAATCTGTGAAAATGAAATTAATAAATTCCTATGAATTTCCATTTACTCTTTCTCTTCCCTAATTGCCTGCTTTCCTTACATATTCACATTTTCAAATATAGAAATCTAATTAAGAATTTAACCATCGCCCCTTGATATTCAAATCCATTAGAATCAATTGATCAATCACTTTCAGCATCCTGGTGGTTAACACTGGCGAGAAGCTGAACAGAAATATCGTTGTAAACTCAGCTGCAATAGTTGGACAGAGACTAGGAATCTTACGACGAGTATTTAATCTCCTCACTCCCTTAATTTTGTCAACCAGCTAGAAGGCACAAGTCATGAGCTTGATCGAATACTCATAACATTCCTCCAGCTAGTGAAAATATGTGATTGCGGAAAATGTATTTTACCCCTTTCAGACAACGACGACCAACCCCCTTTTACCTTGTGATTTCATGATTGACGAGCATACCCTTCAATCTAGTTAAATTTCCCTGTCCTACCTGTTCTTCCTGTTCCCCGTATTACCAAGGATGGGCCTGCCCACGTTGCAGTGGAGCGCTCCAAGCAGGTGAACATTGCCTATCCCATTCCCCCGCAGAAATCGTTGTGCATAAACTTGCGTTTGGCCAAAGGTCCACCAGGCAATTGAGCGAAAAGAACACCTTCAGCACCGTGCGGGAAATAGGGTTGGGTGACCATTTCGAATGTTGCTCTGAGAGGAATATCAATGTGATTCGGCAGAATGCCTCAATGCCAGAGCTTCCAATCAAGCAGCAAGTCATTGTTTGTCTGGTCGTGACAATGACTCTTCCCGTCAGACGTTTGCTGCAAGTGCAGAGACAAACACCCTTTGCAAACTGTCGTGGAAGTGGTTCTGGTGGAGAAGATACAGTTGTTCAGCTCCTCCTGAAATTTCTCATTAAAAAGAAGGATCGGAGAGAGATGAAATGGTATTGTCGAGGTTCATCCAGAACAGCGACTCGACACTGGATTCTTTGACCAACGGCCACTCCGCAGGGACATACAGTGAGGAAAGCATCAAATGCTGCTGGGCGATCATCAACAAGGTGAAAAGCGCCCTTTGGTCTGCCCAAAATTTGCTGCTTTTCCAGTGTAGAATGTTCACCATGGCCGAGCGTTGCTGGCTGTCACATTCCAAGGCCCATGAACAGGTGCTGAGACACACACTAAAGCCTGGGACAGCCGATGTAGATGAGAAATGCCGGAATGTTACTGTCCAGGTCATTTCAGTCAGAACACACTTAGGAGGTGGAAAATGTATCGAACCCCTCGGGCTATATGCTTGACATGGAAACTATATTGTAACTACCAAGAGTATTGAGATTGCATTGAAACAACTCAAAGTGGGACAAGCTGTATGAAGAAAAAGTTATATTCCACTGCGCCTTCTGTAATGTTCAAGTTGAAGAGATTTGCTATGTAGTTTTATGAATGAATTATTTTGTTAAATGAAATGAAGAACACGTGTATATACCAGCGTGTTATATATTCTAAGAAGCGGTACTAAGTTTAAGGTGAATATTTACCAATTTCAAATAATGGCATCAAAAGGTTAACAATTTAAGAATTTTAAAATTGCCACTCCCGTCACTAAGGTTAACTATGTTTAATTTATCTGTTTTTTTTTTGCGATCTGTTCAATAATCCATTCAATAATCAATAATCCATTGTCAATGACAGACACCGGTTTCCACGTGTTTCATGGCAACGTTATACTTTTCGGGTTTTTTGAGAACATGTGCATTCTGCTGAACCGTCCATTGCCATTTCAATGATTGTTGCAACGTAATTCCTGGTCATGTACTGAATCAAATGTATCTGTTAAATTTCCGAATTTGGCCCTATACTAAATCAGTTTCTTTGTCTAAGCATGTCTGATAGAGCTGAACGACCCCATTCCCGGGGGACACAATTCTCTCCGAATGTACATCGCTGCAACTTTGGGGTTGGTGTGAACATTCGAAGCAGCCGTTTAACGCATAACAGCTTTGGCCTATAGAGTGCCTCTTCTCAACCCTGCAGCTATTTTACCCCGGGTAACAGAATCCACATGCTAGCTTGGTAGCGTGCCAGCTTTCCCTGTACAGGCACGTGTTGGTTAACAGGGGCAGGCCATCCATTTGGACGTGTGGGCAGTAGGAGCCCTCAGGGACTGTGAACACAAATAGTCACTTGCTCGAAAAGATCAATGAAAATTGACAGGCAAGATCTACCCCTGACAACGCCATGTTGATTATCCTTGATTAATCCTTGCCTCTCGAAGTGGAGATTAGCTCCGTTCCTCAGACGTTTGTTCAAAAGGATCCATACCACTGATGCTAAACTCACTGTTTAAGATATCCCTGCTTTTTCACTAACAAACTTCCAGAAAGTTATATCGCATTAGCTGTCCTCCAGCCCCCCACGGATTATGTTATGTGGTTTGAGAGGATTTGATAAATTGTGTTATCGCCCCTGCTATCGCCTCCCTTGGATCACACAGCAGCCTGTGCTACCAATCAACTGAATCTGGGAATTACTACAGTTTGAAGCCCGGTGAAACCGGTAATGCATCCTTTCTTTCAATGCTAATTTCATCAAGTGTTTCCCAATCCCCTCCGTGGATTCCGTAGCGACATTCGTTCTTTTACATATGAATGCAAATGTAATGTTTTCATTTAAACATCACCTACGCCTTCCGTCTAGTCGCACAATTGCCACTTTGGTCCCTAATGTGTCCTAACAATTCTAAGGCAGCTTGGGAATTTATGTTATTATATCTGACAGTGTTTTTTTCATGCCCATTTTGCGCTCTCCGAGATTCGTTATAAAATTGTCACAGTCCAATAGGGCTTCCGCTTTTTTGAGCCTGCAGTATCAACCATATGCTTTCCTGTTTTCCCTTATCCAATTCTTTGCATTCTTCGACATCCAGGGTTATCTGCACATGTCGGTCTAACCGTTCCCTTTTATTGGAACATGTTATTCCTGCAATTTCACTACTTGCTTCTCATTGATTCCAACTACTCTGATGTATTCATATGGTGAGTCCAGATTACTTTGTGTTCAAAAGTAACAGCAAGGGTGTTGAAAGTGAGGGATTCACCGTTGGTACAGCCCTTGAATGCTAATTGATGAACGTTAGATTCTCTGTCGTTGGGATGGCCGGCGTCTGGCTCTGATCTGGCATCAATGCGAATTGCCACTAATCAGCCCAAGCCTGGATATTGTCCAGGCCATGGGCCATTTCGGCATGGGATGCTTCATTATTGGAGGATTTTACATTGGTCGAAGACATTTTGTAATCATCAGCGAACATTCTTACCACTGACAATATGATCGAAGGAAGGTCATTGATGAACCAAATGTAGATTAATGAACCGAGGACTCTAACCAGAGTAACTCCTGTAGTGATGCTCTTGAACTGAGATGACTGACCTGCAACATCCACAGCCATATTTTGTGCTTTTGTTCCAGGTAGGACAGTGACAAGCAGGGAATTTACCTCGTGATTCTCATTGACTCCACTTTCCCTCGTGCTCCTTTATGCCACATTCTGTCAAATCTTGACTTGATGACAAGTGAAGTCACTTTCAGCTCAGCACTGGAGTTAAGCTCTTTCTTACCTTTGGTGAAAAAAAGTTATAATGAGGTTAGGAGCTGAGTGAACCTGGCGGAACGCACACTTTGTGTCGATGAGCAGAATAATTAAGCCGTGATGCCACTGTTGCTGTCCTCTTACATCTCTTCACTGAAGATACGAAGAGGCTGATAGGGCAGCAATTGGCCGGGTTGGTTTTGTCCTGCTTTTCGTGTGCAGGCGCATTTCTGGGCAATCTTCCCCTTTGCTCGCTGGATGCCAGTGTTGTAGCTGTATTGGAACATTTTTTCTTTTTCAGGTGTTCATGCAATCTGTTCCACACTGGTAAGGCATTGAAATATCTTCAATAAATGCTCTTTTCAGGCCATTTCAGAGGTCTTTTAAGAGTCACCCATATTGGTGTGGGACGGAAATCACATCCAGATCTGACCTAAATGGCAGATGTCCTTCACTCATGGTGATAACTGAAGCGGATCGCTTCTGAATACAATCGATGATAGTTTCGTTTACACCATTGCTAAGACTAGCTTTCAATTCTGGATTGATTAACTGAATTCCAATTTTAAAAAGTGCTGTGCTGAGATTTGAACGCACCTGCCTACTGCTTTAGCGTGGTCTTTTTGATGACTAGTCCAGCATTACGTACATGACAACTCCTCAACCTAGCTGGGCTCATGCACAGCTGGTTCGGGAAGTCTAATCTTCATTTCCTTTGCGTAATATTGACAATTGACCTTGGAGTATCCACGTGCATTCAGCCATTCCTAATATTATTGAGTTAATCCACTTGGCTGAATCAGTCATCTGTGATGCTGGCGTCCTCCGGAGGTGGACGAGATTGATCAGACAATCGGCATGTCTGGATGATGAGGATTTCAAGAACTTCATTATTATCATTTGCACTGATGTTCTAGCCTCCCTCATCCACGTGGAATGGGATATACGTGGAGCGTCCTCTCCTACTGAGTTTTTTAAAATTGTCCACCAGCATTCACGACTGTTTGTGGCACGACTCAATATTTTAGATTTGATTCGTGCCTTGTTTGGTTGCTTATCTCTGTCCCTAACTTGCTAATTAAGCTATTTGGCACGTAAGCAATCCTAAGTTTTGTCTTGACCAAGCTGCAGCCTCATGTTTCGTATGGCTGATCCTGGCATGACCTCCTGCATTTATCCATGAACCAGTTTGATGGTAATGGTGTATCATCGGATCCACTGGACCGTGAGGTTTCACGTTATGGTTATACGTTATTCTGCAAATGGTGTTCCACAACCATTATTTGATCTCCTATACCTGTTACAACTCAATCTAATTTCTCCCAGATCTCCTATACCTGTTACAACTCAATCTAATTTCTCCCAGTGCTAGTGCTGCAAAACATGGTGGAGGCTATCCTCAGTTTCAGGTTGCGACTTCACCTACACAAGTTTGGGCGGTAATAAACCTTACCGACAGTGCAATGGATAGATGCATCTGCAGCAGGCAGGTTTTTGAGGATGAGGAGAAGTACCGTTTCCCATTTGTTGACTCCCTCACGACCTGCTGCAGTCTCAATCTAGCATTTATGTAGATTTGTATTCACCCAGCTCGATTAGTAGTGACTATACAGAGCCACTGTTGGTGATGTACTTTGCCTTCCACCAACCAGTGCAGATGTTGCGCCGTTGGTACCTTCAATGCTTCCTCCAAGTGTTGTTCAAACATAGAGAAGTATGGGTTCATTAGCTAACTGCAGGGAGAGGGAGGGATGGTGCGGGTCTCGTTACATGGTCATCAGCAGGAACTTTTCTTACCCATGTTTAACCTGATGCCAGGAGCCTTCATGGAGTCCGAACTCTATGACGAGATCTTACAGTGTAGCTCACTCCCGGCTGTATACCAACATGCTGCCATGTGTAATGGGTCTGCCCTGCCATTTGCGTAGGGCATGCCCAAAGTAGCTGATGGTGGTGTCTGGGACATTATCAGTATGACATGATTGTGTGACTGTGATGGGCACAGTCTGCCGCTGGAAGTTTCATTGTCACGACCTGAAGGAGCAGATAGTTTTCCTGAAAGGAACAGTTAAATAGAATACAGAGAGACATATTGTTTGCTTCCACAAAGTACGTAGACTCCATTCAGAAAATCCACCCCCCCAACATCGCTTCCCCCACCCCCCCCCTCCCCCCCCCCACTCACCCCGGATTGCCCACGCCGAGAGATCACTGATCAGAGCCTGCGAAGGACATAACATGACATGTGGCTCAGAGAAGGTAGGGGCAACACCCCCAATTAATATTCCCGTACACGGTAGCTCTTCCAAATTTGGTACACGCCCCACGCCCCCCAGCCAGTTATTGGAAAGGAGGACTTTGCACTGTCGAAAATCCTGTGAGTTTGTTTCTCATTTCCAGGGCTTGGAACTATCTCCAGTAGCCCAGATCGTGTCATTGCGTCTCACTTCAAAAGCGTTTTGATGCTGTTGTTAGGCTTGCTGGTCGATTTCATGGCCAAACACATTGCTGTGGAAGCTTTGGTAACATGTAGTTCAGGTAGGTAAAGACGACAGTCTTTATTCTCTAAAGGGCATTCGTGGTACAGATGAGGCTTTTTCCTTTCGAAATTCAAAAATGATTTCACGTGATTTAAAGCTCTGTTCTAAGCGCATTTGCTTCGGCATTTTGATCACTTGCGCAGCAATATTAGATCTGCACCATCTGCACCAGGCAGCCTAGAAGTTAAGGAAAAACAGAGTTTGGACCATTATTCGCATTTCCCAGCTCTTTCTGGTCTTCCATTTTACACATTGCACGACCAGGCCCGCTTACTATTGTTATTCCCCTTTATAAATTGTTTTTAATTTCGTTCTGGGAGTGAATAACTGTGAACAGGCAATCACCAAAGAGGAGAAGCAAAGGAAGGCGCACTTATGGTTTGTCCAGTAATTGAAAGGCCCAGCCGACAGCCACGGCACACTGAGCTAGGGCTTGGGCTCAGGGTTAAGTGCTGGAGGGCGAGGATTATAATTGTTACGGCCAGGAGGGTTCTGCCTCTGAAGTACACAACCCCTACCACCTCAAAGCTGTGCCTGCCCCTCTTACAAACACCTGTTGCACAGGTGCAGCTTTCAGGCCACCCAGCTGGCACGGGTCTCCTGTTACCTTGGGTAAATCAGCCACTGGGTTGAATGAGGCACTCTGCAGGCCAAGGTGATATGGGAAAGTTCGCTGGTCGTTGCACAATGTTCAGCAACATTCAACACTCCTCAGACACTGTAGTAGGCCATGTCCAAATGCAGCAAGATTTGTTCAATATCCAATCTTTGGCTGACAAGTGGAAAGTAGCTTTCACATCTCACAAGTGACAGGCAATGACAACCTCCAATCAGAGACAATTCAACCATCACACCTTTAAGGTAAATGGCATAGTCATCATTGAATACGCCGCTTTCAACATCCTGGTGGTTACCATTGATAAGAAACTGAACTGGACCAGCCATATAATTACTGCAGCTACAAAAGCAAGACAGGGACTATGAATATTGCGAAGAAATTCACCTCCTGACTACCAAAAGCCTGCCAAACAACTATAGGATTGAAGTCATGAATGTGACGGGATGCGCCCAGCTTGCCTGGATGAGTGCAGCTCACAGAACACTAAAGATCCTTGACACTAAGCAGTTTAAAGCAGCCCGCTGGATTGGCAAATCTTTCACAAACATTCATGACCTCCTCAACCGAGACACAACATCAGTATTTTTTAACAGCTACAAGTTGAAGTGCAGGAATTTACCAAGGCTCCTTCGACAACAACATCCGATCCCACGACCGCTACCACCTAGACAGACAAGGGCAGCAGATAGATGGGAACACCACCACGAGAAGGTTACCTTCCAACTACATCACAATTCTGACTTGGAAGTATATTGCCGCCCCTTCTCTGATGAGTGGTCAAATTCCTGGAACACCTTTCCCACCAGCACTGTGGGTGTATGCACACCACTTGTATTGCAGCTGTTCGAGAAAGCAGCTCAGCACCAGCTTGTCAAGTCCAAAAAGGGATGGGAAATAAATGTTAGCCAGCCAGCGAAGGCCACAGCCGTGAATGTATATAAAATAAATAAATAAAGTTCAGTGGCTGGTGCGCAGGCTCTGGACAGAGCAAGCGCACGTGGTTCACTTCTACCCAAACACACAAATCGGCCTTTGACTGCAAATGTTCACCCTAACTACAGCCAATGTCTGATCCCACACCTGTCCCCAGGAGGACACGAATTAGTATAGCGGCATTCTGTCGCCTCTCTATTGCAGAGCAAGGAGTCTCCAGAATCACAAGGATCAGTAGAGAACTGACAGAGTCCTTAAAATTCATTGTCCCCTGAGCATTTGGGAGGAGAACGTTGCAACGGCTGTGACTGAGCCTATAGCAGCTGACGTCACTGAATGTATTTGGGATTAAGCTATGCTGCTGCCTTATACCCCACCTGAACTCCCAGCTCACCGTATTCCCACTGTCTGGGATGATGTACAAGCTGCAGATTGCAGGGACATGGGCATCATGCTTTCCATCCCATCCATTATCCCAAACTCCAGCAATTGACATGCAAATCCCAGCCCCCCATTTCTGGCTTATTACGACCCAATTGACTGCCAGGATTCATTCCTCCAGGAGAGGAATAGAGAGAGCCAGATGACAGATGAAAGGGATCTCTGGAGAGGCAAAGGGAGAGAGAGAATGATGGTGTGGCGTGACGAGAGGGGGATGGGGGGGGGGGTGGTGGGGGGTGGGGGTGGGTGTGGGAGAGGTGGAGAGAGGCAGAGAGACGGCACACCACTGCTGATGAATTCCCGTTACTTGGTGTGAAACTCACAGCCAACAGCTCAAATATTTGCATTTTGTGCAAACGAGAGAAAAGTACTGAGTCGGAATTTTTACGTGGCGACTCACTGAACACTGCCAGCAGGACAGCGGGGAAGGATAGATCGCTTGCCATTTCACCAGAGGTTGAGATCACAAACGGGTTTCGATACACGGGACTCATTTGAAAACTTTGCTGGTGCATGTGGAAGTGTTCGCTAAATCCATAACAGCACCAGTGGACCCAGCTTTGATACAGTATCTGGTGGACAATGTTACAGATTCCCCTGCAGCACAGGCTGGAACCATCCAACATCTCAGTGCTGCAGTGCAAGCTGAGAATGTGATTGTCGGATCCATGATACTGCAATGCAGGCTCAGAATGCTGTCATCATGGATGTGGATTTCAGTCATAAACGATAGGTGCAGATTCTCTCCGCAGTCCAGCAGCCTGTGCTCTGGCAGTTTACTATGATACATGAGGTACCGCCCCATGGGAATGAGAGTGTCTCCATGGAGCACCAACTCGCTCTCTTCTCTGAGGTTCACGGCATTTCCTCTTCCTTTACTGCAAATCCTCCAGATTCCTTGCTGTTACCCATCAAACAGCGCATATTTCTGCTGTCCATGTCGAGCTGGCCAATGGGAAGCTTTGATCGGATGTCTCAGATGGATGTACCAGTGGTGAACGGTGGTCCATGACGGAAAATGGAAGTTATCCAGTGGGAATTCGTCTTATCAAGCACTCTCCGATAGACTCGTTTGAGCAAAGGTGTCCAGGAAATGTTCCCTCTGTCCCGTTTTCCTCCCCTTGAATTGTACTCCGTATTCCTGGTGTCAATGTTTGTGTTCTGATGATGGTGATGAGGTGAAGGGTGCAGTAGAACACCATGAATCTCAACATCTGCTCCAGTGTGTAGGAAGGAATTACTGAATCATACAGCCCAGAAGAGGCCCTTCGGCTCATCGAGTCTGCACCGAAACTACTGGAGCGTTCTCTCCGAGCGGTTCAAGAATCTGATTTGTTATGTCATCTTACAAATGGTCCGCTCGACAATGCGCCTGATGGTTCTGTTGAACGCATTATGCACGTGTTCATTGTTTGTTGTTGATGTCAGTGGGATTCGGTGCCTATTTTCTGCCACGTAGCTGGAACCATTGCCGAGAAGCCAGATTCTGCTTCTCCATGGAATTCTGAAGATGTTGGGTTTGGCTGACTATTTCAGAATGAAGGTATGATGGCTCCTTCCAGGATAGTGAACCTTCACCGTTATGACGAACTGTGCATTGTCACACATCAACGTACATTTCAGGATTAAGTCCCTGGAGCACTCCCCGTTGAGTTGGCGCACAGCGGCGCTACATATACAATCGTTAGTCCCGCAATACAGGGAATAACATGCGACCTCTCATCCTGCTTCTCCCTGCTGAGGGACAAAGCCATGTACTCACGTCAAGCCGGATGGATACATTTTTATCACCGAGCGAATGCATCCATGGACAGCATAATGGGCGATTAAGCGTGTTTCACCAGTTCCTGTCTGGATAATTCAGCATAAACCTTAGTTCAATGAAACCGTGTTCATAACAGCTTCTGAGTGAACCGTCCATACCCTCGTGTAAGGTTGCAAGTCGTGTTGATGGAAGTGACACAGCGCTGTGACCACCTCGTTGTCGAATCAGAGCCGCCTCAGACTCCGCTCCTGGGTTAGGTTTAGGTTGAAACAGTGTTCTTGGACGAACCACGATGGTTAAAGCAGAGGCCCCCTCCTCCTCCTTCATAATAGAGCTCCCCCTCCCAGCAGTCCTTTCATGTTTGTCATTTTGCAGACCTAAATGCACTTGAACTAGAATCCTCATACCTCGAACATTACAGCATCACCACATCATCTCTCCCATGATTTATCCAATAGTTCATAACACAACATCTAGGTAACCATCCACACAATTTCCAGTTATTTTAGAAATACATACCTCAGCGAATGCGTCTCAATTACAAGATAGATGCCCGTTTTTTTCTTAAATAAATTTATGGTATGTTCCTCGTGTTAATGAACACATGTTTAGCTGAGGCTGGCTGAATCATGCATTCAATGGGTAGGCACAGACCAAGATTCAAAAGCACGTGAGAAAGCTGATAAAAACGCGTGCCCAACATGCAGCACCAGATTCCTGATTCCAGCAACGCCATACACAGGATTTCATGGTTTCTATTCCACCTGCACCAGTGATTCTATGGAGCCCATAATCAAAGTCAGGAAGAGATACAGTGCAAGGTAAATACATTTTAAATAGGAAATTGAACAAAAGAGATACGGGTAATTAAGTTGCACATATATTGGAAAAAGATGTGTCACTCATTGGAGGGATGAGAGTGCAAGAAGCATTCAAACACAGGAATGGAAATATTAAAATTCGGCCAGTGATAGATTGGTTGAAAAAGCTGTTTGAGTCACATTCAGGCCCTTCCTCAAAGCACCACCCCTTGCAAGGGACAGCCGGGAACAATATCAGATTAGCATGGGGAGATCTAAAATTAATACTGGTATTCACCAGCACTGTGGTTCACATCATTTATGGATCTAGATGTTCAGAAAGCCAGAAATAGGGGAGAAGTAAATAGAAATTGTCAGATGGAGTGCATGTTGTCGGGTGTTCAGTTTAAAGGTGAACAATAGTAGGATAGTGGGAAATATATATTTTTGGGCCATCAGAGGGGCAAGGGCACTGACGGAGTTGATAACATCAGTGAAAATATTAACATTAAGGCATTTGCAGAGTGGCTAGCGATATAGCTTAGTGCACACAAAGATGGAATGTAAACAGGGTAGGTTTCAGTTCGGATTTGGACAGCAGAAATGTGGGCTTGTATTGGCAATTTTGTACCTGAGATTGTGGTCAGCAGAATTTAGAAATAGTTGAATCTGGATTACAGAATGACACTTGGACTGATCCTGAGACTGATAACGTGAAATTGACGACTAAGAGGATTTGAGATGGAGTGGAGATGGAGTCAAAATCCACTCTGTGTCAAAGGCGAAGCGGACTTTATAAACAACCTGTTTCCGCCTTAGATATTGTTCAGGTACAGGAATGAATCATTGGATAGTGAAGAGTGTGGAAATGAGGACAATGACCTCCATGTTCCCAATAACATGGATTACAAACCACGTAGCTGGATACAGGGAATTCCTAGGGATCACAGCAGGAGCAAAGAGCAGGAACTGAATAATAATAAAACATACTAAAAGAGTTATTGTGGTTGGTAGAGTTAATAAAAGGATACAGAGACACAATTGAAAACCCGAGAGCAGCAAACAGGGCAGAGTGAATGTCAAGAGCATTAATACATTTTGAAATGGCTCCTTTAATTAACTGAATAGAGAGCCTCACCAGTGACACCAACAGCAGCCAGAATAGGATAACAAAAGAATTGAAGAACATAAAGCGCAATTTCTATTCGCGCTGTAAAGGTCATCCATGTTCCATCTAGAGACAGCATCTTAATTCAAAATGATAAACCCCTGACCATTATTGTGAAATTCCAATCTATTGTTTTCACATTCTGACCCATTGTTGGAACATTCAAATCTATTGTTTCCAGATTCTGAATCATTTTTGAATATATCAGTCTCAGATGTTCTTAGATTTTGATTTCTCCTTTCCCTTTATCTGGAACCCTAACCCTGATAGAGTTGGAGGTGATGTTCCCACTGACACAATGGGATAACACATTGAAAGGAGACCCTTATAAATAGAAGCAGGTAGCTCTCCAGTTAGGCAGTCATATTCCGTGGGGGCTATAATTAATTACAGTCAGTGGACAAATAGGTTCAGTCCACCCTTTACAATACACCATGTTCTATCACAATAAAGTAGAACATTTACACGGAAGGGATGGGATGAAAAGACCGTGCATGAAAGGAACGTTGGAAGTAGTGGAGGCATGGGATATAATCGTTCAACTCACCTTGGATATGGGAGTGGCGCAAGCGAATTGGTTTGTTCTGAGTGTTAAACTCAATTTATGAAGGGAGAGAGAGAAAAACCGTGCGACTACATGCCTGTCAACTTAATTAAAGTGAAACATTGCCGAAATTTCCTGAATTGTATAATATGGGTAAGCAATTACTCGAGGCCATTATCAAGTTCAAAATGTTTCATTCTTTCTAAGAAAATGGGCTTTACAAATGACCACAAAAACATATATTTGAATAGAAAATCGAATCTGAAAGCCTCAACGCAGTTATTTGCCTAACTAACAAGAGTCTCATGGGGGATATGAGCTTTTATGTTATGTATATCAATAAAGCCTGATCAATTGTTCTTTTAATGAAGTTGTTATGGAAATGAACTGTTTGCATTAAAGGGAAAGTGGCAGTGAGGACACGCCGTTCGGTAAAAGAAAAGAATCCGAGGGAAGTGCGGAACAATGTCTATTCATTACATTTTTTTACAATAATATAATGACTCATTACTCATAGCGCATTGGGTTGCAGCAACAGTTGGGAGACTAGGCGCATGTAAATATTTACACCGAGGGATCCAGCTTAAAGGCACCTCAGCAGTACAGTTGTGTGCTATGTTCTGCTCACAGTTCAAATTGAAAATAAAGCTTGATGCATTGACACACATCCCTTCCATTAATTTCATTCTGCGATCTCAAAAAGGCATATCACAACGCCCCACTTTTCATTGTAAGTATCATACCCTCCCTTTCCAAACAAGTGCAATTGTTTACAATCTGTTTCCATGTTTAGTTACCATTGCATGAGTGTATAGAACAGATAGATCAATTTGTCTGTTAGCTGTTGATGTAATCTGCTCATACGCACAGATCTTGTAATGGTAATGTTCAGAGGTTTCTTATATTACTGGCAGTGATCTATGAAGTTGCCATTCTTGAATGGTTTTCCTGGTTGTGTTAGGAATCTAATCCTGGATGCAATGTGTCTGTTAAGTTTTTCAGGAGCTGGATGGATCTGCCTTGACCTCGATTATGCCTCAACATTGTACATTTTCCTGTTATGGCTTTTTTTGTTCTCGTGTGTGTTTCTATTTGTGTGTGTGTGTTTCCATTGCTGTGTGCAATTATGTAACTCTCTCTCTCTCTCTCTCTCAGACAGACAAATCCATGTAGACTCATAAGCACATAGGCCATTTATAATAATTTCCAATAACATATTAGGCATTATAATATCTTCTGGACATCTCGTTCTTGTTGAAAAATAAACTTTCATAACTCTAAAAGGCGGTTAAATTTTTAATAACCATCTTACACCATTGCCTACTTTATCTGTCTACATACATTGCTACATAACAGATACATGCAATAAAATAATTGTATATATATATAGAGAACCATGGTTTCAGCATAAATAATTACATTTCAATATCCTTGTTTTAAATGTCCAATTTTTGCTTTACTCTTCCTACTCTTGCTAACGCATCAGTCATCTTATTTTCACTCCCAGACACAAGTATAATCGGTAGATTAACTGAATCTCGTAATATGCTACACATGAATAACGTTGCATGTTTGTTTTGATATTTGTCCAGAAACTTTAAAAGATTGAGGTCTGTGTAAACAATTATTCATGATCAATTGATTTGAACATATATTTCAAAATGTTGCAATGCTAACACCAAACTCAAAAACACCTTTTTCGGTCTTACAATATATCTTATTTTGTACATTTACCTTTGGTGAAACATACCCCTAGGCTTTTCACTGCCAGTGTCATCTTCTGACAACAATACGGCCCAGATGCCTATATCACTTGCAAAAATGGACAGGTAAAATTGCTTTCCGTAATTGGGTACTATCGAAACTCGTGATGTAGTTAATACAAAATTAAAATTGTCGATCGCCTTCTGACAAACTTGAGTCCATTGAGTCTTCATGTCCTTTTTTAACATTTCAGTTAGTGGATCAAACAGACTCTGAAAATTTGGCACAAATTTCTGGCATAACCCACGTATGCCCAGAAATCTCAAAACTTGTCGTTTTGTTCTAGGCATTGGGAAATCCACGATAGCCATCTTTCGGAGCCACATTAACATAACCAATAGACTGGCCTGGATATGTAATTGTACTTTTGCAAATTCACGTTTTGCCAAGGTCAAAGACAAATTGAATTCTTGCAATTGAGTTAATACTTCCTTAAGAAATTTTAAATGTTCATCCCATGTCTTGTTGAAAGCTGTCAACTCGTGATTATGAAGAACACAATTGCTTACCCCTGCAATTGCTCTTTTTGTCGGTTTCGTAAAGATCGCAGGTTAATAACGGTAAAAATGCCTTTAAACTGAAATACTCTATTTGGCGTCAGAAAAGCTGCTATCTATTTTGCCCTCTCCAATAAAAGTACATGCAAATATCCTTTTAACTTGTCAATCTTTATGGAGACGTTCGATTTTCCCATTTTCTCAATACAATCTTATAACCGTGGCATATGATTTTATCTGCTTCTTCCAGTGCATGACATTTGGATAGCCCACACATGTTTTCTATATGGTTTCAGTTCCAGTACAATAGTGAACTCCAATTACTGCACCTAGATTGAATGATATCATTATGAAGCATGAATTAAAATCATTTCTTTACTTGTAATGACATTGCCGTATTTAATCTATAAAAATGTTGCATTATCGAAGATCGAACTGCTACAGGCATATCGTGTGTAGCTGAATCTGTCCTCCTCAGCATATTCCCAAAGTTAGCTTTGTGCAACTGCAATAGCTATTTCAATTCACTTTGAGAATTACGTGGAAAGTTACTGAATATTAGATATATATTTTGAAGTGCTTGTTTCTTATATAATGTTATTAGCCTGAAATCCATTTTTTAGCCCAGCATTTTTAATTCTTTCCCTTTGTCTTTTTCTACTAATGCCGAATTTTGGTGCTCTTCTCTGCCAAAGTTCGTTTTAAAGATATTTACAAGAGATACATTCATCTTCATTCTTCTCTCTTGAATAGTTATTAAGTAATTTACTTCACACAGTTTTATTTCGACCACGTAAGGCCCATTAAATGTTGTCCTAAACGGATCAATCTGTGCTGGTAACAGAACTAGCATTCTCTCTCCAGCAATAAATTTAGTGCGGCAAGCTTCCTCTCTGCTTTCATCTGTGTAAATTCCTTTGATATACTTAAATGTTTCCTAGCCAAGCCACATGTTCTATCCAAACTGCTTCTAAAGTTCGATACTAAATCCAACGACAGTAGTTTAGAATTTTCACCCCACAATTTTACATGTATCAGGTTTAGTGGTCCCTTGCCTGAAGGACCATAAACTCATTCAAAATTAATTAAACAAGTATAGTCATTCGGAGCGTCTTTCGTAACAAATAACTAGACTGGAATTGTTCCAACCGAAATCCTCTGGACAATACTGTCAGGACGCTCTCAACATAGTTTTCGAGTATAATACCAACTTTCCAAAGCCCCTTTGGACTCCGGATGATATCTTGTTAATTTAAACTCTTTTATCCCCAAAATGTTCACTTCTTCAATAAACAGCTGTGACATGAGTTTTCTGAGCATGTCTCATGAGGATGTAGTTCCTCACGTAAAACATATCTTATTAAAAAAAAAGATAGCTAACTCTCCCACAATCTTCTTTGCAGTAATATTCCTTAAAGATATTGCTTCAGAGAGTCTTGGTGAGATATCTATTGTGAGACTAACTATTTGTTAGTAATTGCTGACTTTCAGTTATAGCCTTACGGAGTAGTCCTGCACAATCAATCCTAACCCTATAAAAACGTATGTAAGTGTTGGAGATGGAATTAATGGTTTCGGATGAGTCACTGATGTTGACATACCTATCACCTGACATAAGCGTCATGCTCCAAAGAATTTGACCACATCCTTATGCAATCCAGGGAAATTAAATGTGCTGTTTTTTACGTTTTCCTGTGCCGTTATCATTCCTAATATGTCCCCAATTGGAATTGTGTGAGCTGACCTCATAACCTTATTTCTTTGCCCCTATGGTATTATAACCTGATGAACCTCCATCCATCTTTCATTTGTTGGAACATGAACATGACTTAATTCTCTAATGAGATCATTATTCTTTTTTAAAGAACGTTAGAGAATTCATTCTGCTTCTATTTCTGAATAAGCTATTTGATACAACTGCCTTGTTAATGAATCCATTCGCTGCAACGCAACTAATTGCCTTGAACTAAACACCACTGCTGCGTTCTCTTCGGCCCTGTGTGCTTGAACAATGTTATTGAACACAGTTCCAGCTAAATACACTTCGATACCTCTCCCTGTCTTGGAACTCCCTGTCCTTCCTGTTTTTTTCGTATTTCAAACTATGAGCATGAGATATATTTATCAAACATTTTGGAAGCAATCCAAGGTGCAACATTTCCAACACCACTGTTAAGGACACCTCTACATGTTGCCTAACTCCCGTTGGCTAAAGCCAGATTTGTGACCCCGCATTATGATTAGCTATAATAACTTTAAACGCGGCCAAGGGCAAGTTTCCACTCCTCCAATTATCACTTCATCGGTTTTCCACTTCCCCTTTAAATTTATAGGGGAGTAGGTTTCGCATGTCAATGATGTCCAATTATTATCACGAGCGCCTGCACTGCTAGCTCTGAACAACAAACGTCACCTTCCCAGAACAAGAAGGCCTGAATGGCACCTGTGTCTCTTGAAATTTTAAAATCTACATCGAACCCGCGCTTTAGACTTGAAAGGACATTCCCTTCTCACAAAATTATTAAAGCATCTCTGCAGCCTGACCCTCAGAATTGTATTCGTTAAATTGTGAACTTAGAAAAACTTTGTTGCCTATCACTGATTCTTCATGTATCACTCGTAAAGGAAACACTGTTGTTTTGTTTTCCTGTGTCTGACCCCCAGAACCAACAGTTCCTTTACCTCCAGAAGATTTCTGTGCCCTTAATATCCCAACAGCTTTTCGCTGTAATTTCCAATACACTGATTCTGTATAACCTACTTTATTATATTGAAAATACCTCAATTATTGATTGCCACCTGTACGCTCAGCACATTCTTTTTTAATCTGTGAAATAAAATTAATAAATTCCTGCGAATTTCCATCTATTCTTTCTCTTCCCTAAATGTCTGCCTTCCTTTCGCATTCACACTTTCTATCCTTTACTAATTTGAAATGGGTACGAAATAAATGTTTAGCTCAATGCACTAACTCATAATCATCAGCAATCTCTGCTACTCGTATCACCATGTGAGCCATCTGTTTTTTTCACTTATGCTCTCGTTACCGATGATAATGATTCTTTTAGTTATTACACGGGACACACCTCTCTAAGAGCTCCATATGGCATTTATATATTTAATGCCCTCATCTGCCGTTCAATATTATTTTATTTTAATCTCACGAACTAATTTTAAGATTTCCCAGGCTGGTTTCTCATATTCCTAAATTTCTGCATTAGTTCCTCAGGAACCAAGTCATATGTAATCATAGTAGTCTTTTATCAACAAAACATAGCTCACCAATACCTCTTCTGACAGTGAAGCATAAACGTCATTTTCCCTTTCACCTACCTGGATAGAAACAGTAATATCCATCTTTTCCTCCGGGCATTTCAGCTGTTTAGCTTTCTTCTCAAATGAAGGAAGCCATCCTTCAACATCGTTTTCCTTCAATTTGCAAGATCCTGTGCAAAAGTAAACATCTCCACACACTGTTTTACGATAAAGGCTTTCTCATCATCAGAACTCTTCTCAAAATCTGAGATTTATTTCACAAAATCTTACAGGCTTTTAAGCTGGTATTCCTTTTTTTTCAGTTTTTCTCTTTCCCTGGCCTCTTTTGCTTTATCCTTCTCCATTGCCTAGAATTTCAGTTCCATTCTGACTTTATTATCCTTTATTTCCACTTACATACTTTGAAATGCCCTTTATCTTTAACTTTCGTTATAATTTTGCCACTATTTCTAGTTTATTTGCAGTCCCTTTGTTTGTTCAAGTTCAAGCTTCTTCATTTCTAACGGAAGTCTGATTACCTCTAGCTGTGACCCACTACTGTCAGGTTTCACTTGCAACTCTAAATGTTGTTCTAACGTTTCAACTATGTCTGTTTTCCTTGCCCTTACAGGTAGGCTCAACTGAAACCTAGCAGTCAAACCTGTTAACTTGCATTTGGATTCTTGTTGTATCCCATGCACATTTATACTTTCTGCTTCCAAAAAAGATTAAGTGAAAAATAGTATGTTTATTTATTTTCCCCCAAATATTGTTGCTAGAATTGGTACTAGTATGTTTATATATATATGTATATATATATATATATATATATATATACAATATATATTTATATATATATATATTTAAATGATAAAAAAAACTAAAGCTCAAAAGACGTTTTGTCGCGTGCAACGAGGAAGATATGTGTAAAGGAGAGAAGGCCATTTGTCCGAGCGACATTTCTAAGATCGAACATGTGCGGAGCCCTCCGGCTTGCAAGCCTCAAGCTATTGCTCACAACGGACAAGAGCTGAGAGAAACTCATTTTGAATTTGCTATTGAATTCTGCCATATCCATTTTTTGCCATCTCACCCCTTATATAAAGAAGTTACTGCTATAATAACGTCTAAAATCCCCTAATTAATACGACTTCTTGTTGCACTTCCGTTAAGGCAACATAGACATTTTGGAAAAATCACCCCTTATAAAAACCTCAAAGCAACTTCTGGATTTAAAGTAATTCTCGGACACGCATCCTTTAGATTCACCAATTTCAAAACATTCAAGTTGTGAAAATTATATTCTGAAAGGAGCTCCAAATTTTGCAATGGAATACCAGATGGTAACTGGAGAGCTGTTCCAATTCCAGTGGGAAACAAGAAACAACTCTCACAACAATTTTTTTGCAATTTGGGTGTTTTGAAAAGAAGGCTTCGAATTCATCGGTAATACGCCCACTGAGTCTTAAGGTTAATATTAAGATTAGCATTATGGTTTCATACAGAAAAGTAACATTGCGTACACTTGCATATATCGCCAAATTGCTGTTATAATAACTTCTAATATCTCCTGATTAAGCTGGCTCATAGTTACATTTCCGTTAAGGTAACAGAAAAAAAAAACATCAATTTAAAAGGTCTCAGCAAGCACACCCCAGAGGGTCAAATTCAAAACGATTTCCTCTCAGCACTGTTTCCTTGTTGGAAGCAGTTTCAGGCCATCAAGCTGGATGATCTCACAACTGTTAGATCTTGGAAATGCCCATCGATCAAATGCAATCCTCTCCTTTGTACATATTTTCCTCGTTGAATGCAAATTTCCATTGCATCACAATGCTATATGAACTCTACCTATTTACTCATAAAAAATAACTATACAATTAGCAATTCTACCAGTACTCATTGAGGAAAGATAAATAAACACAGTACTTCTCACTGTGCCAGCTAACAGAGTATACATTGCACACCCTCCTTTGAAGTCACGCCAGGGTAATGGCATTAAAAATGTGAATGCACCCTTAACACTTCACATTCAAAAACCACCCCATTTTTACCTAATCAACTTTTCAAATCTAACTTCTCTTCTTACATCAAAACACCCAGATTGGCTGCCTCTAATCCAAATACGTCACACACACACACAATCACACACACACACACACACACAGAAACAAAGTTCCATCTAGAAACATAGACACATACACTATTTTACAAAAAAATAAACCAACGGTATGGACATTATTACACCTTCTTGACAGTAGACATTGCTTAGCCTCACTACATTTGAGAATCAGGGATTTCACCTTAGCTTATAAAACGGAGGTTATGCAAGCATTAAATGCCACCTAGAAGTGCGAGTGAAAAGAAGAACTGGAGACATTAACTCTCCAGCACCATTGGCAATGTTGCAAAAAGAGAGAATTCAACTCTTCGTTTCTGCACCTTTCTAACCAGATAAAGGAGAACGCAAAGCTAAAAGCTACTGTGGATGCTGGAAATCCAAAACAAAAACAGAATTACCTGGAAAAACTCAGCAAGTTTGGCAGCATCGGCGGAGAAGAAATCAGTTAACGTTTCGAGCCTTCATGGCCCTTCGGCAGAACTGCAGCATAGTTTCAACAAGGGAGAAATATAAATTGGTTTAAGGTGGGTGTGGGGGGGGGGAAGAGTCACATTGAGGGTGTGGTGTGAGCAGATAATCAAAAGATGTCATAGACCCTTTGACCCTTTTGTCTATGACATCTTTTGATTATCTGTTCACACCACACCCTCAATGTGTCTCTTCCCACCACCCCCCCCCCCGCCCCACCCGCCACCCCCCCACCCAACTTAAACCAATTTATATTTCTCCCTTGTTGAAACTATGCTGCAGTTCTGCCGAAGGGCCATGAAGGCTCGAAACGTTAAAGGAGAACGCATCCGGTCATTTTAGTACAAAATTCCAGCACCTGGTCCGTGTTCTTGAGGTTGCAGATGTTGAATGTGCTCATGTTCAATAGAGTGAGCATGTCAGTCACAGACACAAACTTGGGCAGGGAATTTCAGATGTCCACTACTTTCTTCGTTATAAGGTTTTACCTTAAGTCCCAACTAACACTCCTACTCATCACTTTAAATCTATGACCTCTTGGTAATTGACCCCTCAACTGCAGGAAATACGTCTTTCATTCTACAAAATAGGCCACTCATAATTCTGTAAATCGATATAAGGCTACGCATTGAACTCTTCTATTCAAACGAAAACAACCCTACCCTATCCAATCTGTCCTCATCGCTGCAATTTTCAAAGCCCAGGCATCATTTTTGCAAATCTCCCCTTCGGTCTCTCCAGGGGAATTATGCCCTCCTTGTAATGAGATGGCTATATTATGCACAATATTTCAAGTGTGGCCTAGACTTCATTGTGTACAGCTCCATTATTGCATCTATGTTTTTGTTTTCTATATCTTGCCCAATTATTGACAACGTTCCCTATGAATTCTGAGTCAAATTCTCCACCTGTCCTACCACCACATATGGATATGCCCTCCAATCTCTCTCGCTTCCTCAACACTTTAATTATACCTCTATTCATAGATGTTGCTATGGGTGCCCGCATGGACCCCAGTTATTATTCGTAATTTGGCACGTTACTTATTCCAGTCCATTCAATACCCGGTGCCAGAACTCTTCATGTGTTATGTAGACGACTGTCATGCTGCTGTTTCATGGTGTCGTTTGAATTTGGAAGAATATATGAATTTTCCTTCCGATTCCCACCCCGCCATCTCGGACATTTATCTTCCCTACATTGAAATATGTGTCCACATTTCTGGTGATAGACTGTACACCAATAAAATTTAAATCCCACCGAATTCCACACCTTCTCAACCTCTGCTTAATGTGAGGAACACATCCCATTCTCGCAATGCCATTGCCTTCTTTGCATCTGTTCCAACTAGGCCAAGTTTCCAAAACAGTGCATCACTTATACCTTCCTTCTTGTTTAATAGGGGTTTCACACGCAATTTGTTTGACAGGGCCGGAAACCGTGTCTAACACATATCGCGAGCCTCTGGACTCACACGCCCCCAATCTCCCAGAACGTTGGTAGGCACCCCTTTTCCTCACATTTTTCCCCACCATCCTCTGTATTGCAAATAATCAATTATCACCAGCTACAGAATTATGGGTGCGTGCAACTATCATGCCACCATCAAAACAAATCTTACAAATAAACTGCCCCCCGACCAAACCTTGCAGCCAGAAATCCGTAGGGACCATACACTTTGGACACCCTGGTAGATCTTACATCACCTCCAATACCTCATTCCCCCTCCCACGGCACGTTGTCATGCAATCACAGAAGGTACAACAACTATTCATCACTAATTTCCTCCTAGCCATCCAAGGGCCCAACACTGACATCACGTGAAACAGCATTTCCTTTGCACCTCCTTCCATTTGGTGTTCTTATTTTGTTGATTCACGGGATGTGTGATTTGCTGGCTGGCCCACCATTTATTGCCATTCCCTCGTCGCCCTTGAGAAGGTGGTGCTGTGCTGCCCCCTGGACACCCTGCCGGCCCATGTGCTTTATGTTCCAACAATTCTGTTAGTAAGGCATTTTCAGGAGTCTGACCCAGCGGCAGAAAAGTATCACCAATATATTTCCAAGGAAGGATGGAGAGATGCTTGGAGGGAAACTTCCAGGTGGCGGTGCTCCCAATAACCTGCTGTCCTTGTCCTTCTAGATTCTAGTGGTCGTGGGATTGGAAGCTGCTGCCTAAGAAGTCTTGGGGAATTCCAGAATTCTGTTTTGTATAAGGTATATACTGCTGCTACCGTGCGTTGGTGGTGGAGGGTGTGAATGTCTGTCATTGTGAGGCCAGTCAACTGGGCTTCTGTGTCATGGATATTGTCTTGCTTCTTCAGAGTTGTGGAAGCTGCACTCACGCACGCACTTGGGAGTAATCCATCACACTCCTGACTTTTGCCTTGTTTGTGTTGAATAAGATTTGGAGAAAACGGAGGTAAGTTACTCGTCGCACGATCCCCAGTCTCAATCTGCTCTTGAAGCCATAGATTGAATCTGGTTCATGCAGTTCTGTTTCTAGTAAAGACTAACCCCCAGAATATTGACAGAGTGGCGTTTATTGATGGTAATGGCATTGGACATCAAACGTCTAATGGTTGGATTTTCCTTTGCTGAAGGTCGTCATTGCCTGACACTTTAGTGGCATGAATGAGACTTGCCGCTTTGCTGTCCAAGCCTGGAAATTGCTGATGCCTTGCTACATTTGCACATGGACTGCTTCAGTGTCTGAGGTTCCTCTTATGCTGCTGCTCAATATTGTGCAATACTCAGCAAGAATCCTCGCTTCCGACCTTATGATGGAAGCGAGGCCATTGATCAAGCATTTGAAGAGGGCGCAGCCCTGAGGGACTCCTGCAGTGAGGCCCTGGAGCTGAGATGACTAAACTCCAACAACCGCAATCATCTTTATTTTTGCTAGGTATGCATCGAACGAGCGGACGGCATTGCCCCTGATTCCTACGGACTTCAGCTTCACAATGGGTCCTTCATGCAACACTCATTCAATTTCTACCTTGATGTCGAAGGAAGCAACTGTCACACCATCTCGGAATTTTTAGCTCAATTGTTCATGTTTGAACAAAGGCTGTAATGAAGTCAGGAAATTAGAGATCCTGGTTGAACACCAATGCTGCAGCATTCAGCAGGTTTTTGCAAAGACGTGCCACTTTATTGCACTGTTGATGAGCAATTCTATTACGTTATTGAAGATGGAGAGTAGGCTGATGGGGCTTCAATTGAACAGGTTGGATTTGTCCTCCTTTTTAGGTACAGTACATACCTGCGTGATTTTCCTTGTATGCGGGTAGATGCCAATGTTGAAGCTGTACTGGAACAGCTCGCTAGCTGTGCAACATGTTCTGTAGCACAAGCCATCAATTTTATTGCAGGAATATTGTCAGGACCCATAGCCTTTGCAATTCCCACTGCATTCCGCCGTTTCTTGATATCACATAGAGTGAATCTAATTGTCTGAAGACTGGCATCTGAGAAGCTGTGTGCCTCCGGAGGATGCTGAGATGCATCATCCATTCATTACTCCTGGCTCAATAACGCTGTGAATATTTTAGCCTTATCTTTTGCACTATTGTTCAGCGTCCCTCCACTAGAAAGTGGGGGGATTTTTTGTGGAGCTTCCTCCTTCAGTGTTTTGTTTATTTGGCCGCCACCATTCACAAGTGAATGTGGCAGAACTGCAGATCATGAGGACTGATCTGTTGGTTGTGGGACATTTTTACCCTGTCTATCACTTGCTGGTTATAATGCTGGATGCAAGATGTCCCGTGTTATACCATCGGCAGGACGGCACTTCATTTTCAGTTATGCCTGATGCTGTTCCCGGCATGAATTCCTGCATTCTTCATTGACCGAGAGTTGAACCCCTAGCTTGATTGCAATGGCAGAATGGAGGATATGTGGGTCCATAAGAGCACAGGTTTATTCGATTACAAATCTCCTTCTGATGATGGCCCGCAGCGCGTCTTGGGTGCCCAGTCTTGAGTTGAAATATCTGTTCGAAATCCATCGCATTTATCATGGTAGTAGTGCCACTTAGAACGATGGAGCGTATCCTCAATGTGAAGGCAGTCTTTGTCTCAACAATGAATGTGCAGTGGTTACTAATACTGACACTGCCATGGACAGATGCATCTTCGGCAACCCGGTTGGTGAGAATGACTATAAGTATATATTTCCTTCGTGTCGCTTCCCTCCTCAGCTGCTAAAGATTGATTCCAGTAGCTTGATCATGTAGCACTCTGCCAGGTGCGTCCATAGTGGTACTACCGACTCACTGTTAGTGATGTACATTGAAGCCCACCAACCAGAATACATACTGTACCCTTGCAAATTTCACTGCTTACTCCAAGCGATGTTCAATTTGGAGGAGCACTGAATAATCATTTGTGGGAGGGAGTTATGTCGTAATAAACCATGAAACTTCATGGGTTTAATTTTTGCTGATTTAGGCTCCCAGGACAACGCCTCACGAATGTACATCACTATGACACCACCTCTGATGGGCCTGTCCAGCCCATGGCACAGAACAGTTCCATTTATGGTGGTGTGGTGACTTATACATTTTCTGTAATGTGTGATACCCTGAGAAGGGCTATGTTATTCTCTTGCTTGACTTGTCTGTGAGTCACCTGGAAGTCAGATCAATTAAGCGCAGTAGATGTCCTTCCCTGAAGGTCAAAATTCAACCATATGGCTTTATACAACAATCGTTCCATAGTGATCATCAGACTTTTAATTCCTGATTTTTATTGTAATCAAATTACACCATCTGTTATTACTCGATTCGAACCTGGGAAACCAGAGCAACACGTTGGGTCCTGCAATAATAGTCCAGAGACATGTCAAAATGCCACCATCTTCACTTATGCAGTGCAAAGGACTAAACGAATTGCTGATAGTAGCATTCTCTGCTACCAATGCAGTCACCTCTACAATGAAGAAAACAAACGCAGAATGGGAGACCATTTTGTGGAACACCTTCGGTCGCTCCACCAGCAGTGAACAGACCTTCCTGTTGCTTGCTATATCAACACTGAATCCTCTGCTCTGCATGCATGACCGTCCTTGCCATGCCTCGGTATTCCAGTACAGCCCAGTGCAAACTAAAGGATCTGAACCTAACCTCCCCATTAAGCACGTTACTGCATTATGGACTTAACATTGAGTTCAGAAATACAGACAATTCACACCGCCCTCTCTCCTCACACATGTTAATCTTTTTTACAAAATGTGCTTTTATTTTTGAACATTCTAAAAAAAAACCTCCACGTTTTTGTTTTTACTTTTTTTTCAATTTTACTTAGATAGCCAATGTTTTATTCCCACGTTTTATCCTATGTTTGCGCTTTTCTCCCACCATTGGTCCCTTTCCCCATCCTACCCCCACAATGGCCATCAGTCACTTGTTCCTGTTTTTCTTTTCACAGTGCGTATCCTTGACCTGCTATTATAAAATTCTGTTTTCTTACTTAATGCCTCTATTAGCACTCCATTTAGCCCTTACCACTACCATTAACACGTGCTTTTTACTTTTGTTTATGGCAGATTTGTCAATCTCTACTTTGCCACGCCTACGGCTGGCCTTCTAGCCATTTCCTCCTGTTCAGCTTCCCGAAACAACCACCCCACCACGACCGCCCTTTACTAGCAAACATTTCATCATAGCCTTATATCTCTTTATCTCTGAAGAAGAGTCATACAGACACGAAACGTTATCTCTGCTTCTCTCTCCACGGATTCTGTTATGCTATTAAACTTACTGGGTGTTTTCAGCATGTTCGGTTTTTGCTTCAGATTCCAGTATTCACCGTAGTTTGCTTCAATCCTCTCAGGAGCCACCCATCCATTGTGTATTCCCTTGCATTTTTAGTTTTTTGCCTTATCTGGAGCGCATTGCCACTCACTATTCCGGATTGAATCCATTTGCCAGTTTTCCGCCCATTCACAATAATAATTTACATTAATTTGAATTTGAAAGCTGTTGACTGTCAATTACATGGAAAATTTTCTGCCATCGGCAATTTTCCCACTGGAAACCGTTTTCCATTCACAGAAACAGCCATCGGCCATTATATTGTGTGGATTGTCAGTGAGTCAATTTTGAATACAACCTCCCTCGGCCCCCTGTATCTCATGTGATTTCACTTTCCTGTCGAGTCTGCCCTTTTGGGCGCTAATCAAGTAAATGCCTTACTGAAGTCAATGTCGACAACACCCATTGCTCTACCCTCAGAAATCCTCCTCCTTACTTCCACAAACAATTCTATGCAGCTGGTAAGACACAATCTTCCCCTTACAAAGAGTGAAAGTTTGATGGCGATGCCATACTGATATTGTGGCTGAACGAATAACCCAATCATCGAAGGAAATTATTTTGCTTGCCAGGTTCAAGTCCCCCCATAAAAGATGGTGAATTACTTTGAATTCAATAAAAAAATCTAGAAATAAACGACCAATAGGGAAAACATTGCCAATCGTGTAAAACAAAAGCTACCTGTTTCACTAATACCCTTTTGGGAAGTCCATCCTTAAATGGTCTGGTCCACGTTCTACTCCAGTCCCACAACAATGTGGTTGACTATTAAATGCGCTACGTACTAAGCAACTAGGAATGCGTAATAGACGCTGGCCTTGTGAGAGACACCAGGGAAATGAATGATGGCAAAGAAAAAACACGCTGATAATCCTTGATACATCTTTGCATTTCTAATTGTCAGTTTATCCCTTCTCTCATATTTCATTCCTGTAATTTGATCACCACTGACGTTAGAATGGCACGACAAGAAATTTCAGGCCTACCTCCCCCCCACCCTATTTTAAAGGACAGCGGAAATTTTGGACTCCTACAATTCCCTGGGGCCTGGGCTGTATCCAGTGAGGACTGGCAAATGATTCCCAGAGCATCCGCTATTTCTTACATGGCTACGTTCAAAGACCTTGAATACAACCCACCTGGCACTGCTGATTTATCCACATTCAAGGACATCAGTCTCACGAGCAATTCATCCCTCACTATGCTAATTGTCCGTATTATTTGAGGCTCCTCCACGTTAACTCGAATGCCTGCATCATCCCTCTCCATGTTGAAGAGAGAGGCAAAATTCCCACAGAATTGACAAAGTTTATCCTTTTAAAAGCCATTCCCAGTCCACTCTCCCCAGTTTTAAAATAAAAAAAAAACATTCACAGGGTTAGGCCTTTACTGGCTGCGACATCGTTTAATGCTCATCTCTTTTTACCGTTGAGAAAGTGATCGTGAGCTGTCTTCTTGAACCGCTACTCTCCATGTGGTGTTGGTACAACCACAGTGCTGTTCGGAAGGGATTTCCAGGATTTTGACCCAGCGACAGTAGAGAAATGGCAATATATTTCCAACTCAGGATGGCAACTGAGGGAACTTACACCTGGTGATGCCCTCAACTTTCTGCTGCCCTTGTCCTTCTAGATAGTACCGGTTGTGGGTTTGGACCGTGTTGTCTAAAGAGTTTTGTTGCATTCCTGTAATGCATCTTCCAGATGGTACACACTGCTGCAACCGTGCTTCGGTGATGGAGTGATTGCATGCCTTTGGATATAGTACCGATCAAGCAGGCTGTTTTGTCCTGGATGGTGTGAATCTTCTTGAATGTTTTGGAGTTGCACTCATTCAGGCTTGTGAGGAGGACTCCATCAAACTCCTGACTTGTGCCGTGCAGATTGTGGACAGGATTGTGGGAGTCAGGAGGTGAGTTATTGGTCGCCGGATCCCCAGCCTCTGATTGGCTCTTCCAGTCAGAGTATTCATATGGCAAATCCAGTTAATATCATTATCAATAGTAACACCGCAGGATGTTGATAGTGGATGTTTAGTGATAGTAATGCCAATCAATTTCATGGGGTGATGGTTCGATTATCTCTTGTTGAAGATGAGCAATGTCTGGCACTTGTCTGGCAAGGTTGTTCCTTGCCACTTGCCAGTCCAAGCCTGACTATTGCCCAGGCTTTGCTCCATTTGTGCATGGACTGTTTCAGTATCTGAAGAGTCGTGAATGGTTCTTAATGTTGTGTAATCTTCAGTGATCATCTGCAGTCCTGATCGTATGGGATGGAAGGAAGGTAATTTATTAAGTGGCTGAAGATGATTGGGGCAATTCACTACTGAGCATTTCCTGCAGTGATCACCAGGAGCAGAGTTAACTGACTAGCAACAACCACAACGAACTTCCTTTGTGCTAGTGATGCCTGCAACCAGCGGATAGTTTCCCCCCTGATTCTCATTGTCTACATTTTTTATTTGGCTGCCTGATGCCAAACATGGTAACACGTGGCATTGAAATTAAGGGCAGACACTCTCACCTCTACGCTTTGAAAAGTTAATGTTCCAAGGATTCAAGCTTGAAGCGTGGCTGAAAGCAGCAGGCAGCAGGCAGCAGGCAGCAATGATCACGTCGGAGGGATCGGAGCGAAAAAGAGTGGTCTTCAGGCTGGAAGCTTGTCAGAATCCACGAGGAAAGGGATCGTCACCTTTATCTACAAGATAAAGGGCTAAAGGGAGACCCTTAAAAAGTGGCAACGCACTTCACTGTTGAATGTGGACTATACAATTAGTCCCAAGGTCATGCCATATTGGGTCAGCTCTGTTCTCGAGTTGTTGATACACTCTGACCAGGCCTGTATTGTTCCCAGCAGGAAAATCCTTCATGGTCCCGCGATACCTCGAGGTACAATTCCTTAAGTGAAGCAAAGGATTGTTAAGACCTCCCTCGTCAGCCTGGACCAGGAAAAGGCCTTTGACAGAATATCACACACCCATACAATGGATGTGCTGCTCAAAATGGGCTATGATGAGGGATTCCACAATGCCATCCAACTGTTCTACACAAACGCCAGTAGCGCACTTTCACTCAGAATGGGAAATCCAACTGTTTTCCTAATAAATCGAGAGGAAGGCGGGGCTGCCGGCTCTCCTCTGTCTTTTCGTGTGTTGCATATAACAATTAGTTGAGTCTATCAGGAAGGTTTCTGGCACAAGAGGAGCGAGGATCCCCGGCAGTGGAAGTTCTCAGGTCAAAGAACTCCTGAACATGGATGACTTCACCATCATCTGCACTGTTCCTAGACTGATATATATCTGCGTCCAATTCGAACTGCCTCTGGCGCCGAATTAAATCGTGGCAGGTGCGAGGACATGTCCTTTGGGAACAGGGGTGACCGAAAATTTTCACCTTTCACCATCGGTTCAGACTGCCTGAAGGAGGTGGGAATATGACTCGGAGACTTCAGGGCATGCACCCAAAACTTGAATTAATTAATAACAATGGAGAAGTTAAAAAAAAGATCTTGTCTGGGCGATGCTGCCTCTCCATTGAAGGAGGGGACCTCGTCATCTTTAGAGGGACACTTTAGTTTTTGCTGTGCATAGTATAGGCCAGGACCATTCACCACTCCTGTTTTGTGGCAGCCACCCAAACATCTTCCTGTACACCTGGAGGTGGAAGATGGAAGGCACTCACAGGGTCACGGTGTTCACTACCCTAAATCAATGGGAAAATCTCCCCCAACCTGGCCCTCATCCTGATGGTCACAATTGTTGGCTGTATCAGACCGTGTGTAGATACTTGGAGCGCAAACACCAAGTGTCACTACTTTGTTTAGGTTCCACCTGTCCGCAGTGCTTCTTCGGATGTTTATGGCCACGCTGCTGCAGAATGCTCCAAGTTGCTGGGCCGTGAAGATCCCTATTTCCCTGGTAGAAAATTAAATATGAAGAAAACACATATGACCACGAGTCCATCAGGCGGTGGACTGAAAGTAATTTCCTAGTGGTCTTGAGGAAAAAGTTGATTGTGGATCTTGTCAGATAGGAACAGGCTGTCAAGGTTATTTGTCAGAATCCCTCATCGCCGGAGCTTTCAAACAGGCATCAATATGTAGCTTGGTTTATGCAGGGAAATGCCCACCCCGTCACATCCTTCCTAAAGTACAGGATTCTCACCATCAGTCGCACAGGTCTTGGAGTTTGGGAGATGGTGGTGACATTCTGGTATTGTCACTGAATGGTATACCAGAGACAAAGGCTAATGCTCCTTGCAGATGGTGAAATTTCAATTCAATAAAATGATGTGGAAATAAAAGACAATGGTAGGACATTTTGGTATCAGAGCAGAGTGGCGTGTTTCTGTGTCCAAAAAAAGGCAGGCCTCCTTCATGATGTCAAATTGAGTGAAAGCGTTCAGCCAAGCTGTTACTCGGGGTTTGTGTGTCTCCTCAAGGTAGAGGAGGCCACATTGGGGGCAGCGTCAGCTTTAGGATAAATTGAAGGACGTTCAAGTGAAGTGCAGGTTCACCTGAGAGAAGTGTTTGGGCTCTGGGTCGCGGAGGAGGGAGGAGATAAAGGGACAGGCGCTGCATCTTCTTTAATTGCATGGGGCGGTGTTGAGGGAAGGGCATTTTGATTCGCTGGTGATTGAAGAGTGGACCACGGTGTTACGGAGAGAACGGTCCCTATAAAGATCTCACAGGGGCGGGGACCTTTGCTGGTCGGCTGCTGCTGGATGTGGGGAAGGTTAGTTTGGTGGTGACATAATTTTGGATTTGGCAGATTTGGCAGTGGATGATTTTTCAATGTTTTAAGTGTATTTACTTGCTGTGCCAGCTTTTATTGCCCAAACCTTGTTTCACTTGGGAAGGTAGGGCAAACTGTCTCTCTGAACCGCTGCTGTCCATGTGACCCTTTGAATGCACATGTTCCAGGGGCGCTAGCTAGTAAAAGGTGTGACCTTTCCAGCGAAGCCCATGTCCCTTAAATGAATATAAAGTAAAAAGCCAAATTGAGGGAGGGGCAAGGGAAGCATATCTTCAATTGAAAGTGGTGTTTGGGCCCTTGGATAGTTTTGAGGGACGAGGTAAAGGGGCAATTGTTGCAGCTGCGACGATTGCATGGAATGGAGCAGTGTGAAGGGGATGGGCTGTTGGGGCTGATGGAGGAGTTGACCATGGTGTCCCGGCGTGAACTGTCCTAACGGAATGCTGACAAGGGGGTTCCAGGGAAGATGTGCTTGTTTGTGGCATCATGATAGATATTGTGGTAATGGCGGAAGATGATCCTTTTGGATGCCATTGCAGGCGGCGTGAAATGTGAGGACAAGGGGAACATATAATGTTGATGTTGAGTTTGAGAAGGGATGTGAGCCAAGGCGCTGGAGATGGGTCAAAGCCGGTTGAGGACACTGTCAACCACATGTGTGGGTCGCGGGTGGGGGCGAGTGGAGAGTAAGGGAAAAATGAAGACATGATAGAAGCGGTAATTAGGAAGGCAACATTATGAGCACAGTTGTGATGGGGCGAAAGGAACTGAGAGAATTAGGCGGAGGTCTTACAGGAAGCCGGGTATGAGGAGCTATAGCCGAGGCATTTATAGCAGAAGGTAGGCTTGTAATGAATATCGGGGGACAGTCTATCACCAGAAATGAAGCCAGAGACCTCACTGGAGGGGGATAGTAATGCGGGTGATGGCCCTTGCGAATGTGAGAGAGGGGTCGAAATTGAATTTAAAATTGATATACTTTTCCAGCTGAACACAAGAGTACGAACAGCAACCAAAAAAAAAAAATGATGTACCTAAATGAGAGTTGTGGAGGGGCTCTGTGTACATAGATTACATGGAAACTAACAGCAGGAGTAGGCCGTTTAGCCCTCAGAACTTGCTGCGCCATTGAATTTGATCATGACTTAGCCTCTAACTCAAAGCCATATTACCGCTTAAAATCCATACACGTCGATGCCCCTAACATCTAAAAAAAATAATCAATATATTTCGACCCGGCTTTCACAGCCTTTAGTGGTAGAGAGTTCCACAAGGTTGATCACCCCCTTATTCAAGAAATGGTACCTTATCTCAGTCCTAAAGGAACTGCGCTGTTTCCTTTGTCTGTGGCACAGGTTTTCACGACCGAACCAGGGAAAATATTCTCCCTGCATCTCGTCTATCTAGCCCGGTTAGATTTTCAGTCATTTCATTAGGGTCCCCTCTCAATCTCCGAAGGTCTAGTCAATACAGACCCACTCTAACCAAACTCTCCTCATATGACAGTCCTGAAATTCGCGATATTAGCCTATAGAATCTTTGCTTCACTCACTCTGTGGCAAGCATATCCATTCTGAGGAAGAGCGACCAAAGCAGCAAGCGATACTGTCTGCGTGGACTCACCAAGGCCTTTACCAACTGCAGTAAGGCATCCGTACTTCTGAACTCAAATCCTTTTGCAATGGAGGCCTATTTACCATTTGTCTTCCGAATTGAATGCAGCAGCTGGCTGTTTACTTTCATTGCCTGTCAAACATGGAGAACCAGAATAATTTGTATATCCACGTTAACCTCTATGTCAGGATTTAAATATTAATCTGCCTTCCTATTTTTCGCACTGAAGCGTGTAACTTCACATTTATCCACGTTGTACTAGATCTGCCATGTGTATGCCCACAGACACAGCGTGTCTAAATCGCCCTGAATACTCCTAGCATCCACCTCACAACTCACAACCCCACCCAGTTTTCTGTCATTAGTAAACTTCGAATAGCTGGGCCCCAAGCCCTGACCGCTGCGGCACACCGCAGGCTACAGCCTGCAATTCTGACAAAGACCAATGTATCCCCACTCTCTGTTTCCAGTCTGTCAAACAATTCCCAATCCAGGCTGGTATATTATCGATAATCCAATGGAATTTAAATGTACCCACGAGCCACTTATCTTAGACTACATAAAAAGCATTCTTGAAATAGAAATACACAGCATGCAGTTGTTCTCCCTGAGCTATTCTACTCGTTACATCTTCATAAATCTCCAGTGGATTAGATAAGCATGATTTCCCGTTCAAATGCCATTGCTGGCTTTGTCTAATTGAGTTAGTGCTTTCCAGTGATCAGCTAACATGTCTTTATAACAGACCCTAACATTTTCCCCGCTACTGATGTTAGGATATTTGCCCTGAAATTCTGTTTTTTTTTTTCTCTCCTTCCTTATTAAAATATGGGGACACATTTTCCACCAACCAACCTGTAGGAAATTCTCCAGAGTCGATAGAATTTTGGAACATGTCCGACAATGCATCTACGATTTCCATTGTCACTTCCTTCGGTAACCTGGAATGTACATTATCAGCTCCTGGGGAATTCCCAGCCTTTCATGACATTGATCTCCCAAGCACCATGGATTTATTTACTAACAAGGTATTTTTTTTTCAATTCCTCCCTCTCACTAGACCCATGATTCCCGAATGTTTTGGGAAATTAATTGTACCCTCTTTCGTGATCACTGATTCAAAAAAAAAAGCTTTCAATTCCTCTGCAATTTCATTATTCCCCACGAAAATTTTCCCCTTTTATGCCTGCACGGGGCCTTACATTTGTCTTTGTTAAAATATATTTCCCCCCATCACATATGTATAAATGTTTATGGAGCTAGCTGTGATGTTCCCTGCAAGTTTGCTCTCATAATCCGTTTTCCCCTGCTTGGACCATCTTTGTCTCTACTTTTGCTGATTTAAAAACTGTTCCAGATCGTCAGCCTTGATCGGTTTCCTCACAATTTTAGATGTGCCCTCTTTGGACCGAAACTATCCCTAATTTATTCTCCATTCCATGGCTAAGCCACGATTCCTGATTTACTTTAGTGCCAGGGACGAATTTATAATTGTTGTAATTTATACAGTGATATCTGAAATATTAACGGTTGCCTATTCGCCATCAACCTTTGTAGTGAGGTTGAAAACCCATCATTACCAACCCGCACCTCATACCCTCCGGTTTACCTTTATCTAGAATTGTGACCATACTTTCATATTCAATTTCTTCATTCAATCCTTTTATGGTCGCTCATCCGCAAGGGGCCGGGGAAAAAAAAGATTGTTAATGATTCCATTCTGATTGCACAATCCCCATCCTTGGATAGCCTGCGCTGCATTTGATTCGTAAATGGGTTGGCTTTAAAAAAAAATTGCATACACCATCTAAGAGATGCTCCTTCACGGTGTTGTTGCTAGTTTGGTTTGTCCAATCTCTATGCAGATTATAGTCACCCATGAATTCATTTGTAACCTTATAGCATATGCCTGTCATTTTCTGTTAAGTGCGTCCATTCTCTTGACTGTAGGGTGCCCTATGAGCTAACCGATCAACATTTTCTGCTCTTTGGTTTTTCATATATCTACCCAAACTTATTGCAGACCATTGCATCCCGAGCCAATATCCTTCTTCACTATTTCATTGATTTACTCATTTACTAACAATGCCACTGCACATCCATTATCTATTTGTCTTTCTTTCCTAAATATTGAATACTCCTGGATGTTCAGCTTTCACCCATGGTCACCCTGCAGACATGTCTCTGCATTTGCAACTATATCAAAATCGTCGACATCTATATGCGCTGTTAATTGCTAAGACATATTGAGAATGTGCATCACATTATATTGCAATTCCTTTAGACTTGCCTTTTTAAACACGTTAGTCCTCTTAGCTTTATTTTGCGCTTTGACTCCGCCTGTTTCCCACCGTTGTTAATGAATTGTTCTTCATTACGTAGAGAGTCCCCGCTGTTCAATGGGCCGGTTTACCTGGCACAGGGGATTGTAGATCTGTTTCTCTTGTCCACAGGGCAGTTTGCTTATCGAACTGAGCAGATCGCATAATTGCATTACCCTTTCTGCTTCCAGCAAACATTCCTGTTTAACTTGAATCTGTGACCTGTATGAGAGCCTCTTTTTTCTGTGAAATAGACTGGCACTTATAGAATTATGTACCTGAGAGGCTTCACACAGGTCTTACTTTGTCTGCAAATCAGACCCGTCCAATGAACCGAACATCTGCTTCTCTCAGGAGAAGCAAAGAGTCGCTTCTCTCGGAAAAGTGAGTGAAAAGAGAATATTTTTTTCACTGATTAAGATTTCTACCAGAACTTCTCAGCTGTTCTGTTCGGGATCTTTTTCTGAACTGTTCCAAGCTATGTTCATTGACGTCTTGGTGATAGTTGCGTTGCTTTGCAGTCTGGTAAGGATTCAGTGCCTTTGTTCTGAACTTCTTGGCATTCTGTTTAGTCTATTCATTCCATGCGATCCCTTAATTCAGGCTAGAATATTCTCCAGCATCAGGAATACATTCATTGAACTGAGCAGTGGATTCACTGATAGAAAAATAACATCAAAGCACTTCCCCCTTTTCTGGTTCAGTTAATAGTTAAATGCACGGTTTCTGGGTGATGTTTCCAGCATCCTGATTTGGATAAAAAATGCAAATAAGCGTCAGTTTCTGCTGGACCAGATTTCCTGGCCATTTCCATAATTGTCACGCATTCATTTTCCCGTGAGTCGTCCAGGCCCCGATTCTTCAGCTGCTGGAATTCAACATCCATCATTAATTGCCTCTCGGTGTGACTATTCAAACACATCACTAGCTGGACATCCTAATGGTCACCCACAACTCTGATGCCTGTGCCATTACACTCAACCACTCCTGTTCAGAAATCACCTACATTGCTTCCTGAACCACATTGTGCACCGTTCAAACGCGATTTAAAAATTCTTCTCCTTTTTACCCAACCATTCCTTGGCCCGGTGACACACTTTCTCTGAAATACTCTGCAGTCCCAAAACACTGCCAGATATCAAATGCGTCCATAGCCTTATCCCACATACTCTCTCTAACACTCTGCCTTCCCACATCCCACCCAGATATCCATAATGATGAAAATCTAGTGCTGATTCATGTTTTCAATCTCTCCAACAGACATGACGTAACTTCATCTGTCGTGGCCCTGAGCTCTGAAATCCTGATGCTAAACCTTTCCACTCTCTTTCCCCCTTTGAGTCACCCCTTTAAATTGTCTTTATTCTCCAAGATGTTCGTTCCCTTCCGTATTACACGAATTTTGTGGCTTGCAGTAATTTTCTTCGTAGTTCCCAAAATGAATCGTTTTGAGATGTTTTATCATGTTTATTATTTGTGCACATATAAGTTCTTTGATGACGTTTTCTATCTATTATACTCATTGAATATATTGTTGTTTAAAATTCGTTTCTTTCAAAGGGAATGTCGTATTCCTGATTTCACGGAATCTCAAATGAAGTGATGACCCAGTCTCCACAGTTTGACGGTTTAACAATCTCGCTAGATTCTAATTGTTTTAGGACTGTCGAAATAAACTATGTCTTTATTGGAGTGAGCAGTATTGCATCATTTGATTTTCTGGATTGCTTCTCCTTAATGCTGTACGGAAATGCTTGATATTCTCCGAAAGCCTCTCAGCGTTGTGTACAATGGATTGGCGCCAGTAGGATAATATATCCGTTAGTACAGATTTCCTTTCCCTGCAAATCAGGCGTCCATTAATTGAAATGCAATCCTGTATCAGAAATGTATTCTTTGATGCAATGTGATTTCCATTAATGTTCTTTGTGATACCTGTCTAAATCACAGTCCACAGACTTGTACTGGTTGTGTCTCCTTACCTAGGGAAGCTTAAACTTCTCTTAGAGCGGTTGTATTCAATGTTAACTGGACTGACTCATGGGGCGCCAGGAAGTGTTATTATTTAAAATTGATTCCTGGTTGGTGTGTCAGTAGTTACAGTTGACCATTTGTTGGGGGGGCGGTTTGGCAACATATACATTGGCTTCATTGGGTGGGGGCGATGTTAGCATTTAACCTAATTATCTCATGCAGTCTCAACTAGGGTGGCGCTGCGGGGTTTGGGGATTCTGTGTGGCGGATGCTCTTGTTAGATTTCCCTACGTTATCCTTTAACCTAAATACTGACTCTTCCGGCTGCGTGTCATTCTGGACATGGGCTCCTTCAGCTGTGTGCCACTATTTGTCGGAGCTCGCCAGCCTTCTGTCAGGGTTCACAGTGGGACCGGGGGCCATGTTATTACTTTCACATGGTTCACTTGGGGGTTCAGCTAAGAATTTAACTTGTTCCCTGGCGACAAAGTTAGCATATGAAAGCTGTTAATTATCAGATTTTCTGAGATTACGATTATCCCCATTGACAGTGTCTGAATTTAGAGATGCAACAGGGAGTCTGTCAGTGATTACACGTCTTCCCTGGTTTGTGAGTCAGTTTTTATTGTGTTTCCTGGGGCATGTGTTAGTATTATCAAGAGACGTTGCGTTTGTGCAGCAGTAATTGCAGTGCGTCCCTGGATAGTGGTCTCCACATTTATAGTGAGGGTGAACAGACTCTGCCTTTTCTTACAGATGTTTCCGTTGGGTATATGTTAGTATTTAACAAGCTGTCCCAGAGGAAAATTTCAGTATTCACAAGATAAACCAGGGAGCATTGCAATATTTTCAAATTCTTTTCCGACCTGTTTGTTAGTCATTAAATGTTTTTTCTTGGGGAATGTACCAGTATAGAAAGCTCGAACTGAAAGTGTCAATATATAAAGTATATTTTGATGAATGTGTATGTATTTACGAGGGTCGCCAGAGGGTGTGTCAATATTTTCCTGCTGACCCCAGGGAATGTGTCAATATTTAGAGAGGGACAAGATGATGTGTGTCATCATTAAAAGGGTATCGTTGGGGATTGTTTCAGTGTTCAAAATTACCCTCAGGGTGCGTTTCTGTAATTACATTGTAGTCCCAGTGAGCGTATCAGTTTTTACAGGGCAACCCCGGGGATTGTGTAACTATTTGCTGAGCATCCCGAGGGAATGTGTCAGTATTTACAGGCGGTCACTGTGATCTGTGCCTGTATTAATAGTGTGCCCGCAGGGAGTGTCTCAGTATTTCCAGGGGCGCCCTGTGGGACTGTCAGCTTTTAGGTTGTTAACTGGGGAGCATGTCAGTATTTACAGAACATCCCCATGGTGATTGTCATTACATTCAGTGTTCCACTGTGATGTATGTGAGTATTTATAGGAGGTATCTGTGGAGTGTGCCAGTTAGAAACAGGCTGACACCGGGGAGAGAGTCACTATTTATAGTGGTTACTGTGAAGTATGTCAGTATTTATACAGGATCACCGGGAAGTCTGTCAGGATTTTCAATGTGCCCCTGGAAGTATGTCAGTATTTGTAGGAGATAACCAGGATGTGTGTCGGTATCTATAGGGCATCACCGGGAATTGTGTCAGTCTTTACATGGTGCCCCCGTGCATTGTGTAATTATTTATAAGGGAGTGTGTTGGTCTTTAGTGGGGCTCTCGTGGGAATGTTTCTGTATTTATATAGGAGCCCCAGTTAATGTTTCAGTTTTTATAGGGTCTCTCTGGGGAGTATGTCAGTAGTCATATAGGAGCCCCAGTGAGTGTGTCACTATTTTTGTGGAATTCAGGGGAGTGTATCACTATTTATGCGGGCTCTCCAGGGAATGTGACAGCATTTAGAAGTTGTCTTGGCGGGTATTTCATGTTTTACAGCCGCATTTACGGGGAGTGTGACAGTTTTCATACTGCGTGTCCATGGAGCTTTTTTATTTATCTGGGGAAGCCCGGGAGTTTGTTAGTATTAATAGGGTGTCTCTCACGGATGTCTCAGTATTTATAGAATTCTCTGGGCTGTGCAACAGGATACATAGTGATTCATCGGGGACTGTGCTCGTGTAAATTGGAGATCCACAGGGGATGTGTCAGTGTTTAAACTCTGCCCGTGGGATGGGCAGGGGATTACGTAGTGGAATTGTCGCTGCATCAACAATCTAGAGACCGTGGGAAATGCCCTGTAGATAAAAGCAAAATACTGCGGATTCTGGAAATCCAAAACAAATAAATAAATAAATAAATAACTGGAAAAACTCAGCTGGTGTTGCTGGTGTTGCTGGGCAGTTTGGCAGGATTTTGTGCCTTCCCTTGGGGAGTGTTTGGAGTTTTGCTGTGTTTATCAGGGATGTGTGTCGTGATTTGCTGGGGGCACCTGCTCAGCCTGTTGGGATGTGTTTTTTAATCCCCGATAAGTGCGGCAGACTTAAAGGGCAGCCCTGGGGACTGCGTTGGGATATGATGTGTGTCCGTGTGTAGCGTGTTGGGATTTTGGGATCCCTGGGTAGTGTGTTGTGATTTGCTGGGGGCACCTTGCAAACATGTTTGGATGTGTTTTTTATCCCTGCGGACTGTTTTGGGATTTGCTGTGGGCACCTGGGGAGTGTGTTGGGATTTGCTGAGGACACTTTGGGTTATGCCGGGATGTGCACGTGGTACCTTGGGATTGTTTTGGGATTTGCTCGGGGTCCCTGTGGCGTGCGCCTGCATTTTGTTTGGTCCCTGGGGAGTTTTCACTGACTTTCTACCTGCCCATGTTCATTGTATGTGGTGTTGCTAGGTCTCCTCTGCAAAATGTGGCGGGATTTTCTGTGCGCCCCTGCTGCCTGCGCCCAGATTTGTAATAGGTCCCTTGGCAGTGTGTCAGCATGTGCTGCCGTTTCTGGGGAGTGTGTCAGGAGTTGCAGTGGGTCCCTGTGGAGTGTGCATGCATTTGCTGGGAGTTCCTGTAGAGTCTGTCGAGATATGCAGCGGACACTGTTGAGTGTGTCGACTTTTGGTGCATGTCCGTGAGGAGTGTGTTGGGATTTTTGCCAGCCCCTGGGGTATTTGTCGGAATTTACTGTGCGTCCCTGTGGACTGGGCCGGGATTTACTGCAGGTCCCTTTGGACTGGGTCGGGACTGCCTGCGGGTCATCCGGGATAGTGCGATAATATGCTGAGGGTTCCTGGGGAGTTTGTTGGGATTTGCTGCGCGTCACTGGGGAGTGAGTCGGGATTTTATGAAGGTCCCTGAAGTGGTAGTGGGGACTTGTTTCCGGTCTCTGGGGTCTGTGACGGTATTCAGAATGTTCATAGAAAGTGTTATCGGCATTTCTATCAAATGGCACTCGCTCAGCAATAATCTGTTCACTGACGCTCAGTTTGGCATTTACCAGCGCCAGCCAGCTCCTGATTCCAGTCCACCATGTGTCCAAATATGGGTAAAAGTGGTGAACTCAATATGCGAGGCGTAGGAAGCCCTTCCCCAGTCATCTGGCAAACATTTTAGTGAATATGGAATTAAGCAACACTGAAATCACCAGAATCAATGGAAACAGGGGAAATAATCTCCATTGCTTGGACTCATACCTAACAAAACAGAGTATGATTCTGGCTATTGGGTGTCAATCGTCTCCTTCCCAGCTCATTTCTTCAAGAGTTCCTCAAGGTAGTGTCCTAGGCCCACCAATCATTGGTTTGTCTTTCAATATCCTTAGCACCATTATTATGGCACATTTGAGGGTGTCCTTTTATTGATCAATGTTCAACACCATTTGCAGTTCCACAGATACTGAGGCAGTTCGCATCAATATGCAGCAAAGCATGGACAAGATTGAAGGTTGGACTGATAAGTAATTGGTAATGTTCGTGCCATGCAATTATAAGGCAAGGTACCATCTCCAAAGAGGGGCAATTCAACTATTTCTTGTTGACGTTAAATGGAATTATAACACTGAATCCGGCACTCTCAAAATGCTGGGGGTTACAGTTGAACAGCAAACGAACTGGGCCTGCCATATAAATACTATAGCTGTGAGGGCCGGGCATAGGCTAGGAATTCTGCAGAGAGCTAATCCCCTCCTTACTTTCCTAAGACTTTACACCATCAACAAGTAACACGTAATGAGTGTGATGGCTTACCCTCAACTTGCCTGGATGCTTGCAATTCCCACAACACTTCAGAAGCTTGACACCACCCAGGAGAAAGCAGCCCGCATGATTGGCACCAAATATACAAACATTCAAACCACTGTTGCATTTCAGCAGCTGTCCGTATCATCTTCGAAATGAACTGTAATAATTCAAAAAGTTTCCTCCAACACCACATTTCAAACGCTCAAACACTAGAAGAGGAGATACATGTGAGCACCAGCAGCTGCTTGACACACAACATCCTGTCATGGAAATATATCGCCATCCCTTCACTGTGGCTGCGTAGATATACTGGATCTCCCTCCTTAACAGCACTATGGGTTGTCTTACATCACTTGGGCAGCAGTGGTTCAAAAAGAGGGTTCACCACCATCTTCTTAAGTATAATGATTTAGCGGTGTCGATACACATTTAAATTTTAAGGAATCTATTTGTTACTCTGGGATGCTGGTCAATATGTACAGCAATCAGTCTCTGCTTCCAGTTAATTCCTTGTGGGTGTGTTAGTATTTTCAGGTAGCCCCTGGGGAGAACTATCTGTGTTCATGGTGGGTGGTGTGGGAGCTCTCCCTGGGGAGTGTTTTCTTATTTACCGGATGGACGCCTGCAGAGTTTGTCCATGTTTCAAATCAGAGGATTAGGGATCTCCAGGATATGAGTCAGGCTTTGCCGGCTGTCCCCAGCGAGTTTGTGAATATTTTCAAGATGCACCTCGGGGGGTTGCCGTCTTTCAGAGGGGAGAGGTAGCTGTCCTCAAACTGTCAGAATTTAGAGCGAGGCCCTGTTGAGTTTGTCCATATTCATGAGAGTGTGTTGTCGGTGACTGCGCCAGTTGAATCGGGTGATCCCTAGAGGGTGCATCGCATTAAAGGGTAACTGCAGGGAGCAACTTTGTGCAGTTTGTACATTTTATGAGATATTGGTTGGGTTTGTTGCTCACTATTTATAAGATACACCATGGAGTGTGTCAATATGTATAGGGGGTCCCTCCCTGCAGTGTTTATATTTTTTGGTGTCTCCAGGAGTGCGTCTGCATTTACAATATCTCTGTGGTGGGGTAGAGGTAATGGAATTGGAAAAGTAATCCAGATAACGCGCCTCACATACAGGCTAATGCTCTGCCTACATGGCTTTAACCCATTGTGGCAGCTGTTGGAGTTTGAAATCAACTAATTAATTTATAATTAACTGCTTATAGAACGACAATGATATCATTGTCGAATACATTAATAACCCATTTGGTTCACGAATGTCCCTTAGGAGAGGAAAACTCCCACCCTTACCATGTCTGGCCTTCCCCTAAACCTCGACCAACAGCAATGCGACTGTCTCTAATGTCTACTAAAATGGCGGAGCAAATGTTTAGTCCAATCGAACCGCTGCCATGTCTAAAATGAATTATAAAGAAATGGCAAAATGACATCAAACGAACCACCAGAAACGCCAATGGCTCAGCGAATCCTGTCGACCTTTCAACGTCCTACATACTGACACCTGGCTGGTTTTGCAAAATATGAGAAACAATCGCACAGACAAGTAAACAACGTGTGCCATTTTCTGTCAGGCATCATACTCTAGGTATGACTTTGTCACAGGCACAATCTTAATGAACCGTAGATATGCTCTGTACCACCGTCAGGACAGGCCATGCAGACCTTGCAGTACAATGGGAGGGAGGGTGTCGAGAGGGATATTTCTTCGATTTCTTCAATGTCGAATCTGCTCAGCCACAGTCTTATCTATTGGGTCAAGCTACCTCCACACTGTCACCGTCAAAAACTCCCTGGGCAGGCAGAGCCCAGTATTAAACACAGAGTTCTGTTCCCCCCATATTGCGAATCACTCCTTGTGCAGGCACAGCCCAGGGTTAGATACAGATTCAAGTTACCTTCAATCTGTCTCCGATAATCGCTCCCTGTGCAGGTGCTTCACCTGATGCAGATTGAGTCATTATTAGGATCAAGTTCCCACCACAATTTCGCTGTGAATCGCTCGCTGAGCAGACCAAGCACAGCGTCAATTTCCCTCCACACTGTCACCGTGAATAGCTCCTCGGACAGGCACAGCCGTTGGGTTAGATACAGAATTCCACAAATCCACGTAACTTTTGAAGAAAAAAAAATGCCATCTCTGTCAAACAAGGGAGATCACTTCCTCTTAAAGCCTGTCCCTAATTTCTGACTCCCCGACAAGAGGAGACTCCTTCTGGGCGCCCACTCAATCAAGTTCCCTCAGCACATTATATTTGCATTGAGATTACCACCAACCCATCTAAATCCCAATAGTCATGTGCCCAACCCGTTCAACTCTTTTTCAAAAGATAAAACCTCCATTTCAGATTCATGTCAGACTTCTCTGAACTGCTTCTACAATAATTAGATTTTTTTTTTCCTCATTAGTATGAGGAGACGTTGAGTGCGTTGTGCTTATACGCATTGGATTTTTAGAAGATTGACAGGTGACCTTATTGCAACGTAAAAAATTGTTACAGCGATTGGCAGCATACATTCGGAGATTTGATTTGCCTTGTGTGAGAGTCTAGGACCAGAGGGCATAATCTCAGAGACAGGGCACGCACGTATAAGACAGAGATGAGGAGGATATTTTTTCTCAGAGAGGGCAGTCAACCTGCAAAATTATTTTCAGCAGATGGTTGCAGAGGCCGGGCTGCTAAGTGTATTCAAGGGTGAAATGCGCAGATTTTTAATCATTCAGGGAATCGCGACTTATGGGGAAAAGGCAGGAATGTGGAGTTGAGATAAAACAGGAAAGGTGGACAAACCATCGCTTACAAGGGAAATTAGAGATGGTGTTAGATGCAAGGAAGACGCATACAAATTGGCCAGAAAAAACAACAGGCCTGAATAATGGAAGCAGTTTGGAATTCAGCAAACGACGACCAATGAATTTATTAAAAAGAGCAAAATAGTGTACGACAGTAAGCTTGCATGGTACAAAAAAACGGACTGTAAAAGGTTCTATCGATGTGTGAAGAGAAAAAAAGATTGTTGAAGACAAATGTAGATCCTTTATAGTCAGAAACTGGGGAATTTATGGGGAAACAGAGTATTGGCTGACCAACTAACTACATACGTTGCTTTTGTCTTCACAAAGGAGAACGCTAATAACATACCAGAAATGTTTGGGAACACAGGGTTTAGTGAGTGGGAGGATTTGAAAGAAATCCGTCTTGGTAGGGAAATGGAGTTGGGGAAGGAGATTAAATTGTAGGCCGATAAATCCCCGGGGCCTGATAATTTACATCCCAGTGTACTTAAGGAAGTGGCCCTAGAAATAGTGGATGATGTGGTGGTCAAATCCCGAGGTTCTGTAGACTCTGGAACAGTTCCTAGAGATTGGAGGGCAGCCAACGGAACCCCACGATTTAAAGAGGGAGGCAGAGAGAAAACAGGCAATTGAAAATGAGTTAGCCTGATGTCGGTAGTGGGGAAAATGTTAGAACCCATTATAAAAGATTTAGCAGCATGGCACGTGCAAAACAGTGACAGAATAGGACAGAGTCAGCATGGATTTATGAAAAGGACATCATGCTTGACAAATCTACTGGAATTTTCCGATTATTTAACTGTTGGCGTTTGATGAGGGGGACCCACTGTATGTGGTTTATTTGTACTTTCAGAAAGTTTTCGATAAAGTGCCACTTAAGAGATTGGCTTGTAAAATAAAAGTGCATGGTCTTGGGGGCGTTGTAATGAGATAGATGGAATACTGGTTGGCTGACAGGAAACAAAATGTAGGAATAAATGGTTATTTTTCCGAATGGCAGGCAGTGACTAGTGTCGTAGCACAAGGATTCCAGTTATTCATAATATATATTAATAATTCAGATGAGTGAATTAAATGTAATATATCAAAATTTACAGATGACAAAACGCTGGGTCGGAGGGTGAGCTGTGCTGAGGGTGCAGAGATGCTTCAGTGCGATACAGACAAGCTGAGTGAATGGACAAATGCTTGGCATAAGCAGTATTATGTCTATATATGTGAGGTTATCCCTTTTGGTAGCAAAAACAGGAAGGCAGCTTATTATCCGAATGGCTATAAATTGAGAAAGTGGAACATGAAACGAGACCTTCATGTCGTTGTACAGCGTTCGCTGAAGGTTATCATGCAGGTGCAGCAGGCGGTATGGAAGGCAAATGCTACGTTGGCCTTCATAGCCAGAGCATTGAGCAAAGGAACAGGGATGTCTTGCTGCAATTGTACAGGGTCATGGTGAGACCACACCTAGAATATAGTGTGCAGTTTTGGTCTCCTTATCTCCGGAAGCGTGTTCTAGTTATAGTGGGAGTGAAGCGACTGATAACCCAACTGATTCCTGGGATGCCGGGATTGACATCTGAGGAGCTTTTGAGTTGATTAGTGTTATAATCACTGGAGTTCAGAAGAATGAGGGGGAACTCATAGAACGCTGTAAAATTAAATCAGGTTTAGACAGGGTAGATGAAGAAGCAAGTTGCAGATGGTGGGGGAATCCAGAACCAGCTTTCACAGTCTGAGGAAATGTGGTAGACCTTTTAGGGCTGAGGTGAGGAGAAATTTATTCACCCACAGAGTTGTTATCCTCTGGAATTCGTGCCACACAAAGTAGTTGAGACCAAATCATTGTATGCTTTCAAGAAGGAGTTCGATATAACTTTTGGGGCGATGGATCAAATGGCATGAGGAGAATTCGGGAGGAGGCTAGTGAGTTGCATGATCAGTCATGATCATAATAAGTGCCAGAGCAGGCTGGAAGGGCCGAATCTACTTCTGCTCAAGCATCATATGACATTATGGACGTTTGGTTTTCTGCCGTTATTTTAAAGCTCCACCTGCACTGGAACAACATTTCCACTAGGAGAACAACAGGCCGGGGTTACTTACAGGGAGAAGCTTCCTCTACTTTCACCTATCACACGCTCCCAGGACAGGTTCAACAATTATTTGGATACAAAGTAAATCAGCCTCGAAAGAATCCCTATCAAACACTTCCAGAACAGAAAAAATCACGTGCTTAGAAACAGAGTGAAGCTCTCTCTGCTCTGACACGATCAAACACCCGAAGAGCAGCAACAGCACGGGGTTAGACAGAGAGTGAAACTCCCCCTACACTACCCGATCAAACTCGCTAAGGACAGGGACAGCAACGGGTTAGATGCAGAGTAAAGTTCCTTCTACACTATCCCCTTCAAACACCCCAAGCGTGGTTAAAGCACGGGTTGAGAAGCATTTTAACGCTCCCCCTACACTGTCTCCAACAAACACTCCCAGGACAGTGACAGCAAGGTGTTAGATAGAGACTAAAGCTCACTCTACATTGCCCCATCAAACACGCCGGAGAGAGGCAAAGCACCTGTTTAGGTGCATAGTAAAGCTCACTCCATACTGCCGGATCAAACACCCCGAGGACAGGTACAGCAACAAGTCAGATATAGAGTAAATCTCCCTCTACACTGTGCCCATCAAATACACCAAGGACAGTTACAGCACGGGGTGTGATACAGAGTTAAGCTCCCTTTTCACTATCCCCATAAATCACTCCCAGGACACTTAAAGCACAGGGTTAGATGCAAAGAAATGCGCCCTCTATACTGACCACAAGGGAAGCTCCCAGAGCATGTACAACACAGGTTTAGATATAGAGGAATGCTCCATCTATTCTAACCCCAATGAACACTCGCATGACATGTACAGCGCGTAGTTAGATATAGAGTTAAGCTGCTGCTACACTGCCCCCATCAAACACTCCTAGGCCAGGTACAGCTCGGGGAACATTCAGAGTCATACTCCCACTACACTATCCAGAATTGACAATCTCAGGTGCCGTATGGTTTTTATGAAGAGCACACCTCGCTCTACAGCGTCCCGCATGACACTCTCAGTGCAGGTGCGTTCACCAGTTTATTTTGTTCTGTTATTGATTCTGAGGTAGTGGGATTACCCTTTTTAGACATCATTTGTTGCCCATCCCTAGTGGCTCTTGAGAAGGTATTCGAGCTCTGCCTTTTTGAACTGCTGCAGCATATCTTATGTAGGTGCACCCTCAGTGCTGTCAGGTAGGAAGTTCCATTACCTTGACACATTGGCATTGAAGGAACGGTCATTTATTTCCATGTCAGCATGGTGAGTGACTTGGAGGAGAACATCCAGGCGGTGGTGTTCCCATATATGTGCTGCCCCTGTCCTTCCAGGTTGTAGTGGTCGCGGGTGTCGAATTTGTTGTCGAAGGAGCCTTGGTGAATTCCTGCACTGCATCTTGTGGATGGTACACAATGCTGCTGCTGTGCGTCGGTGGTGGAGGGAATGACTGCTTGTGGATGTGATGCTAACCACGTGGGCTGATTTCTCCAGCTTCTGGAGTGTTGTGTGAGCTGCTTTCATGCAGGCAAGTTAGGGGGTGGGGAGGGGGGCGTTATTCCATCACATGCCTGACTTGCGCCTAGTTGATTGTGGGCAGGTTTTGGGGAGTCAGGAGTTGAATCACTCATCACAGGACTCCTAGCGTCTGAGATGCTCATTTAGTCACAGGAATAACATGACTGCTCAGTTCAGTTAAGCACCTGTCATCTAATGTATGTACTTGAAATATTTTATTATTTTTTTAAATCTCTAAAGAAGTCAGTGGACTCTTTCATTATAAATATGGTGTAGGCATCTTATCGTGACTACTACACATTGCAAAACCATTGCAATAGTGTGCCCACTGTCCCCTTGTGGAACATGCCTGTCGCAATTCACCTGCTATGTTACAATTCAAGCATTTGGTAATGGACATCTCCAATAAGAGATAATCCATCCATCCACTCTTTGACAATCAATGGCATAACAATCGATGAATCACCCATTGTCAACATCTTGGGTTACCTTTGACTGGAAACTGAACTGGAAGAACCATTAACATATTCTGGATACAAGAGCAGATCAGGGGCCTTGGACCATGTGGAGAGTAACTCGTGTCCTATCTCGTCAAAGCATGTCCACCATCCACAAGGCACAAGTCAAGATTATGATTGAATTCCCCCCAATTGCCTGGTTGAGTGCAGCTGCCACAACAATCAAGAAGCTCGACTCCATCCACGGAAAATCAGCGCGCTTGACTGGAACCCCATCCTGAAACATTCACACCCTCCGCCAACAACAGAAGCAACATTTTTAACATCTTCAGGATGCACTGCATGTTTATCGAAGGCTGCTTAAAGCCACGGCTGCCACCATATGGAACGACAAGGGCAGGAGGTATATGGTAACACCATACCTTTAAGTTCTACTTCAAGTCACTCTCCATTCTGAATTAGAACGTGGTCGCAGTTTCTTCACGGCCTTTGCAACAAAATCCTGGGATTCCCTCTCTAGCATCACTGCGGGTGTATGAACGACACAGGGATTGCAGCGGTTAATAATGGAAGCTCACCACCAACATCTCAAAGGCCACTAAGGAGAGACAATAATTACTGGCCTAGCCAGAGATGCCCCCATCTCATAAACTATTTTGATAAAACAAATCCTCAACATGTATAGTGACAACAGACAGTGGGATGTCATATCATTGACTACTGAAGGGAATGTATTTGAGCCATTCTTGTGTTACTCTCAGGGAAATGAATCGTTAAAAAATAAATGCACTAAGTTACACCTCGAAGAATGGAGGGTTATTAAAAACTGCAGTACTTCAACTCACGATGATGGAACCATAAACAATCTAGACCACTATAATACTGACTGAAATTGTTAGATTATGAGAGTGTGGAGGTATATTTATTCTATATCTCAACCCGTGCTGCTGTGTCCTGAGAGTTTTTGATTGGGAGAGTGTAGAGGGAGTTATCCTCTGTATCTAACCCAGTGTTAAATCTGTCCTTGGACTGTTTGATGGGTGAGGTTAGACGGAGCCTTGTTCTGTATCTGACCCCGTGCTATATGTTCCCTGAGAGTGTTTGATGGGGCAAAGGTAGATGGAGATTACATCTGTATTTAGCTCAGTGTTGCACCTGCTCTGGGAGTCTTTGTTGCAACAGCTTAGAGAGATATTTATTCGATGTCTAATCCAACTAGATACAATCCTGGCAGTGTTTAATGCGACAGTGTAGATGGAAATTTACACTGAATCGAACCAAAGCACTATTTGAACTGGTACTGTTTAGTGTTATAGAATCGTAGACAGTTTTAAACACAGAAAGAGGGCACATGCCGCATCGTGTCCGTGCTGCCCGCTAAACAAGCAACAAACCTGCATCCCACTTTGCAGAATTTAGTCCGTCTCCCTGGAGGTTATGGAACTTGAGATGCACGTCCAGAAACTTTTCAACTGAGCTCAGAGTTTGTCACCCTTCTATCATTTTGACGCAGTGAGAGTCAGACCCCGAAAATGTTTTCTCACCTCCCTATAATCTATCCACAAATCGCTTTATATCTCTGCCCCCTCGGCACTGACCTCTCTGCTAAGGTAAATAGGCCGCTCACACGCGCACCATCCAGTCCCCTCACATTTCTGTACATCTCAAACAAATCTCCCTCTGCCTCCTCTATTCCAAGGTACACAAGCCAGATTATCAATTCCTCTTTTTAACGGCAATTTTCAAGCTCCGGCGACATCATCGTAAATCTCATCTGTGCCCTCTTTGGTACAATTACACCCTTTGTGGAATGAGGTGAGCAGAAATGCACGAATAACGCAAGTTTTTTGCCGAACTATATTACCTGCTGTCATATTCCATACCTCATCTAATGAAGGAAAGGATTCCAAATGACTTCTTTACCACTTGATCCCGCTTTCCTCCTACGTTCAGCAGTGTAAGTGCATTCAATCCAAGGTCCCTCACTTCCTCCCACTAATTTTAGATTCCTTTACTTTGTTTCAAATCACGAACTATTTTAAGTCCTCTTCTCCAGTTTGAATTTAACTTGCTTTGTACAGTAGACAGGAAGTTTGACGCTGCATCTACAGCAGTGCTGCCCTTGCCCTTGCTGTGTTTTATGGGGGCACTCTAGAGGAGGGTTCATTGTATATGACTCTCTAGTGTACCTGTCAAATGAGTGTTTCCTTGGGACCGTGAGGATCGACGTTTACCGTGTTTCCAACGACATCCTGTATCTGGACAGAGTATTTGACGTGGTAATTGTGCAGAATGGAACTCATCAATCTCACCCATTGTTGTACATTCCCTGACAGTGTTTGAACCGGACTGTCCTGAAGAAGCATTTATATTTATCTGTTTCCAACCTCATGTTGTGCCTGGTCGAAGGGGTTTTATTTTTCTAACTAATCCTGAGCTGTCCCTGCTTTATAAGAGTTCAAAAGTGACAGTGTAAATGGATTTCACGATATATCCAAACTCATTCAATATGTGCTTTTAGTGCTTGATGGGAGAGTAAACTGGGTGCTTCACTCTGTACCTTAAACCCATGCCGAAACTGTTGTGGAAGTGCATAATATGACCGGGAAGAGGGAGCTTCACACTACATTTAAACTTGTGTTAAATCTGCCCTGGGAAGATATGATGAACAAAGTTGGTGGAGTTTCACTCCGCATCAATAACCGGGATGTAATCGAATTTGGAGGCTTTGATGGGGAAACTTTGGAGGTAGATTTAGTATGACTACTTAGTTTTACATTGCGGCAATAGCCTAATGAGTTTTTGATGTGACAATGTGGAATGAGATTTTCTGAGTATCCAGCATCATAATGTACATTTCTGTCAATGATTCGTGGGGACAGCAGAAAGGGAGTAAGGCTCACAGTTTAATCCGGTGACTATTTCTGTCCTGGGAGTGTGGAATGGGACAGTGGAAAATGAGAACATCTCTCTGTCTAAGCACCTGTTGCAAGTGTCATGGAAATCGTTGATTTTCGCAGTCGTAATGTGTTCCGTGACCTGAGAAATCCGGTAAGTTCCCATGGAGATATAACACCCGCCTTGATTTTTTTTCACCACGCATCATGAAACATCACTGAACTGAGCTTGAGTATCAATAGCAACCACGATTTCCACTTCTAAACTCTGATTGTAACTACTGCACAGATAAAATAACGTACCACATTCTGAAAGTGAACACCCAACCAGATACAACAATTTCATCAGTTTTATTCACACCACCCTTCTATTTACATGCCAAAGCTCACTTTAACTGACACTACCGTGCAATACATCACTTACCTCACTGTTGTTGTCATTCTTCATAAAATTGGATCACTGAACTCACTATTATTTTCAATGTCCATCCAGTTAAATCACTGACTACTCTTTCATTGACAATATCCATCAAATTAGATCACTGAGCTCAATCTCATTGATAATATCCATTCAATTACATCACTGGACACAATACTAATGTCACTATCCATTCAGTTAGATCACTGGCTTCTCTCTTATTGTAACTCGCCATCGATTTAGATCACTGACCTCACTCCTTTTGTCCCTATCCTTTCAGTTATACCATTGATTTCACTCTTAGTGTTACTCTCCATCCAGGTGGTTCACTGACCTCATTCTTAAAGTAACTTATTGGGCATGATATCATGCAGGCGCAGCACGCAAAAAAGAATGCAAAATGAATTGTCGCTTGTATTGTTAGGGGATTGAAATTTTAAAATAGTGAAGCATTGTTACAACTGTACATGCTGTCGGTGAAGCCGCACTTGGTGTACTGAGAACACGTTTGCTCCCCGTATTTAAGAAAAGATACATTGACATTGTAGCAACTTCCACAGGGAATCACTAGTCTGATTCTTGGAATGAAGGGTTAGATTAATAAAGAATCTCTATTTCATTAGAGTTTAGAAGAACGAGGGATGATCTTCTTGAAATATAATAGCTTCTGAACGGGCTTGACAGGGCAGATGTTGAGAAGATGTTTCCACGAGTGGGGGAATATTGAACTAGGTGACGTAGATACACAATAAGGGATGTACATTTAGCACAGAGATGCGAAGCAATTTCTTCTCTTAGGGAGTAATGACTGCCTGGAATTCTCTACCCTAGAGTGTTTTGGAGGCTGGATCACAGATTGTATTTAAATAGGAGGTACGTATATTTTTCAATTATCGGTTAGTTGAGGACAAGGAGGAGCTGGAACGAAAGAGCAGATTAAGCCTTATTTCCACGAACATCTTATCGAATAGCAGAGCAGTGTTGAGGGGCAAAATTTGAAAATCTGGCTCCTATGCTTTCTTTCCATATGCTCTCTGTCCATTGAGTAAGATCACGGAGCTCAGACTTATTGTTTATTATCCATCCAGTCTGATTAAGTGACTTCATTCTTAATGTCACTATCCTAACAGGTAGTTCACTGTCCTCACTCTCATTGCACCGAACATCAAGTTGAATCATTGACACCGGTCACATTGTCACTATCCATTATTTTAGTTCGCCTACCTCACACTTATTGCCACTATCCAACCAGTTAGATCAGTGACTTCTCCTTTATTTTATTTTCAATCACGGGATGTGTGCTTCGCTGGCTGGGCCAGAATGTATTGCCCACCACTAGTTGCCTTTGAGAAGATGGTGGTGAGTTGCTTCCTTGAACAACTGCAGCCCATCCACAACGCTATAAGGAAGGGAGTTCCAGGATTTTGACTCAGTGACTCCGAAGGAACAGCATTTTATTTACAAGTCTCCATGTTGTGAACCTCCAGGTTTTCGAGTTCCCGTCTATCTGATACCGTTGTCCTTCTAGGTGGTAGCGTTCGTCGGCTTGGAAGATGATGTCTAACGAACCTTTGTGAATTCCTGCAGTGCATCTTGTAGATTGTACATACTGCTGCTAATGTGCGACGGTGGTGACGTCAATGAATGTTTGTGGATATGGTTTCTATCAAGCTTTGTCACTAACGATCCACTTAGATCAGTGACATTACAGTTAGTTTCACTCTCCACTCATTTAGATCACTGACTCCACTTCATTAAAACCATGAACCCCCATATATATTTATGCATTTGCTCTAAGTCACTCCCATCCAGACAACACTGACGTCAGTTTCATCATATTTTACATTCGAAGGATCACTAAACGCTTGCTCATTGTCTCTCTCCTTCATGGTACATCACTAAACTCACTTTGTTAATGTTTTACATCCCAATTGATCACATTGGCGCATTCTCAGTTTCACCACCAATCCAGATAAATCAAGGAACTCACTTTATTAATGCTACACATGCACAAAGATGAAGGAAAACGCGTTAATTGTCGCTTTCGATCCAGATTAATTTATACATCCCTATTTATCACTAAACACATCCACGTTGTCTCTCTCCCTCCAGGTACATCACTGACCTCACCTTAGTAAGTCTCTACCTCGACATTCATCGCTGAACTCAGGAGTATTGTCACTATGCATCCGCACACTTCACCTTCTACAATCCTGTGGTTACCACTTTAAGATACATCCCCAACATTTACTTTACTATCATTTTCCATCATACTATCCTCACTCCTTTGTCAACACTTAAATAAGCCTATTACCAATATTATTTTTACTCTCACTATACATCTGACACATCATGTCCTCACTCCTTTTGTCACCACATACACAGGTGCATCACCAACATTTACTTTCCAGTCACTTTCCATTTATATACATCATTGCCCACACTCGTATCATCACCACATATACTGATAAGTGATTGATGGGTCACTGTAGGTTTACCATGCAGCGAACACCGTAATGTGCTTTAGGGAATCAAATTTACATTCCATACTTGGTTACACCTGCATTTGTCCTCTAACCCACAGCATTGTGGTTTAACCTTAAATGCCTTCGGAAATGCCCCAGCAAGAAACTCAGCTGTCTCACACAACTTAAAAAAAAAGCTCTACCAAAACAAATGAAGCTGGTCAGATCACCAAGCGTCGATCCAGGGACTAGAAACGAAAATGGCCTAACCAGACCTGCCGGCCCTGCTAAATCTTCGTTACTAATAAATGGGGCCAGTGCCAATATTCGGAGAGCTTTCTCATAGACTAGTCAAGCAACAGCTTGACATGTTCATAGACACAGAATTATACAATACAGATCATTACCCAGATACCATCTTCTCCATTCCTTTGTAAACACTGTATCGGCTGAAAAATAGACCCGGCAAAGGTCTAACCTGGACTATACTGGTATACACACTGGTCTATAGTCGCAAGGGAGTTACCCACATATTTTTCAATACCGAATCCAGACCACATGGAGCCTCACGGTGTCAGGTCAAGTATGAATACGGAACCCCTTGTAGGTGACTACGCATATCCCAATAACTCCAACTCCACCCGCCCCCCCTGCTCCCTCCATATCAATCCACACTTGCAGATGTTGAATCAGTACATCTGCATGTTGAACACATCTCGGAGGAAGCACAGCGGGTGCGAGGGAACAATATGTATTCAGGGAGGGGGACTTCAATGTCCATCGCGAAAAGTGAATCTGTAGCAACTCGATAGAACGAAATGCCTGAGCACTAACGGTCATAGTTGCTGGACTAGCTCTGCAGCAGGAGCTGACGGAAACAGCAAAAGGTTAAAATTTATTTGACCTCATCCTCACCAATCTGCCTGCCGCAGATTCATCTACCCATAGTTGTATCTGTAGGAATGGCACCGCAGAGCCCTCCTGAAGACAAGGCCTCGTCTTCGCATTGACATTAACTTCATTGTGTTGTGCGACACTTCCTCCGTGCCAAATGGAGTAGAGTTCGAACAGATCTAGCAACTGGGCATGCATAAGGCGCTATGGGTGATCTGTAGAATTGGAAAAACGTTCAACGATAAATTGCAACCTCCTGGCGCAGCATATCCCAACTCTACCATTACCTGTAAGCCAGGGAATCAACAGTGGTTTAGTAAAGCATGCAAAGGGGTACGCCAGGAACAGCAGCAAGCATACATACATTTATGCAAAACAACATAAGCAGCGATGTATAGACAAAGCAAAGTGAATCCACAATCAATTTATCAGGCCTAGGCTCTGCAGTAAACTCACATCCAGTCGTAAATGATGGTGGATAATTAAACAACTCACTGGCGGAGGAGCTGGCTACACACGTAACCACATTCTCAAAGATGGCCGTGCATCAGTGCAAAATACAAGGCTTAAACATTTGCAACAATCTTCAGTCAGTAATGCTGAGCAAGTTATGCAACTCGGCCTTCAGTGGAGGTCCCCACCATCTCACATCCCACCCTTTGCATATTCGATTCACTCCTAGTGATATCAAGAAACGGGTCACGTCACAGGATACAGCAAAGACAATGGGCCCTGACAATATTCCGGCAATAGTATTGAAGACTTGTGCTCCAAATCTTGGCCACCACCAGCCAACCTGTTATATTACATCTAGAACACTGGCATCTATGCAGCAATTTGAAACCTTGCCCTGGCATGTCCTTTTCTAACAAAGCATGAAAATTCGAACACGGCTAATTACTCTCAATCAGTCTACTCTCGATTAGCAGTAATGAAATGGAAGGGGTTAGTAACAGAGCTTTCAAGCAACACTTGCTAAGCAACCACATGCTCAATGAGGTGAGAATGACTGACCTTGATATCAAGGCAGCATTTGACAAAGCCTCATTTGGAAAAGTCTGAGCAAAACTGCAGACAATGGTAATCGGGGGGAAAAAGTCACAATGGTGGTCGACACATGAAGCACAAGGGAGGATATTTGTGGTTGTTGGAAGTCTGTCATCCCAGCTCTAGGACATCACTGCAGATGCTCCTCAGCATACTGTCCTCAGCCGAACCAGCATCAGTTGTTTCATCGATGACCTTTCTTCCAACATAAGGTCATTTTTAGGGTTTATCTCTGATGATTGCACAAAGTTCATCACCATTTGAGTCTCCTGAGACACTCAAGCAGTCCATGTTCAAGTGAAGCAACTCCTGGCCAGAACCCAGGTTTGTGCTAACAAGTTGCAAATAGCAATAACGACAAACAAGTATCAGGCAGTGACCATCTCCAGCAAGAGAGTTTCTAACACTCACTCCTTAACGTTCACTGGCATTGTCATCACTCAGTCCGCGACTATCAACATTCTGGGGTTTACAAATGACCAGAGGCTGAAATGGACAAGCCATAGAAACATGCAGTCTACAAGACCAGGTCTGACGTTCGGAATCCCGTGACCTGTAACTCACCTCCTGACTCCTCAGCGTCTGCAAACGGTCTACGAAGCATTGGTCGACATGATAAAGAACACTCCCACATTTCATGAATGAGTGCAGCTCCAACACCACGCATTGTGCTTGAAAACATCCAAGATAAAACAACTACCTTTTTTGGCACCACATCCACAACCAATCAATCCCTCCACCAACGTCACATAGTGGTGGCTGTGCTTACGTTCCACAAAATGCACTGCAGGAACTTACCAAGCCGTTTCACACAGCACCGTTCAAATCTGTTCATTATCATAAAAATAAGGCAGCGGACGCATGGCAGCACTACCAACAGAATGTTGCCCTCCACGTCATGCACCATCATGACATGAACTTATGTTCCCGTTCCTTCATTGTCGTTGGTTCCAAATCATGTAACTCTGTTCCCACTAGCACTGAATATATTTATGCCACATGGGCTGCAGTGGTTCAATACGGCAGCTCAAGAGCAATTTTTGTTGGGCAACACATGCTGGTCCAACCACTGACGCTCATGTTCCATCAATATATATATGCATAAAATGTTTATTACAAGCATCGTTGTACTGTGATAACCAATTCCTGCTGGACCCTAAAAACGACTTGGGTGAATGAAGGAATCTATCACTCAATGTTCACGTGCAAATTGCCATAAATATAAATCACATCTAATGCCAGGAGAGAGGCCCATGAATATATAAGTGGGTTTAGTGTATCCATGCACTACACATATGTTATCTGTTTGCTTTGAAACCGATCTCCAGACTTGCAGAAGTCTGGCCTTATAGATTAGAAATATTGGTATTCTGAGGATATCCACCTAACGTATTCAAGCTCATTGAATCTTTTGTTCCCACATCGCCCAGCTGTTTCCAAAAGAAGCTCAAGCGTTGTGCCCCACCTCCACCATAAGTGCCTAACTGGAAGTCTGTTCCACACGGTGAACACATTTTCTTTACAGAACTTCATGTCGTCAAGCATTATTCAGTTTATAGCTGTTGAATCCGTGTCTGTTCAACAACAGTAATGGGCATGATAATTTACTCCCTACTTTTGCAGTCAGTTTCCTGGCCAGAAACGTGACATAATTTCAAGTAAGGTTGTGGGAGTGTGGAATATGGTGTTTAAAGGAGGGTGTCGAAAGTCGTCTGTAAAGTGAGGATTTATAAGGTTTCCTGTAAAGTTGGGTTTGGGAGGTGTTCAGTAATGTGATTGTGGTCTGTAAAGGGGCTTAGGAAGATGGTCTCTAAATTGACAGTGTAATGGTGGTATGTAAAGTGAGGGTGTAGAAGTTGGTTAGTAAAAATGGGTTGCGGAAATTGGCCTCTAAATTGTGGTGTGGAAGGTGGTATGTAAATAGTGTGTTTGAAAGGTGATCTGTAAAGTGGGGCGTGGAAGGTGTTCTGTAAATTGGCGGTATAGAGGTACGTCTGCAACGTGGGGGTTAGGAAGGTGGATTTTATGAGGGGTGAGGTAGGGGTCTGTAAAGCAGTTGTGTGGAAGTAGGTTTGTAAGTGGAAGTTTGGAAGTAGGTTTGTAAATTTGGTTTGTGGAAGGTGATTGTGGGGACGGCAATCTGTAAAGTGAAATGTGGAATGTGACCTTTAAATAGTAATGTGGAAGGTGGTGTGTAAAGCGGTGGTGTGGAAACTGATCTATAATATGCAGCTGTGGAAGGTTGTCTTTAATGTGTGGGAGTGCAGGTTGTTTTGGAAGATCATTCGTAAATTTGGTATGTGGATGGTAGTCTGTAAAGTAGGATTTGTAAAACCGTCCCCAAAGTGCGGGTTTGGAAGGTGCCATGTAAACTGCTTGGGTGAAAGGTGGCCTGTAAGTTGGGTGTGGAAGCTGGGCTGTAAAGTGGGGGTTAGGCAGTTGGCCTGTAAATTGGTTTTGTGGAAGATTGTAAGGTGGGTGTGTGGAATATTGTCTGTTAATTGGGTATGTGGAACTTGGTCTTTAAATTCGGGGTGTGGAAGATGATGTGTAAAGTGGGGATGTCGATAGTGGTCTATAATCTGAGTGTGAGGAAGATGGTCTCTAAAGTTTGGGTGTGGATGGTGAACTGTAAAGTGGTCATGTGGAAGATGGTCTGTAAAGTGTGGGAGTGGAAGATGTATTGCAAAGGGGAATCTGGATTTTAATATCTAAATGGGTGGATGTGCATGGTGGTTGTAAAAATGAAGTGTGGTATTTGACCTGGGAAGGAAGGAAATGGGGAAGGTTGTCTGTGATGGGTGGTGTGGATGGTTGTCTGTAACGGAGGTGTGGATAGTGATATGTTAAGTGGTTTATGGAGGGTGGTGCATAAAAAATAGTTTGGACGTCAATCATTAATGTGAAATGCGTTTGTCGACTGTAGCGTGGTTGTTGAAGATGGCCTTGAAAGTTGGTTTCCAATGTGCCCAGTAAAGCGGAGTTTAGAAGGTGATGCGTGAAATGGGGGTGTGGAAGATGGTCTCAAAATTGAGAGTGTAATGGTGGCCTGTAAATTGTGGGTATGGATGTTGGATGATAAAGATGGGTATTGGAAAGTGGTCTGCAAAGGTGACTGTGGAAGGTATTCGGGAAGTGGAGGTTCTGGAGGAATATTTGCAAAGTTAGTGGTTTGAAGGTGGTCTGTAAAGTGATGGTTTGGAAGGTATTCACAGACCACGTTACACAGCCGAACTCTTCAGGCCACCTTCCACACACGCACCACTTACATACCACCTACCACAGCCACATTTGTAGATCAATCAAAATGCGATGGAGAAAGGTGGTCTATTACGTGGAAATATGGAAGGTACTCTCTAACGTGGGGGTGTGTAAGGTTTTCTATAATGTGGGGTGTAAGAGGTGGTCTGTAAAGCCGGTGTGGAAGGTGGAATACAATGTGAGAGTGTGTAAGGTGCGTTATAATGTGGTGATGAGCAGGTAGGTCGCTAAAGCTTGTTTTGAATGTTTTCTCTAAAGTTGAGGTGTGTAAGGTGGTCTTTAAACGGGTTTGTGGAAGTTTTGTTGTAAAGTGGGTGTGTGGGAAGTGGAGTATAAATAGGGATGAGGAAGGTGGTCAATAATGTGGGGCTGTGCAAGTTAGATTTTAACGGTTTTGAACGGGAGTTTGGAAGATGGCCTGTAAAGTGAGACTGTTAACGTTGGTCTGTAACGACAATTGTGGTAGGTGTTATGTGAAGTTTGTTTTGGAAAGACACTCTGTAAATTGTGTATGTGAAAGGTGGTTTGTTAAGGGATGTTTGGAAGCTGGCATTTGATTTAGGTCTTTGAAACGTGGTCTGTAAAGTGGGGGAGTGGATGGGGAGTCAGGTGTGGAAGGTCGAAATTAAAGTGTGTTGAGGAACGTGTACTGTAAATTTGTGGTAAGGTAGGTGGCCTGTAAAGTGGTTCTGTGGAAGATGTTCTATCATGTGATGATGTGGAACGTGGTGTAAAATGTGGTGTTGTCCAAATTGGTCTCTAAAGGCCCGTGTAGAAGTCGGATGCAAAGTGGGGCTTTGGGTGATTTTCCGTAAAGTGGGGCTCTGGGAGGTGTACAATGCAGGGGATTTCTAAATTTGCCCTTAAATTGTGTGTGAAAAATCTGGTACATAAGTGGTGTGTGCAAGTTGGCCTGTAAATTCATAGTGTGGAAGGTGGTCTGAAAAAGTTTGGGTGCGCAAGGTGGTGCGAGTCAGGAAGGAGGTCTTTAAAGTGGGTGTTTTAAAGATGGATTGTATGGTGGGAATAAGGAATTTGGTCAGTTAACGGGACGGGGGTGGGTGTTGGCGATCGTATGCATAGAGGTGTGTGGAATTTCATCCTTAAAGAGGGAATGAAAGGTTGTCCTTCAATGGTGGTCTTTAAAGAGGTGTGTGGATGGTGGTCTGAACAGGAGATCTGGAAGACGGTCAGTAAAGAGGGGTCTGGATATTGACCCGTAAAGGGGGTTGAGATGGTGCATAGAAATCAAGGATCTGGAAGTTGTCTGTTAAGTCCGGGTTTTGAAGTTGGTCTGTAAATTTGCTTTGTGGAGGATGATCTGTAAAGTGGTTTGTAAAATGTCGTCTCTCATTTGGGGTGTGGAAGGTGGTCCTTAATGGGGCGTGTGGATGTTAGTTTGTAAGGAGTGGTGTGGAAGGTGTTCGTTAAACGGTGGTACTAATGTTGATCTGTGGATGGGGGGGCTGCAAGGTGCCCTGTTAGTGGGGGCGTTGTGATTGATGTTTTGCGCAGGTGCTGTGAATGGTTGCCTGTAAAGCTAACTGCGGATTGTGGTCCGTAAATGGGTTGCTGAATATTGTCCCTAAAGCGTTGTGTGGAAGGTGGCCTTTCAGGGACGGCCTGTAAAGAGGGTTTGGAAGGTGGTCTGCAAAGGGGGTGTGAAATGTGGTCTGTAAAGGGCGTGTGGAAGTTGTACTGTAAAAGGGTGTGTGGAAGGTCGTCTGAAAATAGATTGTGGAAGCTAGGCTACCAAGGGGGGTGTGGAATATCGTCTGAAAAGGTGAGTGTGCAATGTGCACTGTAATGAGGTGTGTGGGAGTTGCTCTTTAAATGGATATGTAAGGTTGTCTGTAAAGGTGATTGGGTAAGGTGCACCTTTAAGTTGGGGTTTGGAAGCCGTGCTGTGAAGGATTCATTTGGAAGGAGAGTTTTAACGGAGGGAGTGGTGTTTTGTTGGGTCTTTAAAGGGGTTCTGAAAGGTCATATGTCAAGGGGGTCTGTGGAAGCTGGTGTTTGAATGGGGGTGAGGATGGTGGTCTGTGCAGGGGCTGTGGAATGTTCTCTTTAAAGGGGAGCGTGGTTGATGTTTTGGAAAGGTATTTGGAAGTTTTCCCTAAAGTGTGGTGTGGGGTATCTGCAAGTGGTGGATAGGGGAATGTGTATGTAAAGTCTGGGTGTTGATGGTATTCTGTAACTTGGGGATTCGAAGGTGATCTGTAAATTGGTGGTGTGGAAGGTGGTCTCTAAATTAGGGTGTGGAAGGTGGCCTCAAAATTGAGTTGTGGTATGTGGTGTCTAAATTGTGGTGTGGAAGGTGGACATCAAGCGGTTGGGTGCAAAAGTTACTCTGCAAAGTGGCTTTGGGAGGCCGTCTGCAATGGAGTTTGAAATGTAATGGAGATTGGGAGTTTGGAGACCGGGCGTATGGAACGTGTTTGGTTAAGCAGGTCTGTGGAAGATGGTCTTTAAAGTTCGATTTTACAAGGAAGTGATTTAAATGGCTGTGTAGAAATTGCCCTTTAAAGTGGGGGTGTGAAAGGTGGACTGTGAAGTGGGAGTGGGGACATTGTTCTGTATTCTGAGTTTTGGAAGATTGTGTATAAAGAGAGGTGGGCTGTAAAGGGGAGTGTGGACAGTGGTCAGTAAAGTGGGTCTGGATGGTGGTGTTTAAAGAGGGGTGTGGAAGGCGGTCTGTAAAATAGCGTTTGGGAAGGAGTTCTGTAAAGCGGGAAGGCGGTCTGTAAAATAGCGTTTGGGAACGAGTTCTGTAAAGCAGGCGTGTGGAAGGTGTTCTGTAAAGTGTTTGTGGAAGCTGGTCTTTAAAGAGGCATGTGGAAGGTTGTCTGTAATGGAAGGTGTGAAAGGTCGCCTTTAATGTGAGGGTAAGGAATGTGGCCTATAATGTGGGGGTTGTGCAATTTGGTCTCTAAAGTGGATTTGGAAGATGGCCTCGTAATTGGGGATGTGGAAGGTGGACTTTAAAGGAGAGCGTGGAAAATGTTCTGTAAAGTTATGTTTTGGGAGGTGATCTGTAAATTGGAGGTGCCTAAGGTGATCTGTGAAGTGGGTGTGGAAGGTCGTCTTAAATGTGGGGTGTTGCAAGGTCGTCTCTAAAGTGGTGGCGTGGAAGGTTGTGAATAATGTGGGGATGTAGAAAGTGGTCTTTAGAGTGGGTCTAGAAGGTTGGCTGTAAAGTGAAGGTGTGGAAGGTGGCCAGTAAGGTCGATGGGTGAAGGTGCTCTATAAAATTGCATGTGGAAGCTGCTCTGTCTGGCAGGGCTGTGGAAGATGTTCTGCAAAGGGAAGTGTGGGAGCTTTAATGCAAAGTGTGTTGAGTAATGTGGGCTGTGAAGGGTGGTGTGGAAGGTTGCCTTGAAGCGAAGCTGGGGGAGTTGATCACTAAAGAGTGGGGTGGAAGATCATCTCTAAAGTCGGGCTAGGAAAGGCCGTCTGTAAAGTGGAATGAGGAAGCTAGTATTTAAAGTGGGTGCGTGAATGGTGGACTGTAAAGTAGAAGTGTGGAAGATGTTCTGTAAAGTGGGAGTGAGGAACTTGTTCTTTGAAGTGTGGGTTTGGGGCATGGTATGTAAAGAAGGGCATGTATTGGTGATGGTAAATGTGGATGAAGAGTGTGGTCTGTAAAGTGGGTTGTGGAATGCGGTCTCTAATGTGAGTGTGAAAGTTCGTCTGTAAAATGGGATGTGGAAGTTGATTAGCAACGTTGGGATCTGGAATGTGGTCTTTGAAGTGTCGCGTGGCAGTTAGCCTGTAAAGGGTTGTGTAGATCGTGGTCTGTAAATGAGATGCATAAGGTGACATGTTAAGGCGGGTGTGGTTGGTGGTCTGCAAACAGGTGTGTGGAAGGTAGTCTGTAATGTGATGTGTGGGAGGTGGTCTGTAAATGGAAATGTGGTTGATGGCCTGTAAAGAACATGTGGAAGGTGTCTTAAAAGTGGGCTTCGATTGTAGCCTGTAATGTGGAGTGTAGAAGGTCATCTGTAAAATAGGGCTGTGCAAGATGCTCTTTAAATTGAGAGTGTAATGGTGGCCTGTAAATTGCGCCTCTGGACATTGGTTTGTAAAGAAGGGGTGTGTAAGGTGATCTCTAAATTGTGGTATGGAAGGTGGTGTGTAATCTTTGGGGGTGTGGAGAGTGATCTGCAAAGTGGGGAGTGGAATGTGACATGCAAATAATGGTGCAGACGGTGATCTGCAATGTTGAATGTGCAAGGTGTTCTGTAAGTGTTGGGTGTGAGGATGGTGGTCTGTATAGTGAGGTGTGCAAGGCGGTCCTTAAAGTGCGTGTGTGGAAGGTAAACTGTAAACGGTGCGTGTGGAATGTGATATTAAATGTGGGTTTTTGGAAGGTGATCAGTAAAATGAGGTGTGGAAGGTGGCCTGTAACGTGAGATGCATCTTTTATACGCCACCTTCCACATGCACCCTTTTAAATACGAACATCCACACCCCCCATTTACAGTATATCTTCCGCTCCCCCACTTTACACACCACCATCCATATCCCCACTTTACAGATCACCTTCCTCACACTCACTTTACAGACCAAATTTCCGCACACACACTTTACAATAGACATTCCACAAACGCATTTTACCGTCCACCTTCTACATCTCCACTTAACAAATAACCTTCCACAGCCCAACTTGATAGTCAGCCATACGCACACCCTACACCTAGAAACCATCTTCCCCACACGATCTTCATAGACCAGCTTCCATAGCCACACTTTGAGGCCTCTTTCCACACACCCACCACTTACAGAGCACCTTCTGCCGTCACGATTGCAGATCACTGTAAAGACGATTGTGAAATTTGCTCGGGAATGTGGGGGTTTGGAAGCCGCACTCTAAAGTGGGGTTTTATCAGGTGATCACTAAAGTGAGGTGTGGAAGGTGGCCTGTAAAGTGGGTGTGGAATTTGGTCTCTAAAGTGGGGGTGTGGAAGGTGATCTGTAAAGTGGGTGTGTTTTAGACGATCTGCACAGTTAAGTGGAAGTTGGTCGGCAAGGGACCTGTGGAAAGTAGCCTGTAAAGATGTGCGAAAGATTACGTGTAAACTGGGAATATGGATGTTGGTCTGTAAAGGGGGCTGTGGATGATCCTGCTTAAATGAGTGTGTGTGGCAGTTGGACTTTGAAGGGAGTGTGAACGGTCGTTTGTGAGAGGTGCAGTGGATGGTCGCCCGTAAAGGAGGTGCAGTCGGTGACATGTTAAGGGAGATGTGGTTCGTGGTCTGCAAACAGGAGTTTGGAATACAATATGTAATGTGAGACGTGGAACTCAGTCGGTAATAGGGCATGTGAAGTGTTCTCAGGAATTTGGGCTGTGGTTTTTGTTCTGTAAAGAGGTTCTGGATGGTATATGTAAATGAATTTTAGAAGGTGGCCTGTAAAGTGCAGTGTAGAAGGTGATGGCTAAAATGGGGATCTGGAAGATGATCAATAAATTGGGAGTTTAATGGTGGTATGTAAAGTGGGGGTGTAGATGTTGTTTGGTAAATATGGGTTGTGGAATGTGGTCTGTAAATTGTGGTGTGGAAGGTGGTCTTTAATGTGTGGGGCTTTGGACGGTGATCTGCAGTGGGTGGTTTGGACGATGATCTGCAAAGGTGATTGTGGATGGTGTTGTTTAAAGTGTGCGTGTGGTTGATGGAATGTAAAGGGGGTGTGGCAGGTGTCCTGTAAAGTGGGGGTGACGAAGGCGGTCTGTAAAGTGGGGGTGTTGAAGATCGTATGTAAGTTTGGGGGTTGAAGGTCGCCTGTAAAGTGGGGGTTTGGAAGTTCTTACAGTCCACCTTCCACAGCCACATTTTGAAGGCCACCTTCCACACATTCACCACGTACAGGCCACCTTCCACAGTAACCTTTGCTGATCGCTGTAAATGCCGATGTGAAAGCTGGTCTTTAAAGTTGGGGATTGGAAGGTGCTCTGTAAGGTGGGGTGGGTGGGAAGGTGGTCTCTAAGGTTGTTCTGGAGGGTGGTCTTTAAAGCTAGTGTGGAAAGTGGATTAGAATATGGGTGTTTTCCAGCTGGCCTGTAACAGGGCGGGTAGACGGTTTTCTATAAAGTGAGGTGTGGAAGGTGGTCTTTCAAGTGAGTTGTGGAAGAAACTCTGTAATGTAGTTCTGTGGAAGGTGATCTATAATGTAGGGTTGCACAAATTGACATTTAAAGGGATTGTGTATTGTGGTCTAAAAAGATAAATTTTGGAAGTGTTACATAAAATGTGTTGTTGAAGATGGTATATGAAGTGAGAGTGTGGAAGGTGGCCTGTTAAGGGGTGAGTGGAAGATAGTCTTTAAAGTGGGGTTGTGAAAGGTGCTCTTTAAAGTGGGGGTGAGGAAGCTCGTCTATAAATTGGTGGTATGGAAGGTAGGCTGTAAAGTGGGGCTGTGAAACGTGGCCTGTAATGTGGGGGTGTGGAAAGGTGGTCTGTAAAGGCGAGTGTGGAGTGTGGTCTATAATTCGGGTCTGAATTGCTCTCGCTTAAGTCAGGTGTGGAAGTTACTCTAACCGGGGTTTGTAAGGTGGCCTGTTAAGGAGTGTAGAGGGTAGTCTGTAAAGGGGCTGTGAAAGGTGTTCTGTAATGGTATTGTGGGAGGTGGTCTGTAATGGGGGTGTGAAACGTGGTCTGTAAGAGGTGGGTTGGAACGTGATCAGCGAAATGGTGCTGTGGACGGTCTTTGGAAAAGCGGTGTGAAAGTTGGTCATTAAATGGTGAGTGGAAGGCCGGCCTGGAACCTGAGGGTGTGAAACATGGTCAGTAAGGTGAAGGTGTGGAATGTAACCAATAAAACGAGAGTTCGGAAAGTGATAGGTAAAGTGAGGTGCAGAAGGTGGTCTGTAAAGTGCGGCTGTGCAAGTTGGTCTGCAAAGTGGGGGTGTGGAAGGTGTTCTGTAAAGAGCGTGTGTGGAAGGTGATTTGTAATGTTGGGGTGTGGAAGGCGGTTTGAAAATGCCGGTGTGGAAGGTGGTTTGTAATGTTGGGGTGTGGAAGACGGTCTGTAAAGTTCAGGTATGGAAGTTTACCCGCAAAGTGGAATGTGGAAGTTCATCTGTAAATGGGGTTTGGAAGTGGGTACCGAAGAAGGGGTGCAGAAAATGGTCTGCAAGTGGTGGTGTAATGAAGTTGGTCTGTAAAGGGGGGTGTGGATGCTGCCTTTAAAAAGCAGTGCAGAATGGTTGTCGGGAAACGTTGGGCTGCTTGGCTGTCTGTAAATTGGTTGTGTAAGGTTGGTCTCTCAGTTGGGATGTGCATGTCGGTCTGTATATTGGGGTGTGGAAGGGGGACTTTTAAGAGGCTGTGAATGGTGAACTGAGCAGGAGCTGTGGAATATGGTCTGTCAAGGGGACCGCAGTTGGTGGTTTGTAAACGAGTTTGGAAGGTGTTCTCTAAAGAGGGATGTGCTAGGTTGTCTGCATGAGGTGGGATGTAGAATGTGGTCTGTAAATTGTGGCTGTGCAAGCTGGTCTAAAAATTGGGGTGTCGAAGGTGGCCTGTTAGCGGTGGGGTGCGAAAGTTAATTTGCAAGGGGGCTGTGGACCGCGGTCTGGAAAGGTCCTGTGAAATGTGGCAGGTAAGGGGGGTCTGGAAGGTAACCTGTAAAGTGAGGGGGTGGAAAGTGGTCTGTTAAGTGCGCGTGTCGAATGTTGTCTGTAAGGTGGTGGTTTGAAAGTTGGTCCGTAAAGTGGGTGTGTGAACGTTGGCCTGTAAAGTGGGGGATTTGGAAAATGTTCTGTAAAGTTCGGGTGTACAATGCGGTCTATAAAGTGGGTTTGTGGATGGTGGCCTGTTGCGTGGGTTGTGGAATGTGGTTTGTAAATTTGGTTGTGGACAGTGGCCTGTAATTAATGGGGTGTGGAAGGTGATCTGTAAGTGGTGGGGTGTAGAAGGTGACCTGCAGGGGTTATGTGGAAGATGGCCTCTAAAGGGGATGTGAAAGTAGATCTACAATGTAGGGGTGTGAAAGGTCGTCGCAAAGGTGAAGTTTGGAAGGCGGTTTTAATATGGGGATGGGTTTGGAATTGGATCCGTAAAGGCGTCATGCAATGTGATCTGTACAGGCGAGTGTGGAATGTGCACTGTAAATGGGAGCGTGAATGTTGGTCTGTGAAGCGTATGTGGAAGGTGGGCTGTTAAGGGGGTTGTGAATGGAGATCTGCAGAATTGACTGTGGAAGCTGGTCTGTTAGCGGTGGGGGTGTGGAAGCTTCCGTGTAAAGAGGATACGTGTAAGGTATTCTGTAATGTGCGGATGTGAAAATTGCTTTTTAAACAGGGAATCTGGAACATGGTTTGTTGAATGGGAGTCTGGAAATTGGACTGCAAAAAGACGGTGTGAATTTGCTCTGTAAAGAGGGTTTGGAAGTTGGACTGTAAAAAAACAGATTATGGAAGGTGGCCATTAAAGTGGGCGTATCGAAGATTGTCTATAAAGTGTGGGATGAAACGATGTTGTAAAGTGGGGTGTGAAGGGGTGTGTGGAAATTTGATGATAAAAACAGGATTTGGAAGGTGGCCTTTACAGAGTGTTTGTTGAAGTTTCCCTTAAAATTGGGTGCAGAAAGGACGTCTGCAATGTCGGGTTGAAGAAGATGGTTTTAAAGTGGCAGTTTAGAAGGTGGACAGCAACAGGTGTGAGGGAGGTTGTTTGAAAAGTGGTGTGCAGAAGGTGGGCTGCAATGCCGCATGTGGGTGGTGGTCTGTAAAGGCGTGTATGCAAGGTTGTGTGTAATGTGGGGCTGCGGAAGGTGGTCTGTAAAGCGGGGGTGTGGAAGGTCGCCTGTAAAGTGGGGGTTTGTACGATTGGTCTGTAAAACAGGTTTCGGAGGAGATATATAAATGGGCATGTGGAATGTGGTCTATAACGTGAGGGTGTGGAATGTGGTTTTTAACGTTGGCGTTGCCAAGATTTATATAAAGAGGTTTTGGGTGGTTGTCTGTATAATGCGTGTGTGGGTAGTGGACTGTAAAGGAGAGTTTGGAAAGTCATCTGTGAATTAAGTGTTTGGAAGTTGTTCTGTAATCTTTGAGTTCGAAGGTCGTCTTTAAAAAGTGTGTAAAATGTGTCCAGTAAATTAGGCGTCAGTAATGTGGTTTTAAAATTGGGTGGAGAAGGTGAACTGTTTATAGGGTTGTGAAGGGTTGTTTTTAAATTTCGGGTGAGGAATGCGGCCTTTAAAGTGGGTGTGTGGAAGGTGGTTTGCAAATTGGCGATGTGAAAGGTGGTCTGTAAATTTGGGTGGGTAACATGCTTTTTAAAATGGGGTGTGGAAGATTAGCTGAAATATTTGATGATCTGTAAATTCCGGGTTTGAAAGGTGGTCTGTAAAGGTTGCCTGTGGAGGATGGTTCAAAGATGGCTTACCATGGGAATGTATGCTCCCTGGCCCAGGAGGCCATTTTTTGGGTTGGTGGAGGACGGAGACTGAATCCTCCTCAGCACCGGCCACTGTTCTACCTCAGCTGAGTTCAGTTTTCGAATCACCATATTCAAAGAGTTTTGCGACAGGGTAATGGTCATAGATCAAGGAATCGACAGGTTCACCAGACTGCTAGAAGCCCCTGTTAAATTTGACCCTTTCCATTACCTTGTTGCCTCTCAGGATGCAGAAAGAGTAGAAATATTTTTTAAAAGTGAAAGAATTTGGAGGGTGATATTTCTATGGCTTGCCTTGATCTTGTCTGCAGTTGGCCCAAAAGAATGAAGCAGTGAGCTATTTCATTGTGCCTCTGAGTTTGCATTTGTTCCTGCAGCAGAGCTTTACCCGAGAAACATATACATTTGGAGAAGCATTAGATCACTCTAGCCTTCTCTGCTAATCCATACGATGTTGGCTGATCCTCTTTCTCAAAACAACGCTCCCGCTCCCGCCCGATACACCTTGAAACATTTACCGTCTTGAAGCCTATCCATTTCCTTCTTAAATATAAGCACTGACCTGGCCTCCAGAGCCTTCTTTGGAACAGAGCTACACAGGTTCACCACCTTCTGAGTGAAGGGGTTTCTCCTCATCTCCGTGCTATATGGCCTTCCCTATAGCCTGATGCTGCGAACCTTTTTTCCTTTACCCACCCCAGCCAGAGGAAGCATCATCCCTGCTTTGAGCCGGTTGACCGCGGTCATAATTTCATATGTTTCAATGAGCTCACATCTCATGCTTCTAAACTCCAGAATACACAGACCTAGTCTGTCTAATCTCTCCTCATTTGATAATCCTGTCATCCCAATTATCCTCTTGATCAACATTCGTTGCACTCCCACTATGGCAAGTATTTCCTCTCTTAGGTAAGGAGACCGAGACTGCACACAATACTCCAGTTATGGTCTCACCAAGGCCCTGCACAGGTGCAGGAGGTCATCCTTGCTCCTGTGACCAAGTTCTCTCGCAATGAAGGCCAACATACCATTTGTCTTTAGAAATGCTTGCTATACATGCATGTGTGTTTTCAGTGATTGGTGTACTAGGCAGCTGCCTCCACCTTTAAAAACGGCCATAAGGGACCTCAATAAGCTCTGGCCTTGCCAAAGACCCCACATCTCGGAAATGAATTTTCAGAAAAATATTGATGTGTTATGAAAATATAAGGTGATTGATGCTTATGATATATGGAGCAGTGCAGAGTCTCGTGTTCGCTATTTTCTTCATTCCAGATGTCATCAGGAAGAGGGGGAGACCACCGTTGCCGTCAGAAGAAAGCCCCAGCATTAGACAACTTCGATCGAAGATGAGCACGATGACATAACAACAGCAGAGCAGAACCAATGTTCACCTGCACCCTCCCCCAGCACAGGAGCACACGCACGACGAGTCATTGACCGAGTGACGGTTGGGGCTCACTCTCTGGTGGTCACCTCACACACAAGTGTGCACAGCTAGCGGAGGTAGTGACCGACAAGCTCACTGGTACACAGAGGAAAGCTAAAGCTGAGTCCTATGATGAACCTCTGGAAGTGGCCATGGAGAATGTTCGGGAGTTTCCTAAAGATTCACAGAATCATCAGTCTGAGGGTTCAGATTCCCTCAACAGAGTAGCACATTAAATTGAGGAAACCGTCGGTGTGCTTTCTGATGCTGTGTCTCCGACATGTGAGTAAATGGAATTCTTCATGCGCAGGGTGGCGGACGCCATGAACTTTCTACCCGTTATGGGTGCGAAAATGGGCACCATCGCTGTGACCATGGCTGTTTTCCAGCATTGCTTTGGTGAGAGGTGGGGGGTGGTGGGGGGAGTGCGGCTGGCGGGTGCGGTGCGGCACAACCCAACTCTCTCCAGGTTCGCCTTCTTTAAAATGAGTAGGTGAGGGTCCCTCGGGCATTCAAATGGAGAAGGAACATTAGGTGGAAACTCCGGGGTGAATGAATCCAGGAAAATCCATTGAGTTCAGATATTCCAAATCCTTTCTGCCTCTGAATGATGATGGAAAATTTAACAACTCACTGGTGGAGGGGTTGGCTGGATATGTATCCAGATCGCCATTGATGGCCTTGCCGAGCAATCAGTGTAAAATATTAGGCTTAAACATTTGCAAAACTCTTCAGCCAGAAATGCTGAGTAAGTATTGCAACTTGGCCTTCACGGGAGGTCCCCAGCATCTCAGTTCCCAGTCCTCAGCACATTCGGTTCACACCGAGTGATATCCAGAAATGTCTCAAGGCACAGGATACACTAAAGTCAAAAGGGCCTGACAACATTCAGGCAACAGTATTAAATGTCTGTGCTCAAGAAATTTCTAACATCTAGAAAAGCTGCTCCATTACAAATGGAACACTGACATCTACGCAGCAAGTTGAAAGATTGCCAATCGATGCCCTGTACTAAGAAAGCATGACAAGACGAACATGCCTAACTAGTCTCAATCAGTCTAATTTAGATAATAAGAAAATAATTGGAAGGGGTAGCAACAGAGCTTTCAGGCATCAATTGCTAAGCAACCACATGCTCAATGAGGTGAAAGTGACTGTTCTTGATATCAAGTCAGCATTTGGCCAATCTGGTTTCTAGGAGCCCCAGCAAAGCTGCAGGAGATGGGGACCAGGGGGGAAATCGGACCAGTTGTCGTCATATCAAGCATAAAGGAGGATGGTTGTGATTGTTGGAGCTCAGTCACCTCAGCTGCAAGGCATGAATTCAGAAGCTACTCAGGATAGTGTCCCTAGCCCAAACTGGCTCAGTTGTTGCCACAAACACATTCCTTCCAGCATTAGGTCAGAAATATTGATGTTCTCTGATGATTGCACAAAGTGCATCACCTTTCGTGACTACTCAAATACACAAGCACTCCATGTACTACAGCAGCAAGAAATGTTCTGAACCCAGGCTTGGGCTGGCAACTGGCAAATTAAATTAACGATACACAAGATCAGGCAGTAACCATCTGCAGCAAGAGAGATTCTAACATTCGCCCATTAACGTTCAAAGACATTGTCATCAATGAATCCCCGAGTATCAACATTTTGGCGTTTACCATTGCCTAGAGACTGAAGTGGACCAGCCATGTAAGCACTGTGTCTACGAAAACAGTTCCGAGGTTCGGAATCCTGTGGCTAATAACTCACCCGCTGACTCCTCAGAGTCTGTCAACGGTCTACAAGGCACTAGTCAGGGGTGAGAAGGAATACTTTCCGCCTTCATTAATGAGTGCAACTGCAGTACCACCCTTTGAGCTTGAAACCGTTCAAGACAAAACAACCCACCTTTTTGGCACCAGATCCACTACCATTCATTAGCTCCACCACCCCCTCCCAGTGGCAGCTGTGTTCACGGTCCACAAGATGCACTGCATGAACTTACCAAGGCCCTGCACACAGCAGCGTTTATATCCCAGGCCACAAATATCAAAAGGACAAGGGCAGCGGAAACATGGTGACTGCACCTCCAGGATGTTACCGTCCACGCCACGGACCATCGTGACATGCAAATATACTGCCGTTCCTTGATTGTCGCTGGTTCAAAGTACTGGAACTCCATCCCTAACAGCGCTGAGTATACCTAAACCACAGGTACTGAAGTTGTTCAAGAAATTCTCTCACCACAACCTTCTCAATAGCATTTTGGGAAGAGAAGCAAATGCTGGTCCATCCTGAGACCCACACATCCCATCAATATATATACAAAACAACGTGTATTACAACGACCATTGCTGTTTGAAATGCAGTTCCATCTTGAAGCTCAACACGAACTGGGTGAATGAAGCAAACCTTTACTCAAATTCCACATGCAAACTTCCCTTCATATTATCTGCAGCCAATGCGAGGATAGCGGCCGAAGTAGATATAAGGGTTTCCAATGGGTTAGTCAGTCCATGGGAGACATTACACACAGGTTATATGTTTGCTTGTTAACCGATCTCCAGACTTGTCACAGTTCAACCTTATAGATTAGATATATTGGTTTTCTGAGGAAATCGATCTGACATATCCAAGCTCATTGAGTCTCTCACTCCCACATCGTCCAGGTGTTTCTTAAACAATATCAAACTTCCCATGACACCTCCATAATCACTGCCCTATCTGGAAATTTGTTCAACACGGTGATCACTATTTGTGTACACAACACCCTGACGTCATTCTTCATTCCACTTTCTAGCAGTTGAATCGATGTCTGTTGTTTCTCTACAGTAACGGGCATGTCCTTACACCCACTACTTTGACACTCAGTTTCCTTATCATAAACACAAAAGGAATGTTGAAATAGTTTCAATTCAGGTTATTGACTGGCTCAGTGGGGAGCTTCCAGATAGTTGCGTCCCCACGTGTATGCTACGCCTGCCCTGCAAGATGTTAGTGGCCGTGGGTTTAGAGGATGCAGTCGAAGGAGACATGGTGAGTTGCTGCAGTGCATCTTGTAGGTGGTGCACACTGGTGCCACTGTGATACCGTGATACAGGGGTAGGTCTTGAAGGTGGTGGATGGAGTGGTAATCAAGCAAGATGCTTTTCCCTGGATGGGCAGAAATTTACTGATTGTTTTGGGTGCTGCACTCACCCAGGCGATTGAAGAGAATTGCATCAAACTGCTGAATTGTGCCGTGTAGATTGTGGAGATGTTTGGGGAGTCCGAACTTGACTAATTCGCCGCAGGATTCATAATCTATGATCAGGTCCTGTAGCCACGGTATTTTTATGGCTACTCTAGTTCACTTTCTGGTCAATGGTAACCGGAAGGTTGTTGAGAGTGAGTGTGAGCGATCATGTTGCCAATGCAATTGAATGGGAGATGTTTATTCTTTCTTCCTGGAGATGGTAAATTCCTGGCCCTTGTGTCACATGAATATTACATGTCACTTGTCAGCCCACAACTGAATGTTGTCCAGCTCTTGCTGCATTTGGGTTCGGATGCTTCAGTATCTGAGGAGACACAAACGGTGCTTAGGACTGTTTAATCATCATTGAACATGCCATCTTCTGACATACTTATGGATTGACGATCAGTGATGAAGATGCTAAAGATGGTTTGGTCAAGGAAACTACACTGAGGAACTCCTGCAGCGACATCCTATAACTGAGAAGATTCACAGATTCACCGGCAACAAGCTCCAACATGTTCCTTTGTGTTGGATGTGACTCCAAGTCGAGGAGGTTTCTTTTCTGCCTGCCTCCAATTAGCCTCATCTTTGCTCGGGCTCCTTGAAGAGACACTTGGTTATTTGCTACCTCGATTTCAAGGGCAGTCATTCTCAACCTCACCTCTAGTGCTCAGCTCTTTTGTCCATGTTTGGATTAAAACAAAACTTTTAATAGGCGAGGAGCATAGTGATCTCGGCGGAGGCTAAACTAAGCGTCAGCGAACAAGTTATTGGTTAGTAGAACAATGATTGTGTGCAGGGCACTTTCGATCACTTTGATATTTGGACGAGCACTTCGACATCATAACATTCAAGCCTTTGTGCCAAGTGCTGTTAAATGGGATTAGGTAGGTAGGGCAGGTATTTATCACGTGTCATTGTAGACTCGGTGGGCCGAAGGGAATCTTCTGCACTCTGTAATTCTGTAACAACTTTGCTGATGATCGGGATTGGACAGAGGGGCTCTCACTGGCATGGTGGGTTTGTCCTGCTTGTGTACAGTACATATCTGGATAATTTTCCACATTGCCACATAGATGTCATTATTGTTGCTGTACTGGAACAGCTTGGCTAGGGGAGTTGGCAGGTCCTTTGCCATAAGTCTTCAGTACTGTTGCTGGAATGTTGTCAGGGCTCATAGCCTTTGCAGTATCCAGTGCCATCAGCCTCTTCTAGATTTCACATGGAATTAATCGAAATGGCTGAACACTAGGATAAGTGTTGCTAGGGGCCATCGGGTGGATCATCCACTCAGTCTCGAAGTAAGTGGAATCTAAAGGCTTCCTGCTGTTGGAGAGTAATTGGGCGTATTATTAGTCAACTTAGAACATAAAACATCATAATAATTTTTACTTATGTTAAAAGCTTTGAAGGAAGCAGGTGTACACAATTTTCTAAATAACGTGTTTTAACGGGCACATAGTATATTTTAATGAATGTTCAAAACAAACTCTGAGCTTAATTAAGCAATCCCATTTCTGAATTTGATGTTACACTTATTTCTTGTAATTCCATAAATTAAACTTCACGGAACGGTTTGGATGTCTTTGACTTTTGTAAAGTGTTTGAACATCAAATCAAATCAATTGAATTTTCAACGTAAGTAAATCCAAACTGTCAAGATATTAAAATTATTCCATAGTAAAAAACATAGGTAAGAATAGTGTGTGAAATTTCTGTGTCCATTACAATGGAACTAATCAGAGGCAGAGACAATCAGTTCCCATGGCGACTGTCATTAATTGCAGCCAGTGCTTAGACAGCACATTCTAATTTATCAGAGGAAAGTTGTACATTTCAGCATCCAGCCAATTTTATTTTATTGACTTCGTAATAAATAACCAATACAGACACACGAGTGACCGAAATTTTACTATTATGACCCGATCAATTTTATAGAATGATCCTGAGCAATAACGAACCCGCCCTCCATCAGCGGGAATTTTGGTGGTCGAGGATGCGCTGTGTGATGGGAGATAAAAGACATTTTCCTGACTTTGGGGGGCCTGATTGGGAGATCCCTGATACACATTCAAGGCGGGTTAAGGGGAGCTCCCCTTTCACCATTGTAAAATTTGGGAAGCAAGTTGTTTCTCATGAATGCTTATTAGCGGAGAGGATCATAGTCGCCGGTCTAAGCTTCACCCCCTATCCATTCCAAGGATGGGGAGTTGGAAGTGAGAAACAAGAAATGTAAAATGTGATTGGGAGTGATGGGCAAGGGGGAAAGTCAAGGAGAGAAGACGAAGGTGGTCTGTAAATGTCGATGTGGAAGCAGGTCTGTAAAGGGGCAGTGTTTTGGAAGTTGGTCTGTAAAGTTGATACGAAATGTGGTCTGCAATGTGAAGTGCAGACGGTAGCCTGTAAAGCTGGGTGAGGAAGGAGGTCGTTAAAGGCGGGTGTGGATGGTGGCCTGGCAAGGAGTGTGGAATTTTGTTTGTAAAGTGGGTTTAAGGTGGTGGTTTTTAAAAATAATGTGGAAGGTATTCTTGGTGTGATGTGTTGAAGGGTGTCTGCAAGTGATGGTGTGTGGATGGTGGACTGTAAAGGCGGTTGTGGATGGTTGTCATCAATTTGGGGGCTGGTGAGTGGTGGGTAGCCTCTAAAGGTGTGCGTGAATTGCGGTTCTAAGCTGTCGGGTGCGGGAGGATTCCTGTTAGGGAGCAGGATGTGGATGGCGGTCTGTAAAGTGGGGTGTGGAAATTGATATGTAGAGATGGGTGCAGAAGTTTGTCTGTAATATTTGGTTAAGATGGTGGCCTCTAAAGAGGCGTACGGAAGGTAGTCTCTTGGTGGTTGTCGGGAAATTGTGGTGTGGAAGATGAGTTGCAAAGGGGGCATTGTAGGTGGTCTGTAATGTTTGTTTTGGACGGTGGTATGCAATGGGGGTGTGGAGTGTTGTGAGTAAAGAGTGATGTGGGAGGTTGTATATACAGAAGTTTGTGAATGTTCCTGTATAAACTCGACTATGTAAGGTGGTCTGCAAGGGGGCTGTGGAGAATACCTGCAAAGTGGGGGTGCGGATGGTGGTAACGTAGGGATGCAGATGGTGGCCTATCAAATGGGCTTGAGGAAGGTGGTGTCTAAAGAGTGGTATGGATGTTGGACTGTAAAGTGGGGTGGGGTAGATGTTCAATGAAGGGAGAGTGGAAGGTGGCTTGTAAAGGAAGGTCTGGATGATGGTCTGTAAATCATTTGTGGAAGGTGATCTCTAAAGTATGTTGCCTAATTTGGTCTGCAAGCATTGTCTTGTGGATGGTGGCCTATGAATGGGTGTGTGGAAGCTGGCCTGTAAATTAGAGGTGGAAGGTGGTCTCTGATATGGATGTAGAATGTGGTCTGTGTAGGGTGTGTGGAATATGGTCTGTAAAGGGTGTATGGAAGGTGGCTTTTAAAAGTTGGTTGAAGTTTGTCTGTAAAGGGGATTGTGGAATTTGCTCTCTGAAGTTGGGTGTGTAAGGTAGTCTGTAAAGAGAGGATGTGGAGGCTGATCTGTAAATGGGGGTGTGCATGGTTCTCTGTAATGTGTGGGTGTGGAAACGGGTCTGTAAGGTGGAGACCAGGAGTTTGTCTGTAAATTGGGGTGCTGGAGGTGGTCTGTAAAGCTTCGATTTGGAAGATGGGTTTTAAAGGAGGGAGGGGTGTGCAATTGGTTTTGTAAAAGGGGTGTGACAGCTGCATAGTAATGTGGGTTTGCGGAAGTTGGTTTTTAGTTGAACGATGTTGAGGGTGGCCTGTAAATTGCGGCGTGGAAGGTGACCTGCAAAGAGGAGTGTGAATGTTAGTCTGTAATGTGCGGTGGGGAAATTGGTTTTTAAAGAGATGTGTGAAATTTGGTCTGTTGATGGGGTGTTCAAGATGACCTTTAACGTGGGGGTGTGAATGTTGTTTTTTTCAGGTGGTGTGTAATGTGCCCTGTAAAGGCGACTGTAGATTCTGGACCTTAAATGGGGTGCGGAATCCTGGCCCTAAATCGGGGTGTGGATGGCGGCCTGTCAACGAAGGTTTATATGGTGGCCTGTAAAAGCAGTGCACAAGATGGACTGTAAAGTGTGTTTATGAACGTGGGCTGTAAATTGGCTGTGGAAGGTGGTCTGTATAGCGTGTGTGGAAGGTATTCTGTAAAAGGGGATGTGGAAGATCGTCTTTAAAGGGGGTTGTGGAAGGTAGTCTGTGAAGTGCAGTGTGGAAGATGGTCTGGAAAGGGAGTGTGGAAGTGGTCTGTTACAGGGGGTGTCAAAAGTGATCTTTAAAGCAGGTGTGGAAGCAGGTATGTAAAAGGCGGAGTGGATGGTAATCAGTAAAGGGAGGTGTGGAAGTTAGTCTCTAAAATGGGATTTGGCAAGAGATCTGTAAAGGGGGTATGAAAGAGGGACTGCAAAGGGGTGTGTGGGAGTTACTATGTAAATTGGTTGTGTAAGGTTGTCTGTGAAGTGTGTTGTTGAAGATTGGTCTTTATATTGGCGTCTGGAAGGGGGACTGTTAAGGTTTCTATTGGAAACCGAGTTGCATTGAATGGAGGGGCGTGTTTAGGGTCTGTAAATGAGTTTTGGAAGGTGGTAATGAAAGGGAGGGTGTGGAAGCTCGTCTGTAATGGCGGGTTGGCAAAGGAGGTCTTTAAAAAGGGGGTGTGGAAGGTAGTCTTTGAAAATATTGTGGGTAAGATGATCTATAGGCGTTGTGTGTGTAGATGGTGGTCTTTAAATTGCGGGTGTTGAAGCTGGTCTGCAAAGTGTGTTGTGGAAGGTGCTCTATAAATCGTTGATGTGTAAGGAGTCCTGTAAAGTCGGGGTTTGGAAGGTGGTATGTAATTTCGGTGTATGGATGGTAGTCTGAAAAGTGGTAGTGTTGAAGCTGGCCTGTAAATTGTGTGTGTGGATGGTGGTCCGATAAGTGCGGGTGTGGAAAGTGGTTGTAAATTGTTGGTGTGGAAGGTGTCCTGAAAAATGAGGGTGCGGAAAGTGTCCTGTAAAGTTGGGGTGTGAAAGGTCTTCACCAACCATCTTCCTCAGGCACACTGTTTAGGCCAATTTCCACACACACGCCATTTACAGGACACCTTCCACAGTAACATTTGCAGATCACTGTAAAGGCGGGTGTGAAATGTGATCTATAATGTGAGGGTTTCGATGGTGCTCTGTTAAGTTGCGGTTTGAAAGGTGATCTGTAAATTGGGGTTTGGAAAGTATTTAGTTAAGTGGGAGTGTGGAAGGTGGTATGTAAAGGAAGGGTTTGGAACTTGATCAGTAAAGAGGCGTGTGGAACGTCGTCTCTGAAGGCCGCGAGGGTGGTGCTCTCTTAAGAGCGTTGTGGATGATGATCAGCAAAGGGGGCATGTTAGGTCGTCTGCAATGGTTGGTTTGAATGGTGTTCTGCAAAGTGGATATGGATGGTTGTCTGTAAAAGGGGGTGTAGAGGGTGGTATATAAAGAAAGTTGTGTATGGCGGTGAGTAAATTGGGCTGTGGAGATTTGCCTCCAGCGGGCTGTAGTAGGTGGCCTGTAAAAGGGAAGTGAAAGGTCAAATGTAACGTGATGGTTTGGAGCATGATTTTTTAAGTGTACATGTGGAGCGTGATCTGCAAAGGGTGCTGTGGAAGGCAATCTGTAAAGTGGGGGTGCGGATCATGGACTTTAATGCGGAGTTGTGGATGGTGGTTTGTAATGTGGAGATACCGGTGGTGGCCTATACAATGGGTGAGTAGAAGGTGGTCTTTAAAGGGGTTGTGTATGTTGGTATGCAAATTGGGGTGCGGCAGGTGTTCTGTGAAGGGCCTTTGGAAGGTAACCTGTAAAGGGAAGTCTGAATGATGGTCTGCAAATGAGTTGCGGAAGGTGACCTGAAAGTGGCGCCGCATGGAAGGCTGTCTGTAAAGGGGGACGTGGCTATTGGGCTGTAAAGGGGGTTGTGGAAGGTGTTCTGTAAATTGGGGTGTGGAAGGTGGTCAGCAAAGGTGGGTTTCGAAGCTGGTCAGTAACTGCAGTTTTAAGTTTTTCTGTAAAGGGCAGTGTGGAATGTGCTCTCTAAAGTAGGACCTGAAAGGTGGACTTAATAGTGTGTGTGCAGAATTTGACCAGTAAAAGGTGGTGTAGTTGGCTGCCAGTAATGCGTTGGTGTGGAAGGTGGTCTGCAAAGGGGAGTGTGGATGTTGAGCTGTAACTGGGGTGCAGCAGGTGTTCTGACAATGCTGTGGAAGATGGCTTGTAAAGGGAAGTGTGGATGATGATCTGTGAATGAGTTGTGGAAGGTCGTCTGCAAGCGGTGGCGTGTGGACGGCTGTCTGTAAAGTGGGGTTGTGGAAGGTGGTTTGCAAAGGGGGTTGTGGAACCTGGTCTATCACAGTGGTTTGGAGGTTGTCTGTAAAGGGAAGCGTGGACTATGCTCCGGGAGTTTGTCTGTAAATTGGCTGCTGAACGTGGTCTGGAAAGGTTTGATTTGGAAGGTGGGTACTAATGGAGGGAGAGATGAATAATTGGCTTTTTATTAGGGGTATGGTAGGTGCTGAGTAAAGTGGGTGTGCGGAAGGTGGTATTTAATGGAACAGTTTTGAAGGTAACGTCTAAATTAGGGCATGCAAGGAGATCTGTAAAGAGGGTGTGAATGTTTGTCTTTAAAGTGCGTTGTGGAAGGTGCTCGTTATAGAGGGGTGTGAACGTTAGTCAGTAAAATGCTCCGTAGAAGCTAATCTATAAAGCGGGGTGTTAATGTAAATCTGTTTATGGGGTATGCAAGATGATATGTTACCGGGTTCTTTGTGAATGGTGGTTTATACAGGTGGTGTGAAAGGTTGTCTCTAAAGGCTAGTGTGGATTACGGTCCATAAATGGGGTGTGGCATGTGGTCCCTAAAGTCGGATGTAGAAGGTGGCCTTGGAAGGGCGGTGTGGAAGGTGGTCTGTAAAAGGAGTGTAGAAGATGGTATGTAAAGTGGAGTGTGGAAGGTGGTCTGGAAAGGGAGCATGGAAGTGGTCTGTAACAGGGGGTGTCAAAAGTGATCTTTAACGGGGGTGTGGAAGTTGGTATGTAAAAGGCGGAGTGGATGGTAGTCTGTAAAGGGAGGTGTGAAAGTTGGTCTCTAAAAGGGGATGTAGAAGGAGATCTGTAAAGGTGGCATAAAAGAAGGACTGTAAAGGGGCGTGTGGGAGTTGCTCTGCAAAGCAGTTGTGTAAGGTTGTCTGTGAAGTGTGGTGTTGAAGATTGGTGTCTATATTGGTGTTTGGAAGGTGGACTGTTAATGTTTCTTTTGGAAGGCGAGATTCATTGAATGGAGCAGCGTGTTTAGGGTCTGTAAAGGGGGTTTTGAATGTGGTAATTAAATGGACGGTGTGGAAGGTCGTCTGTATTGGCGGCATGGCAAAGGAGGTCTGTAAAGAGGGAATGTGGAAGGTCGTCTGTGAATATCTTGTGGTTAAGATTATCTCTCGGCGTTGGGTGTGTAGATGGTGGTCTTTAAATTGCGGGTGTTGAAGGTCGTGTGTAAAGTGGGTTGTGGAAGGTGGTCTATGAATTGGGGGTGTGGAAGGAGTCCTGTAAAGTGGGGGTTTGAAAGGTGGTATGTAATTTGGGTGTATGTATGGTGGTCTGAAATGTGGTAGTGTTGAAGTTGGCCTATAAATTGTGTGTGTGGTCTGTTAGGTGCGGGTGTGGAAGGTGATTTTAAATTGGTGGTGTGGAAGCTGTCCTGTAAGTTGGGGGTGCGGAAGGTGTCCTGTAAAGTGGGGGTGAGGAAGGTCTTCACCAACCACCTTCCACAGGCACACTGTGAAGGCCAATTTCCACACATCCACCATTTACAGGCTAACTTCCACAGTAACTTTTGCAGATAACTGTAAATGCCTCTAAAGGAGGGTTTGAATAGTGGTCTATGAAATTGCTGTGGCAGATATCCTGTAGTGGGTGTTGCAGAAGGTTGACTGTAAAAGTGGGTGTGGAAGGAGATCTATTAAAGCTGGTGTGGTAGGTGGCCTGAAAATCAAAGTGTGGAAGGTGGTCTGTAAGTGGACTTGGGGAAGGGGATCTGTAAATGCGGTATGGAAAGTGGAACATAAAGGGGAGTGTGGGAATTTCTCTCTGAAGTGGGTGCGCGGATGGTGGTCTGTGTGTTTTTTTTGGAATGTGTTGTGACAGGAGGAGTGTGTTTGATGTTTTGGAAATGTGGTTGGAAGGTGTTTCCTAAAGTGGAGTGTGGAAGATTGTCTGCAAGCAGTGGGGTGTGAACGTGGTCTGGGAATTAGGGCGTGGAAGTTAGTCTGTAAATTGGTTTATGGAAAGTGTTCTTCAAACGACGAGGTGCAAACTTTGATCTGCAAGCATTCTGTTGAAGGCAATCTGTGAAGTTGTTGTGAAATGTGTTAGGTAAAATGAGTCTGTAAAGTGGGCGAGTGGCTTGTTAAGTGGACGTGTGGAAAGTCACAAGTAAAGTTTTTGTGTACAAGCTGTTCTATAGAGTGCGAATGAGAACGGTAGTCTTTAAAATGGGGATGTGGAAGGTTGCCTGCAAAGACAAGTGTGGAAGGTTGTCTTTCACGAGGGGTGTGGATAGTGGTCTCAAAGTGGGGGTGGGTGTTGTTCTATAAAGGGGCGTGTGGAAGGTATTCTGTAAAGTGGGCGTGCAGAAAGAAGACTTGAACAGGGTGTGCGGAAGTTGGCCTGTAATGGCGGGTGCGAAAGGTCGTCTTTAATGTGAGGGCGTGGTATTTGTTCTTTAACGTGGTGATGTGCAAGTTGATTTGTAAAGGGGCTTTGGACGATGGTCTGTTAATTGGGTGTTTGTAGGGTGGCCTGTAAAGGAGGGCGTGGGAAGTCTCCTGTGAAGTCGGGTTTTCAGAGGTGCTCTGTAAATTGAGAATGTGTAATGTGGTCTATGAAGGGGTTGTCGAAGGTGGTCTTTAATGTGTGGGGTTGCAAGATGGTCTGAAACGTGCTGGCATGGAAAGTTTACGATAATTTGGGGATCTGCATCGTGGTCTGTAAGTTGGGGGTGTGGAAGGTGCTCTTCAAAGGTGGTTTGAAATATGGTCAGTAAAGTAGATATGTTAAACTGGACTGTAAAGTTGTGTGTGGAAGGTCGTTTGTAAAGTGGTGGTATGGAAGATGATCTTTAAATTGTTTGTGTGGAAAGTGCTCTGTGAAGTGGGGGTGTGGAACATGTTCTTTAAAGGGAAGTGTGGGAGGTGTTCTGTAAAGTGTGGTGTGAATGGTGAACTGTAAATGACTTTGTGGAAGTTCACTGTAAAGCGGGGCTGTGGAAGGTGGTCTGTAAAGGGGAGTTTGGGATATGTTACATAAAGTGTGCCATCGAATATGGTCTGTGTAGTAGCCTGTTGACAGTTGCCTGTAAAGCGTGAGTGGGGAAGGTGATGAGTAAAGAGTGGTGTGTAACATCTTCTCTAAAGTGGGGCTGTGACAACTGATCTGCAATGTGGGGGTGGGGAAGCTGGTATTTAAAGTGGGGCTGTGGCGCTGGACTGTAAAGTGGGGTGTGGAAAAAGTTTGCACAGTTCGGTTATCAAGGTGGTCTGTAAGGTGGGAGTGAGGAACTAGGTTGTTAAAGTGGGGGTGTGGGACATGTTATGTAAACAAAAAAGTGTGTGCATGGTGATCTGGAAACGGAGGTGAAGAATGTGGTCGGAAAAGTGGGGTGTGGATGGTGGTCTGTTACGTGATTGTGGAAGCAGGTCTGTAAATAGGGGTTCTGGAGTATGGTCTATAAAGTGGATGTCTGGAACGTGGTCGGGAATGGGGTTTTGGAAAGTTGTCTGTAAAGCACTGTGAAAGATTGCCTGTACAATGAGCATATGGAAGATGGTCTCTAAAGTTGGTGTGTGGAAAATGGTCTATAAAAGAGGTGGTGGATGTTGGTATTTGAAGGTGTGGGTAAGAAAGTTGGCCTGTAAATGTATGGGTGTGGCAGTTGCCCTTTGAAGGGGCTATGAAATTTTGTCAGCAACGGCGGATGCTGGTAGTGGTCTGTAAAGGAGGTGCTTAAGGGACAAGTTAAGGGGGTTGTGGGGGGTTTTCTGCAAACAGGAGTGTGGAAGGTAATCTTTCACGTTAGGGGTGGAAGGCAGTCTGTAACGAGGAATGTGGAAGGTGGTGTGTAAGTGCTGAGTGTGTGGAAAGTGGCCTTTAAATTGTGGCTGTGGAAGCTGCTCTGTGAAGACCGTGTGGGGGAGATGGACTGGAAGTTTTGGAAATCTGGATCCTGTTCTTTAATGCGGGGGTGTGGGCGTTAGTCTGTAAATAGCGCATGTTGTAAGTGGCCTGTAAAGTGAGGGTGTCGAAGGTGGACTGAAAGGCGGGTGTGTGGACTGTGGCCTGTAAAGTGTGGCTGTGGAAGGCGGTCTGCAAATTCGGGATTTCGAAGGTCTTAACCGACCACCTTCCACAGCCACACTTCTAATCACACGTTCCGCACATCCACCACTTACAGCCCACCTTACACATTCACCTTTGCAGGTCACTTTAAAGGCGGCTGTGTCCTGTCCATAACGTGGGGGTTTTGAAGTTTCTTTATAAAGTGGATGTGAGGATGGTGGTCTTTAAAGTGGGTGTGGAAGGTGTCCTTTAAATTGAGAGATTAATGCTGGTCTAAGAATTGGGGCTGTGGAAGTTGGTTTGTCAAAACGGGTTGCAGAAGGTGGTCTTTAAATTATGGTGTTGAAGGTGCTCTGTAATCCTTGGGGGTGTGGACGGTGATTGGCAAATTTGACTATGGAAGTTGGACTGTAATTGTTGCTGTGCAGAATGTGGCCTTTAAAGTAGGGTGTGGAAGTTGGTTTGCGAAAAGTTTGTGGGGAAAATGGTCTGCAGGTTTGAGGTGTGCGGATGGAAGAATGTAAAATGGGGTGTTGAATTTGGTTTGTAATGTGGGGGTTTGGAAGGTCTTCACAGACCTTCTTCCACAGTCACACTTTGAAAGCCAACTTCAGCACCCGCACAAATTAGAAACCAACTTCCAAAGTCAACTTTTAGATCACTCTAATGGCGAGTGTGAAAGGTGTTCTATAACGTGGGCGTTGGAATTTGCTCTGTAAAGTTGGGGTTTGAAAGGTGAACAGTAAGGAGAGTTGTGTAACGTGGTCTGTAAAGGGGCTGTGGAAAGTGGTTTTAAAGGGTGTTTGGAATCTTTTCTCCAAATGGGGGATGTGGAAAGCGGTCTGTAAAAAGCGGGTGTTGATGGTGGCCGTTAAATGCGTCTGTGGAAGGTGTTCTGCAAAGTGAGGGAGAGGAACATGGTCTATAATATGGGGTTGTGCTAGTTGGTCTCAAAAGGGAACTTGGAAGTGGTGGTGTGGAAGGTGGCCTATAAAGTGCGGGCTTGGAAGGTGGTCTTTAAAAGCGGTTGTTGAAGGTGGTTCGTTAAGCGTAGGTGTTGAAGGTACTCTGTAAAGTGCAGTTGTGTCAGGTGGTCTGTAATGTGGGGGACTGGAAGGCGGTCTGTAAAAGGGAATTGTGGCAAATATTATGTAAAGTGTTTTGTGTAAGAAGGTCTGTAAAGTGTGAGTGTGGAAGGTAGCCTTTCAAGGAAGTTGTGAATTATGGTTTTTAAAGTGGGGGTGAGGTTGCTGGTATTTAACTTGGGGGTGTGGAAGATGGTCTGTAAAGTCAGGGTTTGGAAGGTGGAAGGTAAAGTCACACGGGCTCAGAGGTGAGCAGGCATGATGGATCCAAAATTGGCTTCGTCATAGAAGACAGAGGGTAGCAGTGGACGATTCTGAATGGAGAGTTGTGACTACTGGTGTTCCGCTGGGATCAATGCTGGGACCTTTGTTGTTTGTAGTATATGTAAATGATTTGGAGGAAAAAGTAACTGGGCTAATTAGTAAAATTGCAGACGACATGAAGCTTGTAGGAGTTGCAGATAGTGAAGAGGATTATCAAAGGAAACAACGGGATATGTATCGGTTGTTGACATGGGTGGAGAAATGGCAGATGGAGTTTAATCCGGACAAATGCGAGGTAATGCATTTTGGAAGGTTTAATACAGGTATAAATTATGCAAAAAATGGCAGAACCCTTTATTTGCAACGACGGGCAGAGCGATGCGGGTGTACAGGTCCACAGGTCACTCAAGGTGGCAACGCAGGTGAATAAGTTCGTCATGAAGGCATATGGCATTCTTGCCTTCATCGGCCGGTGTACTGAGTTTAAAAGCTGGGAAGTCATGCTGCAGCTGTATAGAACCTTGTTTAGGCCACCTTTGGAATATTGATTTCACTTCTGTTCGCCACATTACCAGATGCATATGGAGGCGTTGGAGACGGTGCAGATGAGGTTTACCAGGATGCTGCCTGATCTGGAGGTTATTATCTATGAGGAGAGGTTGGAGAAACCCGGATTGTTCTCGCGAGAGAGACAGAGATTGAGGAGCGACTTGATAGAAGTTTACAAAAATATGAGTAGCATGGACAGAGCAGATAGTCAGAAGCTTTTTCCCAGGGTGTAAGAGTAAATTACCAGGGAACATTCATTTATGGTCAGAGGAGAAAACATTAGAGGAGATGTGCGGGGCTTGTTTTTTATGCAAAGGGTAGTGCGTGTCTGGAATTCGCTACCAGAGGAGGTGGTGGAATCAGGTATGAAATTGTTTTTTAAGAGGCAGCTTCACAAATAAATGAATAGGATGGGAATAGAGTGATACGGTCCCTAGAAGTGCAAAATGTTTTAGTTCGACAGGCAATATGATGACTGCAGGCTTGGAGCGCCGATTGGCCTGTTGCTGTGCTGTCCTTTTGTTTGTTCTTTGTTGTTTGTAAAGTGGGGAGTGGAAGTTGGCACATAAATTGGGGTTGTGTCATTTGGTCTATAAAGTGGGTGTTTGGAAGGTGGTCTGTAAATTGCAGGGTGAAAGTTAGCCATTAAATTGGTGTTGCGGAAGATGGAATGTAAAGGCGAGTGTTGATAGTGGCCCGTAAATGAGGTGTGGAATGTGGTCCCTAAAGTGGGGTGTGGAAGGTGGTTTATAAATTGGGGTGTGGAATGTGGACTGTAAATGGTTAATTTGGAGGACAGATTTAATGGAGTCATGGGTGAAGATTTTGGGTCATCAAGGGGATACGGATGGTGCTTAGTTAAGTGGGGGTGTGGACGGTGATGTTTAAAGGATGGGTGTGGAATGTGGTCTGTAAAGTGGGGCGACGAGGCGGACTGTTGTGGGTGCATTGATGTTTGGTACATAAATTGAAGATGCGGTTGGTGATCTGAGGAGATTTGTGGAATGTGATTTCTCAACGAGAGCGTGGTTGATACTTTGTAAATGGGCTTGGAAAGTGCCCCCTAAAGTGGGGTGTGGTAGGTTGTCTGCCAGCAGTGGGGTGTCGAATGTGGTCTGTTAATTGTGGTGGTGGAAGGTAGTCGGTAAGTGTGGAAGTGTGAACGTTGATCTGCAAGGTGGCTGTCGATGGCGCTTTGGAAAGGTGTGAAATGAGGTCTGAAAAGGGATTGTGGAAGGTTACCTGTATTGTGAGGGTGTGGAAAAAAAAATCAGATATGTGGGCGTGTTGAAGGTGGTCTGTATGGCGGGGATGTGAAAGGTGGGCTTAAATTGGGGGTCATGGAAGGTGGTTGTTATAGTGAGGGCTGGGAACATGGTCTTTAAACTGGGGGTGTGGAAAATGTTCTGTAATTTTCGGGAGTACAATGTGATCTGTAGAGTGGTTGTGAAAATTCCTCTTTAAATTGTGGCAGCGATGTTGGTCAGTAAAGGGTTTTTTGGATGGTCACCTATCTAGAGGCGGGTGAGGAAGGTGGACTGTAAACGAGGGGTGGAGGGGTGGAGGGGTGGAAGGTATTCTTTAAAGGTGGGGGGATGTAGGTTTTTCTGTAAATGTGAATTTTGGAAGGAGGTTTTTAAATGGGGGTCTCTGTGAAATTAATCCGCAAACCGGTATGCAATGCCATTTCTATAGGTGAATGTGGAATGCAGTCTGCAACATGGACTGTGGTTCGTGGCCTTTAAACGGGGTGTGGAATGTGGCCTGTAAAGCGGGATGTTGATGTTCTTCCGTATATTTACGGTTTGGAAGGTTGTCTATAAAAGGGAGTGTGGATGCTGCTCTGTGTAGGATCTGCAGAAGGTATGATGTGAAGGGGGTATTACATGGTGTTCAGCAAGGAAAACTGTGGGACGTGGTGTGTAAGCGCTGGCGGAATGGGAGGTTGCCTGTAAAGAGGGTATGGGGAGGAGTGTTTTAAAGTGGGGGTGTGGAAGGCGGTCTGTAATGTGGATGTTGAAAGGCGGTCTGTAAACTGGCGGTGTGATTGTGATAGGTGAAGGAGGGATGTGGAAGGTGGTCTGAAAATTGGGGGTGTACCAGATGGCTTCGTAAGTGGGATTGCAAGGTTGTCTGTAAAGTGGGGGTGTCGAACTTGGTCTGTAAAGTTGGGTGTGGAAGTTTACCTGTCAATTGGGGCGTGGATGGTGATGCGTAAAGTGGGGGTATGGAAGGTTGTCTGTAATGTGGGGGGTGTGGAAGTTGGTCTGTAGAGTGGGGGCATGAAATGTGGTCTGGAAGGGGGGCGTGGATGTTGGACTGTAATAATAGGGTGTGGAAGGCTGCCTTTAAAGTTTGGGCATGGAAGATTTGCCATTAAAGTGGGGGTTAAAAGCACGTCTGTAAAGTAGGGGTGAAGAATTTGGTTTTAAAGTGGGGTTGTGGCAAATGGATTGCAAAAGGTGTGAGGGAGGGGTTCTGTAAGGTGGGGTCCAGAAGGTGGCCTTCAAAGGGCTGAGCGGAAGCTGGTCTGTCAGGGCGGGTATGCAAGTTGGGCTGCAAAGCGGTTGTTTGATATGTGGTCTGTAAAGGCGGGTGTGGAACGAAGTCTATAATGTGGTGTGTACAATTAGTCTATAAAGTGGGTTTAGAAAATTGCCTATAAGTTGGGAGTCTGGAAGGTGGACTGTAACTGAGGATGTGGAAAATGGTCTGTAAAGTGGGTTGTGGAAGGGGGTCTGTAAAGTGGGCGTGTGGAAGGTGGTGAATAATGTGATGGTGTGGAATGTGGTCAATAAAGTGGGAGTGTGCAAGTTTGGCCTGTAAAGATAATTTTGTAGTTTTTTCTGTAACATGGTTTGCGAAAGATGGTCTGTAAAGTGGGGATTCGGAAGTTGGTCTTTTATATGTGGGTGTGGAATGTGGCCTTTAGGGTGCAGGTATGCACGGCTTTTTATAAAGGGAGTTTGGGATATGTCTGTATAGAGCATGTGAGGAAGGTGGTGTGTAATGGAGATTGTGGAAAGTCATCTGTGAATTGGGGGTCTGGACGGTGCTGTGTAAATTGGGGGTTTTGAACGTGGTCCGTAAAGGGAGTTTGTGGATTCAGGCCTATACATTTGTCGTGAGTCATGTGGTTTTAAAAGTGGGTGTGTGGTAGGTGGTCTGTAAGTGGGGTTTAGGAGGGTGGTCTGTAAATGTGGGGTCAGTAATGTCATCTTTATTGTGAGCGTGTGGAAGGTGGGCTTTAATGGAATGTGTTGAAGGTTGCTTGTAAATTGGGGATGTGGAAGATAGTCTATAAATTTGTGGTCTGGAAGGTGGTCAATAATGTGAGGGCGTGGAATGTGGTCTATTACGTGGGGATGTGCAAGGCTTTCTGTGAAGTGTGTTTGGAAGGTTGTCCGTAAGGTGAGTGGGTGTAAGGTGGAGTTTAACGGAGACTGTGGAAAGTCGTCTGTGGATTGGGGGTTTGGAAGGTCGTCGTAAAGTCTGGTTTTTCATCGAGGTCTGTTAAGAGAACGTGTGGAATGCAGCCTATAAATTTGACGTGAGTCATGGTGTTGTGGGAGGGGGGGGGGGGTGGGGGGGGTGGAATATGGTTAGTAAATAGGGGTTAGGTGGGTGGTCTCTAAAGTTGGGTTGAGGAATGTCATCTTGAAAGTGAACATGTGGAAGATGGTCTGTAAAGTGGGGATGAGGAAGCTGGCTTCTAAATTCGGTGACTGGCTGGTGGTCTGCAATGCGGCGATGAGAAAAGTAATCTGAAAAGTTGGGTGTGGAAGATGGTTTTTGATATGGGGCGTGGAAGATGAACTCAAACATTTGGACGATGAAGGTGGTCTGTAATCGGTGTCTGTGGAGGGTCGTTGAAGGATGGCTTACTCTGAGCTTGTATGCTCCCTGGTCCGGAAGGCCACCTTTGGCTTGGAGGGTGTCAGAGATTGAATTATCCGCCAAACCGGCGAAGGTTCTATCTCGGGAGAGTTTGGATTTAAATCGCCGTATTGACATTGTTTTGCCACATGGTAAAAATCATGGAGCAAGGACTCGAATTACATTCGCCAGGTTGCTAAACGCCCCCATTAAATTTCGCCCTTTACGCAACCTTGTTGCCTGCCAGGATGAAGAAAAGTTGGAAACATTCTTAATTAGTCATCTAATTTGGTTACTGAATTAACTTTGACTTGCCTTGATGCCGTCTGCATTTGGTGCAATTGGAATGAAGCAATGTGCTAACATATTGAGCCTCAGAATTTTCATTTGGTCCTGCAGCAGAGCTTTACCTCAGGAAAATATACACATAAAAAATTGGAGCAGAAGTAGATCATTCAAGCCTTTCAGCCTGATCTCCCATTCAGTACGGGCATGGCTAATCCTCTTTATCAACGCAATAGTCCCGCTCCCTCCCCATTCCCCTTGAGGTCTTTACATTCTTGAATTCTATCAATTTCCTTCTTAAATATATTCACTGACTTTACCTCCACTGCCTTCTGTGGGAGAAAATTGCACATGCTCACCACCCTCGGGGCGAAGAGGTTTCTCCTCATCAAATTGCATAATGGCCTGTCCCGTATCCTCAGACTGCCGTCTTGATCTGACCATCGCATCGAACCCACCCCCACCCACAGCCGGAGGAAGCATCAGCCATGTATCCAGTCTCTCCATGCCTGTCGGAGTTTTACATTTTTCAATGAGATCCCCTATCCTGCTTCTCATGTAAATAAAGGCTTACTCTGCCCAATATCTCCTCATACCGTAACTTATTCCAGGTGAGAGTCTGGTCAACATTCGCTGCATTACCTCTATGGCAAGTATATGCTTCCTTATGCAAGGATACGAAAATTGCACTCATTACTGCAGTTGCGGACTGACCAAGGGCCTGTACAGCTGCAGTCAGGCACTCTTCGTCCTGTACCCTAGTCCTCGCTGAATGAACGCCAACATAACATTTGCCTTCTGAAATGCTTGCAGTTCCTGCATGTGTGCTTTCAGTAATTGGTTTAAAAGCAGCTCCCAACACCTTCTAAAGGGAAACGAGGAATGGACCATAAATTCTGGACTGGGGCTGCGATTCCCACATTCCATAAATTAAATTTTAATAACATTGTGAGATGTTATCCAAATCAAGGTGATTGTTAGTTACAATGCATTCACTCGTTCAGAGATCCTGATTCTCTCTTATCTTCTTTCCAGGTGTCAGCAGCAAGAGGGTGAGTCAACCGTTCTCCTCAGAAGAAAGCCCGAGCCCAAGGCCACCTATGAGGATGTTGAGGAAGATTATTTCCCACATGCAGAGCAGCTCCAGTGCTCACCTGCATCCTCCCTCAGCATAGGGACACAAACATCTGGGGAATGGTGGTAAGCAATCTCCAGCTCGTGAAAATCACCAGCATCCGACATGTGAGCATTCATCTCCCCCTCTGTTCATTCCTCAGTCTGACAGGCGCCAAGGTCTAATGGCTCAGAATGAATGTTTGTTCAGCTTCTTGCTGGGGTATCAATGATCCGAGAATCCTCTGGGCCAGACCTGCAGCCTCGTGGACTTCACTGGAGAGTCAGAATTTTAAATGGCCACATCAATCACAGTTCCAGGACTATTAATGTATTGCTTTAATGGTGACCTGAAGCTCCTAAGACCACAGGGGACACTTCTCTCAATTGAAAATTTTGCTGCTCGACAGTGAGTGGGTGGCCCTGTTCCTGAACTGCTTTTTTGTGGCGATCGTATCTTTGAATTTTCACACCAGGAATGTGGTCTGTAAAGGCACATGTGGAAGGTGACCCGTAAAGGGAAGAGTGGATGGTAGTCTGCAGAGAGTCGGTGGAATCTTATCTGTAAAAGGGTGTGAAGAAGGTTATCTGCAAAGGGAGTGGGGTTGTGCGTTGTGGGGATAGAGTCATAGTGTTTTCCTGGGGTCAGCATCAGGTTTCTGTGTGTCAAGGGAGGAGGTTACAGTGAAAGGAGGAATATTACCCTACCCCTTTCACCCTAAATATTGTGCTAACCACTATTGAAACATGCGAAAGATCACATTCGTACTTCTCTCCGGTATCCTGGAGTCTCCCCGCATCACTCTCGACCCGAATAAAAGAAGGAAACTGGACATGCCTTCCATTCTCCCCGAGGCCAGACCTGCCACTGTTTCCATGGCCCAAGCTGATTCAATGTCAACTTTATAGTCGCCCTCCATGAACATCGCGACCAGCACTAAAAATTGGCCCTCCCACCCTTAGAAATTCCAATTCGTCCTTTCACTGTAACCTCCTCCCTGATACACAGGAAACTCAGCTGGCCCCAAGATCACACTATGAACCTGTCTCTACAAGGCACAAGGCCACCCCCTTTGCAGATAACCTTCTTCACACCCTTTTGCAGATCAGATTCCACCGACTCATTCCAGACTACCATCCATACATCCAATTCCAGGTCACCTTCCACACGAGCCATTACAGACCTTCTTCCACACCCCCACGGTACCGACCATCTGTCAACCCCCCTTTATAGACCACCTTCCATTCCACCTATTACGGGCCATATTCCTTGGCAACATTGCATGCCTGCTTACACAACCCCACTTTACAAACAACCTTCCACAGCCACTTTTACAGGACAACTTAGAATCCCCCCATTTCGGACCATCAACCTCAGCTCATTTTATAGACCGCCATCCGGATCCCCTTTCTAGACCACATTCCACACCTCCCTGTGCAGATTCCTTCCAAACCAACACTTTGCCGGGCTCCTTCCACACCCTTCTTTGCAGAACTCCGTCCACTCCCTGCATAAGAGGAGCGGCTTCCATAAATCCACTTTCAGACCTCCCTCCTCAGCCTTATTCATTACATCCGCCGTACCACTACCTTTTAGGCATCGCCTATCTCATTCTCCCTCTATTTTATTACCACCTTCAGCAAACATTTCATACTACCTTCCACGCCGCCTTCAGAGTCTACATTCCACAAGCCACTTTATCGACCAACTTCCACAGCCCCCTTTATGGAGCACATTCCAAACCACCCTAAAAGACCTGATTCCACACCACACACCACCCTTTACACATTCACCTGCAAACCCACATTGCGGACCAATTTTCAAACCCCCTTTACAGGCCATCTACAACAGCCCCCTTTACAGAATACACTCCAGACCATCTTAACGGGTAGACTTCATCACCTTAGGACCAACTTCAACCCATCCCCCCTCTACCGAAAACATTCCACACCACAACCCTTTACAGACCACTCTGTAATCCCCCTTTAGAGATCACCTTCGACTCCCAGTTAATGCACCACTTTGCACAGAACCCTTTACAGACCACCTTCCGCAACACACTTTACATGCTACCATCCGCTCACGTCCTTAATGGCCCAGCTTCCACACCCCCCACTCCTTCCCTTTCCAGACCTCCTTCCAAACTCCCGAGACAGAGCACCCACCCCATTTCGATTTACAGATAATTTCAAACACCCTTTTATAAACTACCTTTTGTACCGCTCTCCCGAAACTTCACAGAATATCTTCACAAAATCTTGTGCCTCACGTAGCTTTTACATTCAACCTGGCGTACCACCCCCAATCGCTATTTTAAAAATCTACTTTTGCAGTCTCCTCCCTTTCGTGACCTCCGCCCACATCTTCTGGATGTACACCAACTGCCCCAAAAGTTTGGTCGTGCCTTTTTCACCTATCTCGCATTCATACCATCAGCTGGGCCTGAGATCCCAGCACCATGGAGAGTGGGCAGAATGGGGAGGGCTGTCTGCAGCATCAGCCAATTAAGAGAAATAGTTCTCCCTCACCCTATGCACGCCAGGGTAGCCAGGCCGGGAATCCAAATTTGTAGAGTTCCTGTTGAATAGGGAATAAAGCTTTGACCGGCTACAAGTTTCCGGTCTGAAGCCCTGTTAATGAACTTTCATGAGGTGTAAGTGGGTTCCTGACTTTCACCAGTAATAAAGGGGCGCGGCCCTTATCCAGCCATGAATGTCGTGCAGGAAGAACCCAAAAAAATTTTCCAAAATCGGGAAAATGGTCTTTAGGCTCCATGGACATCGTCCACACTCGGCCACCACAATTCCCGCTGCTGGAGGCAAGGTTCGATACAACCCAGGATATTTTGATAATATAGTGTTGAGTCCTTTAACTGGACGGGATATAACAGCAAATGTTCGTGCAGTCATGTACCCGTATTGGCTGTTTAATGCGAGGTCACTAAAATGCATTTGGCTGGATGATGAACTCCACAGTTTTGCTAAAATAAATTAGATCATGTTGTTCCAGCACTGACTGTAATTAATGTCAGTTTCCATCGGGTTTGATTGTCCTTTACTCATTCGTTCCATTGAACTGAACACGGAAACTTCATTCAATATTCATATCAAAGTGTATTAAAATGGAATAGGTCTTAAATATTTATCAGGTCTGGATTTATTAACATTTATACTTCACATGATTTGATTTCATGATCAGACTCTCAGAACAAAAGTAAGAGATGTCGATCGAACTTCGTGCATTTTAATTTTGGGCATATGTGATATCAAAGTTACATAAATATATATATATATATATATATATATATATATATATGGATATAAGAGCAGATTCAGAAAATGAATTGTAGAATTCAGCTCAAATCTGGCTTGGTGAATTTCTTAAAATATATCCAGTGGCCTTTAATTAGAATGTGACACATTAATTGGAAAATTGGGTAAAAATGCATCCAATTCGATTCACTCCAACTAATATCCAGAAAAGGCTAATGGCACTGGATACTGTAAAGCCTACGGGCTCTGACAATATTACCGCAATCCGGCTGAAGTCCTATGCTCCAGGACTTGCTGCACCCCTAGCCAACCTGTTCCAGTACAGCTACAACACTGGTATCTAGCCGGCTATCTGGAAAATTGTCCAAATATGTTCTGTACACAGAAAGCCAGGCAAATCATACATGGCCATTGAGCGCCCTAGAAGTCCAGTCTGCATCATCAGTACAGTGATGGAATGTTTAATCGACACTTTCATTTTATTCATCAGTAATAACCTGTTCCCTGACGCTTCTGGTTCCGCCAGGATCACGCAGCTCCTGACCTCATTACAGTCCTTAATCCGAATATGGACAAAGAGCTGAACTCTTGAGGTGAGGGTGAGCGTGATTTCAATTGATATAAAGGCAGCTCTTGAACGAGTGTGGCATTAAGTCGCCCTTGCAAAACATAATTTAACGTGAATCAGGGGAAATAATCCCCTATGGTTGGAGTTGGGTCAATCACCTATGTTCCAGAACATCACTACAGGTGTTCCTCAGGTAGTGTCCTTAGCCCAACCATCTTCAGCTGCTTCATCGCAAGCCTTTCTTCAATCAGAATATCAGAAATTCACTGATGATTGCACAATGTACAGCACCATTTGTGTATTCTCCGATACTGAATTACATGGTCACCAAATGCAGCAAGAACTGAACAACATCCATTTGCTCCCTAATAAGCGGATTGTAACATATATGCCTCACAAGTGCCAGGCAATGACCAATTCCAGGAAGATAGAATCCAAACATTCCCCTTGACCTTCAATAACGTTACAATTGCTAAGCCGTTCACTGTCAAATTTGTAGGCGGTACCATTGATCAGAAAATGAAGTGGATGAGCCATATCCAAACAGATGGCTGCAAGGCAGTTCCCTAGCAATGAATGCTGTGGCCAGTTACTCACCTCCGGACTCCCCAGAAATGTCCACAATCCACAAGTCAGGAGTTTGATGAAATACTCCCAAATCACCTGAATGAGTGAAACTCCCAAAATTCTCAAGAAGCTCCACTGCATTCAAGAAAAAGCATTTTGCTTGATTCACATATCATCCACAATATTAATCACCTCCCCCTTCCATCAGCGGTGCACAGGAGGAACAGTATGACCTTCTAAAATATGCACTGCAGCAAATCACCACGGCTACTTATGAATGCACATCCCAAACAAACCGCCACTACCGCCTCGCTGGACAAAGGCAGTAAACACTTGGGGAGACCACCATATGGAAATTCCCCTGCAAGCCAAATATCAACCTGACTTGTAACTATGTCACCGTTCCTTTACTGATGGTGGCCAGGAAGCTGAGAATTCAAGAAGGTGGTGAAGGCTCATTCCCGTTACTGTAGGTAAGCAAGAGGCATGGATTTAAGTGGTAGAATATGAGATGAGGAGTGATGCCAGGACGTTTTGTATACATAGTGAACATTGTGTGGAATGGACTTCCAGATAGAGCAGTGATGGGGGCTGGTAGAGAACAAAAAACTTGACATTGTTTAAGAAACAGTTGGAAGATGTGTGGGTGACAGATAGAATGAGCTTTAATAAGTCAAATTGTGTCCATCATAATTCCAAAATATCTTAAGTAAAAGGCTGAATTGTCACATCTGGAGATAGGTTACAAAGCAACAGATAACCTGTATCTAGTGTGTCCCATGGACAGACTAAACCATGAGGAACACATATATCTACAAGGGCCTAACTCCTGGCGTCAGCCGTGGCTTATATTTTGGCCAGTTTGCATCTGTACTTCCAGTAAAAGACTCCTTGTTTCAGCCAGTTCATTTTGAGAATCTAGTCGCAACTGCTTTTCGCAAAGCAAGGTTTGTCATATTTTATTTTTTAAATAAATATTGATGGCATGTTTGCATCTCTGGAGGGACCATCATGTATTGCACCTCACTAATTGCCCTTGAGAAGGTTGTGGTGAACCGACTTCTTCAAACACTGCAGAACATTTTGCGTATGTATACACACTACTGTTAGGGAGGTGAACCAGGATTTTGAGCCAGCGACAATGAAGTAACGGTGATATGTTCCAAGTTAAGATGATGGGTGGAGGGGAAATTTCTGGTGGTTGTGTTCCCTTGTGTGTGCTGCCCTTGTTATTTTGTTTGTAATGTTCGGGAACCTGGAAGTTGCTGTCGACAGAACCTTGGTGGGTTGCTGCAGTACATTTTTTATATGGTACCCACTGCTGCCACTGTGTGACGGTGGTGTAGGGAGTCAATTTGTGCAGAGACGGTGCCGATCAAGCGGGATGTTTGTCCTGGATCGTTTGCAGCTCAATGAGTGTTGATGGAGATGCACTTATTCAGACAATTGGGGAGTATTCCACCTCACTCCTGACCTTTGCCTTGTCGACGGCTGACAGACTCCGAGCAATCATGATGTCACTTACCAGCGCAGGATTCCTAGACCCTGATCTGTTCTTCTAGACACTGTACTTATGTGGCCGTTCAAGTTCACTTTCTGGTTAACATTAACCCACAGGTGTTGATAATGGTGGATTCACCAATCGTAATGTCATTCAAAATCAAGAAGCAAACTTTAGGTAGTCTTTTGTCCGTGATGGCCATTCCCTGGAAATTGTATTGCGTGAATGTTACTTGCCACTTGTCAGCCCTAGCCTGGATATTGTTCAGCTCTTTCTACATTTGGGCATGGCAGTCTCTGAGGAGTCGTGAATGTGACTGAACATAGTGCAATCTTCAGTGATCATTCACACTTCTAACCTTATAATGGAAGAAAGGGCATTGATGAAGCAACTTAAGTCATTTAGGCCGAGGGCAGTACCCTGGGCTAACTCTGCAGTGATGTTTTGGAGCTCAGATAATTGACCTCCGACAAGCACAAAGAGTTTCCTTTGTGATGGGTGTCACGCCAAACAGCAAATACTTTTTCTATTGATTCCATTGACTCAGGTTATTCTCGGCCTCTTTGATGCCACACTCAGTCATGTGCGGCCTTGATGTCAACGCAGTAACTATCACCTCATTGAACAGACAATTGTCTGAATGCATCGTTGCCGACCTCTTCCAATTCATTACTGATAATCGAGATTAGACTTGGCAGCAATAGGCCGGATTGGATTTGTCCTTTTTATTTGAGTACAGGGCATATATTTGTTAAATTTTCAACACTGCTCTTTCTTAGTTGTAATGGCACAGATTGGCAATGGGTTGGCAAGTGTTGTAGAAAAAATATTCAACACTATTGCTGGAATTATTGTCAGGCCTATTATTTCTTGCAGTATACAGTGCATTGAGCATTTTCTTGAAAGTACAAGTAGTGAATCGTATTGGCTGAGTAATGGGATCTGAGATGCTGGCAATTTCCTGAGGAGGCTGAGTTGAATCATTCTTTTCGAACTTATTACGGAGTATTTTTGCGAATGTTTAAGCTCTATATTTAGCGCTGTTATGGTGGGCACGGCCACCATTAAGGATGTTAATACGTGTGGAGCCATTTCCGGCTCCAGTCAGTTGTTTACTGCCCACCACATTTTACGACTGGATGTGGCAGGACTCCAGAGCTTAGGTCTGAACCATTAATTCTGGATTCAATTCGCTCTGCCTAAACATTGCTGCTAAAGTTATGGGCATGCAAGTAGATATGCCTGGTGCTGTTCCTGGCATGATCTCATGGACGCTTAATTGTAACAGTGTTGATTCCTTGCCTGGTTCATAATGGTAGAAAGCGGTATATACTTGGCCATTAGGCTGCAGATTGTATTTGAGTGGAACTCTGCTTCTACAGATCACCCACAGTCCCTCATGGACGCCCAGTTGCAAAATCTGTTTAAAACCTATTCCATTTAGCAACGGGGATGGTGGCACACAACAAGATGGAGGCTATCCTCAATGTGAAGACGTGATTTTATCTCCAAAAAGGCCGAGCGGTGGTTCGTCATTTGCTTAATATTATGGATAAATACATTTTTGGTAGGCAGGCTGTTGGGGATGAGGCCAAGTATGTTTCAGTCTCTTGCTGGTTCCCTCACCACCTGCCGCAAGCCCAATCTGGGAGCGAGGAGGATTAGGAATTGGCCACCTCAGTCTGGTGTTATGCTACGGAGACAGTGTTGGTGAGGAAATTGATGCCGCCCCATCTAGAGTACATTATCTGTCAAAGCCACTATCGTTGCTTCCTCCAAATTGCCATCAGGCTGGAGAATTACTCATTCAACAGTTGAAAGTGAGGTTTGATGGGGGGAGATGGAGGATGGGGTATACACAGTAATATCTCCGAGGATTTCTTACCTATGTTTCCCTTTGCACAATGAAATTCATGTGGTCTGGATTCGATATTGAAAACTCCAGAGGCAACTCCCTCCCGACTGCATGTAACTATGCTACCACCACTTCAGGGTATGTTCTGCTCATGGAACAGGGTGTATCCAAGAATGTACAAGATAGTTTCGGAAACATGATATCTACCGCATGAATCTGTGAGTATACCTATGTCAGGCTGTTCTTTGACTAGTCTGTAGGAAAGCTCTCCTTATTTTGGCACCATGCCCCAGATGATAATAAGGAAGTCTTAGCAGGGTCAACAGGGCTGGCTTTGCTATTGTCATTTCCGCTGCATAGGTCGATGTCGGATGATCGGTCCATTTCCATTATTGCTTCGTGTTTTTTGTGCTTTGATACACCTGATTGGCTTGCTTAGCCGTTTCGGAAGGCAATTAAGATACAACCACTTGTGTGACGGTTTTTTTTGGAAGTCAGTGATGTATCAAGATTGATTATGACAATGAACATATACATAGTGTTCACTGGGAATGTTAAATATTAATAAAGTCAGGCCAGTGATGTATCTGTAGGAAGAGTTACAATGAGTATTTGTTTATTGAGCTATTGAGAGGCACAGTATTAATGAAGTGACCTCAGCGATGTATCTGGATGGATACTGACAATGAGCATGTGTTTAATGAGAAATAGCGATTTATCGAAATAATAAAGAAAGGTCAATGATATATCCGGATGAACAGCGACAATGAGCCAGTGCTTAGTGATTTATCGGGATGTATACACCTAATGAAGTGTGGTCAGTGATCTGTCAGGATGCATAGTGACAATAAGAAAGAGATAATTGATATAAATGAATGCTTGGGGAAAATAAGGTTGAGGTCAGAGATATGAATGGATATATAGTCAGATTAAGAGAGTGTTCAGCGACCTAAGTGAATGAATACTGAAAATAACAAGGAAATCTGTGAACTAACTGAATGCGCAATGTCAGTGAGAGTCAGGTCAGCCACTTAAAAAGATGGTTAGTGAAAATGAGAGTTATTTCAACGATCCAACTGGATGGACATTTACAATAAAAATGAGCTTCGTAACCTAACTATGGATAGTGGCAATAAGACTGAGATCAATGGTATTACTGTAAGGACATTGACAATAAGCGTGGTGTAACTAATCTAAATGGCTGGATAGTGACATTAAGGGTGAGTTCAGTTATCTAGTTGGATTGACAGTGACAATCAGAGTGAGATCAGTGATCTAACTGAATGGACAGTGACATTAGGATTGAGGTAAGTGCTCTGACTTGACATATATTGATAAGAAGAGTTAGGGCAGTGATCTAACTAGATGCTTATTGACAATAAAAAGATAACGTCATCGATCAAACTGAAATGGATACTAAAAATGAAAGTGAGGTCACTGGCTAACTGGATGGATAGTGACAAAATGACCAAGTAAGTGATCTAACTGTACGGATGTTGACAAACAGAGTGTGGTTTGTGATCTGAAAGAATGGGTGGTGACAATGAGATTGAGGTTAGTGATCTATATGGGTGGATAGTGACAAGGAGAGTATGGTTAGTGATCTCTCCGGATGGACTGTGAGAATAAGTATGAGGTGCGTGACCTAACTGAAAGGACCGTGAAATAAGAATGAGGTCGGTGATAAAACTGGCAGGATAAAGGCAAGAAGATTGAGTTCATTGATCAAACCTTATGGATAGTAAAAATAACAGTGAGATCACTTGGATAGTCACAAGAAGTGTGAGGTTAGTTAGTAACTTAGATGGAGAGTTACGTTAATCGTGAGGTTAACTGGAACAACATGCCGATGAGAGTCAGGTAAGTGATCCAACTGGCTCAACAGTGACAACACGAGTGAGTTCAGTTATCGAACTGGCTGTGTGCAGCCTGAACAACACTCAAGGAGCTTGACACCGTTCACGACAAAGCAGCACACTCCATTAGCATCACATCCACAAACAATCACTAACTATATCACGGACGCAATGTAACAGCAGCGTGTACCCTCCACAAGTTGCACTGTGTCAACTCTGCAAGACTCCTTCGACTACCTATTCGAAACCCACGACCTGTACTATCTAGAAGGACATGGGCAGCAGAAAGATGGGAACTCTATCAACAAGAGTATCCCCTCCAAGTCACTCATCATACCGACTGTGAAATACATTGCAGTTCCCTCATTGTCACTGGGTCCAGATCCTGGAATTCCATTTCCAACAGCACTGTGCGTCTACCTACGTCCCAAGAACTGCATTGGTTCTCACCACTACCATCTCAACCGCAATTAAAGTAGGGCAAAAAAAGTTGGTGCAGCCAGCGAAGCCTCTAGCCCAATTAATTAGTAAAACAAAATGTATAGTGACAATTAGAGCTCGGCCAGTGATCTAACTGGATGGGCAGTGACAACAAGAGTGAGCTCAGTGATTTAACCAAATGGACAAAGACCATGCGATTGAAGTCAGTAATCTAACTGGATGGAGAGTGACAATTAGAGTGATGTCAGTGATCTAACGGGATGGATAGAAAGCATAAGAAGACGAAGAAATAGGAGAATGAGTAGGCCTTTCGTCTCCTCAAGCCACCCCGCAAGTATGGAAGACTATGGCTGATCTGCCCCAGGCCTCATGTCATCTTTCATTCAAGGTCCTCCTAGCCCTCAACTAACAGACATTTCAAAAATATATCTACCCCACCTTTAAATATTTCATTGATATAGCCTCTTACCTCTCTATGGTAGATAATTACAGGCATTCGCTATCCTCTGACAGAATCAATGTCAGTTTTTAAATACTCTACCCTTATTCTCTAACTATGCTCCCTAGTTCGAGGCTCCCTCACTGATGCAAACATTTCCTCAACATCGACCTTCTCATGGCGCCTCAGAATCGTTTTAGTTTCAATAAGATCGTCCATCATTCTTCTAAGCTCTAATGAATAAATGCCTAACCTAGTAAGCAGTTCTTGGTAAGATATTATCTTCATTCCAGGAGTCAGCCCAGTGAATGTATTTGGATTGCCTCCAATGCCAGTATATCCTTTGTTAATTAGTGCACCAATTATGTACACAAATTCTACGTGCATCCCCATCAACGCTCTGCAGAGTAGGAACAGGACGTCCTCATCTTAAACTCCAACTCCCTACCATTACTGGCCAAAAATCCATTTGCCATCTAAATTAATTGCTGCCCTTGCATGCAAACATGCACAATAATAGACAACAAGAGTGAGGTTAATGATTTAACTGACTGGAGTCTGTAATGGAGATTGAGGACATTGATCTCACAAACTGGATTTTAATATTCACAGTGAGGTTATTGATGTGATGGGACAGTGGTTTCAATAAAAGTGAGGTAAGTGACGTGCCTGGACGGGTCGTGTAATAGGAGTGCGGTAATTCATGTACATGCATGGGTGTTGGAATTAATAGAGAGATAAGTGATATGTCTTACGGGCAGTGACAGAAAAAGTGTTGCATGTTTAATACCTGGTTGCTATTGATAATCAGTGTCAGGCCAGTGATTTTTCTTGATGGGCTGTGACAACTAGATCCAGGTGGATAAAGTATCTGCATGGGAAGTGACCAGATTATTTAGGTGAGGGAGGCAAATGACAAATGTTCAAATCAATGATTCGCAGGAGAGTTGCAACAGGGGTACAGATTGAACGTTATTATCATTGTCCACTGTCCCATTCCAAACTCCCAGGGCAGTTATAGTTACAGGGTTAAAAAGAGAATCGTGTTCCCGATCAAATGTCCTCATCAGAAACAGACATGTCTCGCAAATCATGATGTTAAATGCGCAGAAGATAGTATGCTAGACAGTCACATCAAGAACTCAACTCTCCAGGCTATTGCAGCACGGGAAGGAATCAGAGCAAAGTTCACTACTGATTTTCCCCGTCAAACCCTTCGAATTCAATTGCATCCCGAGGTTAGTTGCAGAGTAAAGCTCCCCCTAGTTTGCCCAACATACACCCCTAGAGCAGTAATTCACGCAATTTGAAAGATACACAATCTTCCTCTACACAGTAATTGAATCACATAATCACACAGTGCAGAAGAGGTCCGTCGACGCATCGAGTCAGATTTGGCACGTAAGAAACACCTGGCATTCCTACCTAATCCCATTTAGAAGCACAGGGCCCATAGCCTTGAATGTTATGACATGCCAGCTGCTCATCCAGTTACATTTTAAAGAATGTGAGGCAATCCGCCTCCAACACCCTCCCATGCAACGCATTCCAGACCGTCACCAGCCTCTGGTTCGAAAAGATGTTCCTCACATCCTCCGTAAACCTTCTGTCTCTCAGAGTTAATTTGTGTCCAATCGTGAGTGACACTTTTACTAACGGGATCACCTGCTCCCCATCCATCCTGCCCATTCCCCTCATCATCTTGTACACCAGGATCTGGCCGCCCTCAGTCTTCTCTGCTCCAACGAATTTAAAAAAACCTCATCCAACCTCAATTCATTAACTAAATGATTCATGCAGGGAAACAGACTGCTGGATCTCGTCTGCAACCCCGCCAGTGCAATCACAACCTTCGTGTAATGTGGTGACCAGAACTGCACACAGTACTCAGGCTGTGGCCTAACCAAAGTTCTGTACAACGCCGAAATGACCTCTGTACACAGGCTCACATACACGCAAACATGGGATCACAGAAACACATTCATTGAAACTGACACACACGTAGACATACAGTCATACACACAAGCACATGCAGACAGACAAAAAGACACAAGCACACATACACACGCGCACAAAAACGCACAAACATTTGGCAAGGGCAATTAGGGGTGTAATATATATGCTGGCATAGACAGCCAAAACCACATTCCTGAAAAAATGCATTGAACACCTCACATTCATTGACTCGTGCATACACACACACAAACGTAGAAACACACAAGGACACAAACTCACACAGGCGAATGCGCGCACACACAAACACACAATAACACAGACATACACAGATACATTGGAGCGCTGCTTTGGAGTGAAGTAGAGTTACTTCTTTGGAGTTTAGTGACTGAGGGAAATTAAGTCTAATTTCTATCTAAAGTTTGGAATTAATGTAAATTAATATTTAACTAAAAAATGTTGTTTGGGGTTGAAGAAGGTGTTTTTAGGCTGCTCTAAAAGAGCGGTTATGCAGGCACTGCTTGCAGTGTGATCTATTCAATTAGATAACTGGCTAAAAGTGATTTTCGGAGTCTAGATTCAGAGAGTATAAAAACGGGCCATCTTACAGTGGTGAGATTTTCTTCCATTGGGGTGTTGTTTTGGCCTGCAGCTGAGTATTTCAGTTAAAATTGGTGACTAAGGGAGTTCGGTGAGGATGGAACTAGGTGATCCTCTGAGCACCGTGTGCAGGGCCGGCTAAGAATTTAATACTTTTGTCGGTTATCGGCCGCACCGAGAATCCAGGAAGCGATGTTGCCTCCCTGGTGCTGGGGTCAAAGATCTCTCAGAGTGTCTGAAGGAAAAACTGAAGCGGAGGGTGAACAGCCAGTGGTATACATTGGTACTAAGCACATAAGCAAAAAGGGGATTAGTTACAAGAAGCAGAGTATAATGAGGTAAGAAATAAGTTGAAATGTAGGACCTCAAAGATAGTGATGTCATTATTACCACCAATGCCACATGCTAGTCAGAGTACAAATGGTATGATATTTCGAATGAATGCGTGGCTGAAGAGATGATGTGAGGGGGAGAGTTTCAGATTCGTGGGATAATGGGGCCGTTTCCGGGGGTGGTGGGAGCACTATCAACTGGGCTGGTAACATCTGAGCAGGTACGGGACTGATGTCCTAGGGGGACTATTTGCTAGAGCGTTTGGGGTTGGTTTAAAATAAAACGGCAGGATTTTGCGACCCTATACAAGGAGTCAGAAGACGGAGAATCTGGGGCAAGAACGAAAGTAGGAAGGGAAATAAGAAAAGTGATATGCAGAGAGATCAATTGCAGGAAACAAACTGGGCCTCTGTGAAATATAGTGTGAACGGTCCACTAATGTAAATACGGCAAGCCTGGGCATTGTGCATTAATACGAGAAGAAATCGAAAATACTGGATGATTTAACCGTGCAAATACGTGTACACATGTATGACATAGTCAGGATTTCGGAGACATGGCTGCAGAGTAACCTGGGATGGGCACTGAACATCCAGAATCATTAAGTGTTTACGAAGGAGAGACAAAAAATTAGACACGGTGTGTTTGCAATATTGGTGAAACAGGAAATAAACGCAATACTGAGGAAAGATATTAGGTCCGACGGTATGGAACGAATATGGGTGAAGATGAGAAAGATGAAGGAGCAAAAACCTTTAGTTCAATTTTATAATCTGTATAGACCCCGAACATGTAGTGGTGATATTGGGAATTTAATTAAACATAAGATTAGAGACCCATGAAATAATTGAACATTTTTAATTAAGGGTGATTTAATTTGTAGATAGATTGGGCAAATCAAAGGAGTAAAAGTGCCGTGGAGGTGGGATTCCTGGATTGCATACGGGTAGGTTTTCAGAACAATAGGTTGAGGAACCAACGAAAGAACAGACCACCCTAGACTGGGCACTGTGTAATGATAAAGCAATAATTGGCATATCTAGTTGTGCGAGACCCCTTTCGGTTGAGCCTCCATAACATGATATAAATTTTCATAAAGATGGAAAGTGACGTAGTGGAGTCTCAGTCTATGGTCCTGAATCTTTATAAATTAAGCTACGATAGTCTGAGCCGAGAGTTGGCCATGATGGATTGAGAAATGTTAATTAAAGCGAAGACAGTGGATAAGCAATGGCAATCATTCAAAAAAAGCTTCAGTGAGCTGTAACAAATGATATTCCCTCCACCGCAAAAGTGAAACAGGGCTTACAAGGGAAATTAGAGATAGTATTTGATCCAAGGAAGAGGCATAAAAAATTGACTTGAAAAACAAATTGGGAGCCTTTTTTGAATTCAGCAAATAAGGACCAAAGGGCTGATTAAAAAAATTCAAAGAGAGTGCTAGTGTAAACTTGTGGTGAAAATTAAAACTGCCTGTAAAAGTTTCCATATGAAGAAAAATAAAAGATCAAGGTGAAGAAAACAATGTCGATTGTAAAGCATGGCAATGAGGAGAAAACACTGTAGAGCACTTGAAGGAATCTCCAATCAACGTGATTCGATGTGACACCACATTGCCCTTCCCCTCTTCTCCTTGGAGTGGAAGAGGGAGCATAACGCCCGAGAACTACAGAGGACGGTGTGGGACCACACAGCCCCGTGTTATTGGTCCTCTGGAGGAGACGGCAATGCACTTTGCCAGAAAACCATACACAGAACGTTGTTGTTAACAGCAAGTACCCTCTCCAAAGATCTTACAGCCCTGCCTTTGATACAGTTGTGCACGTGCGGACGTGAGATGCCTGGAAATGAGAGTTTGAAGAACGTTTGGGATTGGCAGCTCCGTTCAGAATTGTGATGTGTAACTCCAAGCTACTAGACTGTTTAGCCAGAGAGACAGTGAATGGCAGAAACCAAGCACAGGGATAGCTTTGGACGATGGTCATTAAGAACTACAATTATCTTTATGACATCAACTCATGACTGCCTTGAGATTCACCCAGAGTCCCCTGATCTGCTGCCCTACCCTAGTGATAGAAGTCAGGACTCGGACTGGAGGGGCAGCTAGACGTGTTCGAGGAAACACCAATGGCATTATCACACTCAGCAGGAACAAGGCCAGAGACACGCACTCCAGTGGGTACAAGTGTGGACGTAGAGTGGTTAGCACTGGGTAGTGAGAACGGTTCCTGGGTACAGCAGGAGATTTCAGCTGCAGAGGTTTTTTTTCTGCTCCCTAATCGGCATCATAATTCGAACCAACTCCTGGGGGTGGATGTCAGCCATCCTTACCCGATGAGTCCAACATATGGCTCTGTGATTATCACTTGACCCGGACACGATGTACACGGCATCCAGTAGAGCTTCCACTTCTGTGACATGCAATTCATATATAAGATGTTTTTAATGCCGTATCAATGGTATGCCGATATTCCTCATCTCCCTTGCACGTCTTGCGTAACACTCTTGGAAGGCAGCAAACTTCTTGACAGATGCTGGATAAACAGCTCGCTTGCCACGATCACGTTATGCTGAGCCCATCGACGCCCACATGCACTGAAATCTAGTTAATTTTCATTATCCTAATTTTTCCCCCAACACCTGGTGTTACAAAGGATGTGCCTGGCCATGTTGCTGCTACACCCAGTTGCACCATGTCACACCCTATAGCACCCGTAGAAATGGTTCTGCAGGTAAACAACTTTGACCGCAGGTCGATCCGGATTTTGTCTGCACATAACGACATCGAGACGCGGTGGGGAAAGGAGACGGTGGATCCTGCCAGATGGTGCGCAGAAGAGACTGCCAAAGCCGGTTGACAGAATGCCTCATCCCAGGCCTTTGAAACAAACACCAATACATCGTTTGTCGGTTGGTCACAAAGTCCCTGCCTGTCACTCACTTGCTGCATGCACAGGAACTATGTCCTTTACAAGTTCACCTCCACACGGACTTGGTGGGGAAGATACTGTTCTCCACCATCTTCTGAAATGTCCCCTTATAACGAGGTTCCGGAGAGGTTTACAGTGTTTTTTTTTTAACGAAGTACATCCCGAGCAACTATGTGACATAGGGCGCTGTGCTCTACCGGCTGTTCCCAATGGCACATATAGAGAAAAATATCAGCAGCTGCTGCAGGGACATCAATTCGGTGAAAGACGCTGTTTTCTGGGCTGAAAACACTTGGCGTTCAAGTGTACAGCATTGTTCATGTCGCAGTGTTTCAGACTGGCGCTTTCCGAGGCCTTGGGCGACCCGCTACATAATGGTAAACAATTGAAAAGTTTAAATATACCAGCTGTGTGGTTCACTTAACTCTTGAAAAGATAACCAAGGTGCAATGTTTAACTCATGTGTTTCCCTGGCGCCTGTGTAATATTATTTTGCGAAGCTACATACAGTTAGACATTGTGACTGTCACAGAGCAGCTGCAAATTCAGACAGTGGGAGTACACTCCCTTTATGGGGCAGCCGATATTCTGTGTTGGAACACTGACCATAACGTGAGTGCAGTCGACCACATCCTGTAGACTTGAAGAAACAGCTATGGAGGCAAACCCTGTCACGGTCTATGCTTGAGATAGAAGCATAGAACAATACAGCACATAAAACAGGCCATTTGGCCCTCCTAGTCAGTGCCAAAATATTATTCCGCTAGTAATGTAAGAGATCTGGGCCAGAGCACCTGGCAGCAGTGCCAGAAGATGTTTGACGTGCTCACACGGGTGGTAAATGTTCGCAAATTCATTTCCACATGGCATCTCCTCATCAACAGAGCACCAACCTCTCACACAGCTCACTGTACCGGACCCCCGTCAGCCAACCATAAGCAGTTACTTACGATCAAAACTAATGTCTAATATTCACCATTGCCGCCTCTGTCATAAACCATCCGCTGGGAGCAGCCTCACATTCACTAATCACTGTCTTAACGAAACTCCACCTATTCAGCTACAAGATGTATATCAATCACCGAAGAACAACTCCATCACTGATATTCAGCCCTCTCTCACTGGCAGGAAATTGTCAACAATTAAACACCGGGAGCGGCTGAGAACCAGAGGGGGTCAGGCAAGGCTTCATCCTGTGTGCTTGAGGGAGGAGATGGAACTCTGCTTCATGGGAGCAGCTGTGGCAGAGCCTTTAGCATTAGATATCACCGCGAGTATACGGGGTGAACCTATATTCCTGCCCTATGTCATTTCGGAAAACCCCGGCCATGCTCATCCTGCTATGGGGGATCATGATGTCCAAGCCGCAGATGGTGAGACAATGGACATAATGCTTTCTACCCTACACAAAACCCTTCACCCCAATCCCATACATCTGATTTCAAAATTGGCAATGAGAGCCAAAATCGGAAAGGCCCCAATTGAGACAGAGGGGGAAGGAGAGCTGGGTTGAGAACGAGGGAGACAATGTAGTAGGGGGAC